>NW_028317729.1:0-370000 GCF_055824585.1 Amblyomma mixtum | reverse complement strand
ACAATGCCTCTTTTAACAAGCTTCGAATGGGCTGAGCTGTACGGAAGTAAGGGCTTTTTACCCCTAGAATCAAATGCCCAGCATACATGGAAATCAGTAAAATAGTATAAGGTCAGATCAAGGAATTTAATGCGATCGTTCACCTCCACTTCATGCGTAATTTCCAGCGGCGAAAGCATTTAATAGAATATCGCGCACAGGTCATTCACTTCCGCAGCGAAGCTAGCCGGGTCACAATCTAGTAAAATTAGGTAATCATCTACATATCGGAACACTCTTGCAACTGTTGAGCTCATGAGTGAGCATTAAGTTTCTTGATCTCACCTTATATTTTACTGATTTCCATGTATGCTGGGCATTTGATCCTAGGGGTAAAAAGCCCTTACTTCCGTACAGCTCAGCCCATTCGAACTTGTTAAAAGAGGCATTGTGGCGTCATGCTTTCAAAATGCCATGCAAAAATCCTGCCCACACAAGCTTGAATTTAGTTTCTCCAATCAGGTTGGTAGGCTAACAGACGCAAAATACCCCCTTCATATTCTGGCATCAGTAGCAGAAGGGATATTGAAAAAGCTGAAGGAGGGCAAAGCTGTCCCCCATTCCAAACAATAAAATCTGGCAGTAATACCTTATTTTCATGTTGTGTCCCACAATTTGAGGACAATAGGCAAAAAGGCTGGAGTAGATGTTGTTTTTTCGGCTCCTGTCAGACTGAGTGGCTTGTGTGCGAGAGTTAATCGCCCGGATAAAAGATCGGAATCTGGTCATAATTGCAAGAAAGACCACAGGATGAAGTATGTGCCATGCCAAGACAACGTGGTGTACTCAGTCCCGTTGAAGTGTGGTGGGTCATACATCGGCCAAACTGGCCGGTGTCTAAATGAAAGACTTAAAGAGCACGCAAACAATGTCAAGAACGCGGCCCGCCACATAGGTATTCACTGTCGTGACTGTTCATGTTACCCAGAATTCAAAAACAGCAGCCGCGGTGGCTCAGTGGCTATGGTGCTCGGCTGCTGACCCAAAAGACGCGGGTTCGATCCCGGCCGCGACGGCTAGAATTTCTTTGGAGGAGAAATTCTAGAGGCCCGTGTACTGTGCGATGTCAGTGCACGTTAAAGAACCCCAGGTGGTCGAAATTTCCGGAGCCCTTCACTACGGCGTCTCTCATAGCCTTCGTCGCTTTGGGACGTTAAACCCCACAAAACCAAACCAAAAACAGCCAAGTTGTTATCAAACACAAGGATAAGCTTACACGAGAGATTATTGAGGCATCTAAGATCATGAATCTGGGTGCGAATTGTATCAGGACTCCTTCCGTTGTCATCTCGGTGAAAGAGCACAACTTCCTGATTTCAAATGATCGATGTACACGCGATACAGCTGCATGCGCATAATGACTGGGATTGATACTTTCTGCTGCTCTCTGTTTCTTTGTTTTTTCCAAGGTGCAAAAGAGTATATATATGCTGTTAGCATCCGGAATAAACATTTGTTGTCAGTTCAGCGCTGTGTTTGTCCTCTTCTTCCCTTGGCCTTGTGCCGTTGCGCTGCTTCACTAAGATAAGTTGGATCAGTAGTGCAGTGTTATGGAAAACAGTGATCTATGTGCGCACGTCTTCAATAATCACGCTGAAGTTAAAGATCCGGAGTGAAGGCGAACGAAGTGATCAGCACAGCATGATCTTTAGTTTTCATTTAAGAAAAAGTCTCTAAGTGTTCTCAGTCGTTGCATCTTGGTGGCAGTAAACAGTATCTCAGCTATTTCAGGATGCGCAATGAGGAAATCCGGAATCAAATAACTTAGTTTTTGATCGCCGTATGTTGTACGCGAACGGGGCCTTGGTATTAAGTTTTGTCGTAGATAATATGGACCAGGTTGCGCATGATATTTCGTTTGAAATGTTATATCTGTTTGGTGAAGACGCGAAATTTCCAGGGCCAGTTTGTGTTTATGGAATTTGTGAATGGGCATTATTTTATTACCTTTAGAATGAGGTGCAGTGTCCTCCAAAAGATCGAGCCTATTGCTCTCACTGATCGCTTTTGAAAAGAGAAAAGACAATCCAAATTTGTCTTAGTCGTTGTAGCCCATACTAGGAAACAGTAACAGAAACGTGAATGT
Organism: Amblyomma mixtum; assembly: GCF_055824585.1. Taxonomy (NCBI): domain Eukaryota; kingdom Metazoa; phylum Arthropoda; class Arachnida; order Ixodida; family Ixodidae; genus Amblyomma; species Amblyomma mixtum. The sequence goes on along the minus strand of NW_028317729.1, from coordinate 367,875 downwards.
AAAAGGGCATAGTAGATTTGCTTTTTTACAGCAGACGGAACATGGTATCTGATCTTGTTTAAAATTCCCACGGCTCGCCCAAGGTCCCTACGCAGTGCGTCAACGTGAGGCGTCCATGAAAGGTTCCCCTGGAATATTACCCCAAAAATGTAACTGTAGTCGATTGTTCGATTGTAATGTTGTGAAATTTTAAATGCAAGTTCGTGGGCGGATGGGATCCCCTCGGTCTAAACAGTATGTATTTAGTTTTACTTGTGTTTAATTCAAGTCTGTTCGAATGAAGCCATAAGTTCAGTCCAGTTAACCATTCATTGGCCTGATGAAACACGTCCACAACGTCAGCGCCCGAGAAGAACACATTCGTGTCATCTGCATATAAAATTAACTTAGTGCTATTTATTATGTTTACAATGTCGTTAATATATAGTAAAAGTAATGTCGCACCAAGTAATGACCCTTTAGGTACGCCCTGTTTTACAAGTCTGCTGTCGGATTTTGCGCCATTTATACATGTGAACTGGGCTCTAGATGTTAAGTAGCTTTTATTAAAGACCATGCATTGCCACGAAATCCATGCAATGGCAACTTCTTTAAAAGCACGTCGTGTTGGACACAGTCGAAAGCCTTTCTAAAATCCAGAAATATTCGGAGGGTAAATATTTTCCTTTCAATGTTTTCGAGTATATGTTCTTGTACTTCAAGAGCTTAAGAACAGCGTAAGGCCTCTTAAAAGTCCTGCGCATAATAGGGAGTGCCAGCAAGGTGAACAAGCGGAAAAACAGAATTGAAAAGTAGCTTACCAGCAGGGTGACATGGCAGAACTGTATGAAAAGAAGTATTACTGGCGGAAGACGCCGCAACAGTACCTCGGCAAGGGGCCGATTTATCAGTTCCAACGGACAACATAAAAACGCCATCTTTAGGAACGATGCCTTTGTGTTTCTTCTACTAGGCTATCGCCGCAGCCAACATGCCTCGTGTCAAGCTGCACCACATTCTCGCGCTGTGCATTGGAGAACGTCATCTTCGTCAACTTCCATCTGCTCCGTCCCGCGGCACTGCCTGCTCACCATCGTATTTTACGCAGCAGAAATCCGTGCTTTCGCTCCGATTCGAATGTAATAAACATTCTTTATAGTTTTATTGAAAGGAAGTGCGCAAAGCTGGCTCCCTGGATCAGTGGACGCCTGAATCGCGCTTTGAGGTACGTGGAGTAGTGAGAGAGAGATGTGGGCTACATGCGTTACCGCTGACAGCGTCGTGGCAGACACTCGGAACTGCAGCAATAGGCCGCAGCGTTCACAGGGCGAGCAAACTCTCACGATCAACCATTGGATCGAGGCTACTCTGACGCGGAGCTGAACGGACGTGCCTTACATGGGCTCTGTTCTTTATGGCTCCGTTTCACCGGACTTCTTCACCCTTTCTTTGCGAAACTTTACCAACGCATCCCTGGTGATGAGAGGGTCCGTTTGACACCTTCGGAGCCCGATTCCGTCCGCTTTCGAGCATTTGAGTCCAATTTGCTGCTGCTCCACGCCGCGGATGCGCTAAGCCTTGTGCGCGACGCATTGCTGCGCTCCTCGCCACACCCGCGGCCATCGCGGCCCGGCTTCGCCGCTTGCGCCGCTGCCGTTCGCATACGCACAATATGGCCTACCAAGTAGAAGGCGTGTCCATCACATCTGCCGAATTTCCCTCACAGCACGCACAATGGGTGCGTGCTGTGAGGGCACACCGCGGAGCCGCTGCACATTAGCCCTTTTACCCTTTTATTGGTCCTCTCAAAAAAGAGGTAAAAAAACATAAAAGAAATAGAGAGGATGCCTGGACCAGCAATGCTTTGCCAGGCTTAATGCCAATTCAAAATAAATGAAAAATAACTAAATGTTCCAAAGAAGAAAAAAAATTAAGCGAAAAACAGAGCATTAAAAAAACTCATAAGAAACTCATCTCGCCACCGCCTGCCTCCAACGCATCCATGACCTCTCCTCCACCGTCTAACACCACCTCCAGTAATGCCACTTTGCGTCGCCACGCCGCCCTTCCTCGCCTGCCGGCGGAGGACTTCAAAATCGTCTTCAGACCGGGACGGGGGTTGACCTCCGCACTTCCACCAACGGATTCTCCAGCTACCTCCAAGACCAACAATGCCTCCCACCGGGCCCATCATCAAGACTTCCCGGCCTACCCACCCCTCCAACGCTGTGCCTCCCGTGGTGCCCGGTCTGCCAGCCGCCACCGCACCGTCTGCTTCCCGCCTCTACCCAAGTCCGAGGCGTCCGCCTCCCCCGCCACCAGCAGCAGATCACTGGTAAGCTGAAAATCTCAGTCCCACATGCCGGACCCCAAAGTCACGGCCCTCGAGGCCGCTATCGCTGCACAGCAGCTTCAAATTCGGGAGCTGTCGCGTCAGGTGCAGGCCACGCTAGCGCGTCTGTCCTGCCCCGCTCCTGCTCCTCCTACTTCTACACCACCTCCCGCCACTCTCCAAACGCCGCCTCCGCCGGCACCAGCTGAGGAGCTCCTGAACACGGCACCCTCGGCTGCGTCATCGCGTGTCTCCTTCCCACCCGCTGCACCACGCACAAACGTCGATCCCCCTCCTCAGACGGCCTAGCGCCCGAGCGCGGCGTCATTCGCCAAACAGACTCCTTCTTGGAAGCGTTTGAGCAGTGCATCATGGCCTGCTTCGCGCAACATGAGGAGCGCGTCGCCAGTATCGACACCCGCGTGGCCGCCATTTAATCTCACCTCACCGCCTCACCCTAGAGGCCCGCCAGAGCGCGTCTGAGGCCACCCTTACGTACCTCTCATTACCCGCCCCACCAATCCGTGCGCTTATTCTACCTCCCTCTGAGGACCTCACCATCCATCATGGCCAGGCACCCCCCGCATCTTAATCTCCGCCAGTGGAACTGTCAGTAGGTCCGCGGCAAACAGAGCACCCGGCACCTCCACCTCCAGAGCATCCCTCCTGACACTCTCCGCTGCGTCGTAGCACTCCAGGAACACCTAACCCCTGTGAAGCTGCGCGACTACGCCTCCTTCCGTCTGCCTTCCGAGGCCCAACGAAGCGTTACAACGCTGGCGCACCGCGACATTACTGCCGTACTGCACTAGCTGGGCGTTTCGGAATGTGCCCACCTCCTCCTTGAAGTCCTTCCCACGACGGCAAAAGCAAGCTTCTTCGTTCTCAATATTTACAGCCCTCCCAATGCCCCCTAAACTCCTCTCCTCCTCGTCATCCTCAAAGCACTCGCTTGCTCTGGCCGGAACGCCCTGGTCAATCTGGGAGACTTCAATGCACCCCTTAGCAGCTGGGGCGGGCTACTCCCAGAACACCCGCAAGGGTCACTCACTTTTGACTTTCGTCCAGAGCGAATGCTTTTCTGTGCTCAATGGCTTTGCTTGCCCCACCAGGATCGGATCCAGTGTCCAACGAGACACCAATTCAGACCTTGCCCTCGGCAAAAATGTTGGCTATCCCACATGGATTAATACAGGGGTCTCCCTCGGTAGGGATCACTACATCCTCTGCACCACCTTATTTATCCCCTCTTTTGGTCGCGCCTCTGCTCCTCTTACCCAGATACTTGACTGGGGGCGAGCTCTACTCGCGTCTCTACTTCCTCTTCTGCTCATATCATCGATCTCTCACCCTGAACTGAAACCCTATTGGCGGACATCCGCACTGCCAAGTCTACGCTCCCTGCAACGCCACACTCCACTACGGCAGAAAGGCGTCTGCTGCACCTTGGGGAGCGTATCACGTTGTCTACCGCCGCTGGCAGGCCCAGAAGCGCAATCGTCGCCTGCGCTTCCGTTTGGCTCAGCTGGTGTCGGACATGGAGAGCACTGCTCCTCTCTTCTTCGGTAACAGTTGGGCCAGAGCTGCGATCGCATGGCCGACAACCTGGGCCTCCGCGATACGTGGTCGCGTCTCAGCATGCTGCTAGAGCCCACGCACACCAAAACCTCCCAGCGGAAAGACATCCCCTACCTTCTTCACTCCTCCCCACTCTCCGATGGTCACTTTCTGGTGCCCTTTTCAACCGCTATCTGTGTACCAACCCCCCTGCTCCTCATCCCATCTACTCTGGCTCCGCCAACCCCGACCTTGATGCGGACATCTCCCTGGGCGAGGTTCGTGCGGCTCTACTCAAACTCCGCACCACCTCGGCCCGGGGGGCTGACTGCCTCTCTAACTACGCGCTCCGAAACCTAGAAACCCCCTCCCTCGAAGCCCTAACAAACCTTGTCAATACAGATTGGGAGTCTGGCACTCTTCCCTCTTTGAGGGCCCATGCACGTGTCTCTTTCATCCCCAAACCCGTCAAACCTATTTCCCGAGAAGACCTCCGCCCCTTCTCTCGCACCTCCTGTCTCGGCAAGCTGTTCGAGCACGTCTTCCTGGCCCACGTGCAGACTTATCTGGATGACCACTACACCAATCCGGACTCCATCTACGGCTTTCGTCCCAATTGTCCACCCAGGATGTCATGCTCCAGCTTTCCGAGGATGTCCTACAGCCCTCCCACCACAAACGCACCCCAGCTGTCTTGGCGCTGCACCTTACCAAAGCGTTCTACTGTGTACATCACACTGCCACCGCTCTCTCCTCCCTCTATGTCAGACCCCATGTCCATGCTTGCATCACCGCTTTTCTCGCCCATTGGACAGCCCAAATCTTATGCGGCCTACTTTTTCTCCTTTCTCCATTGGCAACAAAGGTAGCCCCAAGGTTATGTCTTGTCCCCGCTTCTTTTCGACATAGCCCACTTCCCGCTGGCACGTGCTCTGGGTACTATTCCAGCTCTAACACATACTTTCTACGCCGATGACATCCCCCTCTGGGTGACCACCGGCAACCTTGGCGGTATGGGCGCCACTCTCTAGGCGGGGGTGAGTGAGGTGATTGCTCACGCTCGGGTATTCGGGTTGAGGTGCTCCCCATCCAAATCGGAGCTTTTGGTCCTTGTGCCTCGGGGTGTGGCCCCCATGTCGCCTTCTCCTCTTACTGTACCTGGACGCCATACCCATTGCTCTTGTCTCTACCCTCCGCATTCTAGGACTATTTCTTTAGTCTAATGCCAAGCACACCATCTTCATCACTCGACTCACAAACGCTGCACTCCCGACCATCCCCCTCATAAGCCGCACTTCCAACCGTCACTATGGCATGCGCGAACACGACCTCCGCTGCTTGGTCCAGGCCTTTGCTCTAAGCCGCTTCATCTATTTACTTCCTTATCTCTTCCTTTCTCGCACCGAGGAGGACAAAGTCAACAGCCTCATTCGCTAGGAATACAAGTCAGCCCTATCTCTCCCCACATCTAACTCGACGGCTCGGCTATTGTCCATGGGCGTCCAGAACTTCTTTACGGAGTTGGCGGATGCCCATCGTACGGCGCAGCTCCTCCGTTTCTCCTGAAACCCGCCCGGATCACTCACTTCTTTCTATCCTTAAAATCTCCCCTCTTATCCTCCTCCCTACCTCACTGCCCATCCGGTCCCACGTCTCCTGCCTCCTAACAGTTCATTCCCTCCCTAAGAATATGCATCCTGAACACCACACATCCCGCAGAGCAGCGCTAGCCTCCGCGCTCTGACGTGAATACGGACGGAAACCTGCCTTTGGTTATGTGGATGCCGCCTCGTATATCCGCTACCCAGCCTACACCCTTGAAGTCACTGTCATCTCTCTCCAACCCACTCTTACTGCCTCAGTCTAAACTTCGACCTCTGTCGAAGTTTCTAAACGTTCACTCTTCTAAACGTCGACCTCGCCGAGGATGCAGCTATTGGCCTTGCCGTCGCGCCGACCTCCGCGGAATACGGAATACATTTTCAGTGACTCCATGCCTGCGGCATACAATCACGTGGTTGGACGGGTGGCAACCCCGGCTATCGGCATCATACGTTCAGACATCATTACCTCTCGCGCCATCCAAATCATCTGGGTGCCGCTCACGCGGCCCATCCTGGCTACGAGGCGGCTAATTATATCGCTCGCGATTCGACCGACCGAGCAAAGCCCGCCCCCGCAAGGAATGGATACGCGCCACATGCTCCTCACATACGATGATATTGTTACCGGTTAACTGGTTACTAAATACGTGAACGAATCGTGAACGAAGTGGCGGTGCGCTGGACGACGACGACGTTGACAGTGGGTAGCTGGGCCCTCGGAGTCTGAGCTGAGTGCTGGCCATCTCAGAGCAGCCGCCAATATAGACTTACCGCCGTAACATCCCCGTAACACCTTTTGGTGGAGGTCGCGGATTCGAGCCGTTGCCGACGACCCGACGAGCCGGCGAGACGACGGGCCGAACCGTCGAGATGACTACCGACCCGGCCCCTACGTCCGCACCTGCCACGCCAACTGTCGTCGTAGCCCACCCTCGCGACCCGGGCACATTCTGCGGTACAGATGGCGTGGACGTCGAGGACTGGCTCTCGCTTTATAAGCGTGTTAGCCAGCACAACAGGTGGGAAACCACGCTGATGCTGGCCAATGTGATGTTTTATCTTGCCGGCACCGCACGCGTCTCGTTCGAAACCCACGAAGAAGGGATTTCCACGTGGGATGTCTGCATGCAGAAGCTCCGCGACCTGTTTGGGAAACCAGCTGGCCGTCAGCTTGCTGGCGAAAAAAAACTTGCAGCTCGCGCCGAAATGGCCGCTGAATCATATATTACATCCAAGACGTCTTGGCACTGTGCCGAAAGGTCGATCACAACATGACCGAAGACTATAAGGTAGGCCACATTCTTAAAGGCATTGCCGGCGATGCCTTCCACCTTCTTCTATGCCGGGACTGCTCTACGGTTGACTCCCTTCTGCAGGTGTGTCGACGCTTCGAGCAGGCCAAGCACCGGCGCATTGCACACCGCTTTGACCGCCTGCCTGACACAGCTGCCAGCTCCACGTGCGAGGATATGCCGACACTGAGGCAGCCTTCAAACCCCGACAACGTGACTCGCATTGTGCGCCGTGAACTGGAGGCCCTGGCTCCTGTTACGACCAACGCGCCCTTGTCGGACAACACCCTGGCCACAATATTCCTTATTCAAGCTGTCGTCCGCCAGGAGGTCGCCAACTTGGGCATGCCCTCCAGCCATCGTGCCGTCGAACCTCGGAGTGCGAGCGCCATCTCTCCCGTGGTCGCTACCTCTACGTCCCGCAACACCTTCGTCCCAAGTTACCCAAGATATCGCAATCCGGATGAGTGGCACCCCTGACGACCGGCCGATCTGCTTTACGTGCTCGCGCGTAGGCCACATCTTTCGCCACTGCCGCAGCCGTTGGTCCGCACCTCCCCGACCTTTGCCCTACGTTGACCGCCGTTATGACTATGGACCCCATCGCTTCACGCCTCGGAAGGACCCACCCAGCGCCGAGTCCCCACCGCCTCCTCGTAGAACCAGCCGCTTTCCCTCCCCGACAGCCCACCGTTCCCGCTCACCTCTTCCGCACTCAGTTACTCACCGTCCTCTGCGGGCCGCCTCGCGGGAAACTAGCCAGTGCAGCTCCCGGAAGTGATGCTGCATTGGTACCCCGACCTGAAAATTCTCTACTGACCCAGCCTTCGCCCTGTAATCTGCTCGATGTTTTTGTGGACGGTGTCACTGTTTCTGCCCTCATTGACACTGGTGCCCAAGTCTCGGTTCTTAGCTCATCCTTTTGCCGTCGCCTCAAAAAAGTCCATACCCCTGCCGCTTCGCCCACCGTTCGCGTTGCCGATGGCAGCACTGCTGCCGTCACTGGCCTGTGCACTGCCCGCGTCACTGTTAACGATCATCACACCCCAGTTTTGTTCACCGTCCTCGAAAACTGCCCTCACAATGTGATCCTTGGTCTTGACTTTCAAACCACTCACTCTGCCCTTATCGATTGCTCCAGCGGCCTTCTACGATTGGACCTGCCTCTCAGCTCAGCCGACACACCCTCAAGCTCCACGCCCCGCCTTCACTTCAGCGAGTACGCTCGCCTGCCCCCCGACTCTGCCGTTTATCTGCCTATGTCACCATTTCCTGCGGTTCCTGATGGGAATTATCTTGCCTGCCCACTTGCCGATGTCGTTCTCTCCCGCAATGTTGTTCTTCCGCACCTCATCGTGAGCGTCACCAAGAATAGCACCTTCCTTCCTGTCCTCAACTTCAGCTTGTCACCACAAGTTCTTCCTGCAGGCATATCGCTTGCTACTTCGTCTTCTCTCACCGACTGTACCGTCACTGCTCTCTCACCTGGACCGCCATCTACTGTCTCTCAAGCGCCGGACATCCCGGCCAACGTTCCGCAATCCATTTCTGCGACGATTGCTTCTGACCTGAGCCCCGAGCATGCCCAGAATCTTGACAACCTTCTGGTGTCCTACACCGAGATTTTTGACTTCGCTTCTGCTCCTCTGTGTCAAACATCGGTAGTGACTCACCGCATTGACACCGGTGATGCAAGACCTATACACCAGAGGCCTTATAGTGTGTCGCTACCAGAGCGCCAGGTCATCCAGCGGGAGGTCGACAAGAGGTTGGCCAACAGTATCATCGAGCCTTCCAACAGCCCTTGGGCATCTCCTGTCATGCTCGTGAAAAAGAAAGGCCAAAGTTGGCGGTTTTGCGTTGACTATTGTCATCTCAACAAGGTCACGAAGAAAGACGTCTATCCCCTTCCGCGCATAAATGATGCCCTGGACTATTTACATGGCGCCCTCTACTTTTCTTCCATCGACCTTCGTAGCGGGTATTGACAAATCTCTGTTGACGCAATAGACCGCGAGAAAACAGCTTTCGTCACCCCTGATGGCCTTTACCAATTTAAGGTCATGCCCTTCGGCCTTTGTAACGCCCCTGCCACATTTGAACGGATGATGGACTCGTTACTCCGGGGCTTCAGGTGGACGACAGGTCTTTGTTACTTAGATGATGTAATTGTTTTCTCGCCCTCTTTTGAAACCCACCTGCTTCGCCTTTCATCCATCTTGGCCCTTTTCCGCCGCACAGGTCTTCAACTCAACTAAAAAAAATGTACTTTCGGCCACCGCGAACTTAAAGTCCTCGGCCATTTGGTGAATGCGATTGGCATACAACCTGACCCTGATAAAGTTCGTACCGTCAGTGCTTTTCCCTATCCCCGCTCGCCCAGCGATGTCCGCAGCTTCATAGGTCTCTGTTCCTAGTTTCGCCGGTTCGTCCCGAACTTCGCAGCCGTCGCTTGCCCTCTCACCAATCTGTTGCATAAAGGCGTTCCTTTTTCCTGGGGACCAGAGCAGGCTACTGCATTCTCCAACCTCATCGCCGTCCTCACCAACCCTCCTGTATTGGCCCATTTCAACCCGTCTGCCCCGACGGAACTTCGCACCGATGCAAGTGGTCACGCAATTGGCGCCATCCTTGCTCAGCGACAACGCGGCCAGCACTGCGTGATTGCGTACGCCAGCCGTGTTCTTTCTCCGCCGAGAAGAATTACTCCATCAGAGAACGCGAGTGCCTGGCTCTTGTTTGGGCCATTGGGAAATTTCGCACATACTTGTTCGGCCGCCCATTCACTGTTATAACCGACCACCACGCCCTGTGTTGGCTCTCCTCTCTCAAGGACCCTACTGGCCGTCTTGGCCGGTGGGCATTGCGTTTGCAAGAATACACCTTTTCCGTGGTTCGCAAGTCCGGTCGCCTCCATCAAGATGCAGACTGCCTGTCACGCTATCCCGTCGATCCTTCTTCTACAGACTGAGTCGGATGCCTGTGTCCTCTCCATCTCCGACCTCTCCCACATTGCCGGCGAACAGCGCTTGGATCCCAGCATCACCTCTCATCGACCGCCTCAGCACCGACCGGCGCGACACTTCTCTGGCCCGGTTTTTGCTGGACAAGAACACGCTGTACCGCCACAGCATGCGACCTGATGGCGCTGAGCACTTGCTAGTTGATCCCCGACACCTACGCTCCACTATCCTCGAACAACTGCAAGACGCACCTACGGCTGGTCATCTTGGTGTCTCCCGTACGTACGACCGCGTGCGCCGGCGTTTCTTATGGCCTGGTCTGTACCGCTCCGTCCAACGCTACGTGGCCGCTTGCGACCTCTGTCAGCGCCGAAAGAAGCCCGCTGTCCTGCCGTCTGGACACCTGCAGCCGGTTCCCATCCCGACCGACCCGTTTTCTCGTGTTGGGCTAGATTTATTCGGGCCCTTCCCGGAGTTCTCCTCGGGGAAAAATTGGATTGCCGTCGCCACCGATTATGCCACGCGGTACGTGATCCCTCGCGCCATTGCAACCAGCTGCGCCACTGACGTCGCTGACTTCCTTCTGCACGACGTCATATTACACAATGGCGCTCCCCGTCAACTCCTTACCGATCGTGGCCGCTGCTTCCTCTCCCGAGTTGTTAACGAAATCCTTCGTTCGTGCTCCGTTCGTCACAAGTTCAGCACTGCTTATCATCCTCAGACGAACGGCCTTACGGAGCGTCTCAACCGCACGCTGACAGACATGCTCGCCATGTACGTATCCGAAGACCACCGGGACTGGGACATCAGCTTGCCTTTTGTCACCTTCGCCTACAACTCTTCGCGCCATGATACCACTGGTTACTCCCCCTTCTATCTTCTCTTTGGACGAGACCCCTTACTGCCCTTCGACACTCTGCTGCCCACAGCCGGCCCTGTCACTACATATGCGCGTGACGCTATCGCCCGAGCAGACGCCGCCCGCCAGGTTGCTCGTCACAAGCTCTCCGCCTCCCAAGAGGCTCAAAAACACCGCTACGATGGCCTGCACCGTGATTTGCGCTACCCTGCCGGATCTCTCGTCTTGCTGTGGCTCCCATCCCGTCGTGTGGGGTTATGTGAAAAACTTCTGCCGCGCTACACAGGTCCTTATCGTGTATTACGGGCAGTGACCGACGTAACGTATGAAATCACGCCGCTGCACCCAAAGTCGACGTCCGCTCCACTGACATCCGAAGTCGTTCATGTGGCTCGCCTCAAGCCCTATCACCCACCTACGACATCGCACGCCTAACACGCACCGGGACGCGAGTTCGCCAAATGCAGCCGGTACAGCCAGCGATGACAGCGCCGCCCACCGGCAGGTAGCAGCCACCATTAAGGCTGGTTATAAATATTCATTCAGAACGACGGCTTGACATCGCTGCTATGGCGTAGTGGAATAGAGGCACGTGTTGCGTATGGAAGGTCGGCCGTTCGACTCCGCTCTCTGTTCTGTAATTTTATTGTTTTTTTTTATTTCATTTTTCAATTTTTTTCCCCTTTTAGGTCGCAAATCGTGATGCTTAGTGGCATATAACGCCGTTTAAGATTTTCAAAACATTTTCTGCATACTTTTACACAGATTATTCACAGTGCTGGAATATCAGTTTTGAATTTAAATTAAATATTACATGGTTAGTAACAATAGGTTGGTATAGACTTTTAAGCATTATTTAGGGAATAATTATCCCTTTTAGGTAAGCCGTTGTGACAATCTTCAGTCACCGTGATAAATTCACCGTGGTTGCAAGCCTTGTGGCTGTACAGGCTGCAGTTGGCGAATACGCCACCGGGACGTTGCCTTCAGCCGAGGGGGATAGTGTTACCGCCGAACTGGTTACTAAACACGTGAACGAATCGTGAACGAAGAAGTGGAGGTGCGCTGGACGACGACGACGTTGACAGTGGGTAGCTGGGCCCTCGGAGTCTGAGCTGAGTGCTGGCCATCTCAGAGCAGCCGCCAATATAGACTTACCGCCGTAACATCCCCGTAACAATATTACTTTAAACTACCACCTCTCCCGTCTCACTTTGCCCCCTCCGCACAAATCCCTTTCCCAGCACAACCAAAGCTTGTGGCGCCACCTTCAGGCCCCCACCTTTCTCACCCCCGCACGTCTTGCCTTCCTCCACCCCGGAGCATTCTCGCCGGCCTTCCGCTTCTGTGACAGCCCAAGAGAAGGCTACGATCATATCCTATTTTCCTGCCCAGCACACTTGGCACCTAAACCGTGGGTTGCCGTGGGAGGCTGCTTTGTCCAGCAGCGAGCCGAATCTCCAACTTCGGCTGGTGACCTGGGCAGAGGACGTCGCGTCTAGGCACGGCCTGGACGCCACAACCGGCAGCGTGAAGGCCACCCACTGTGCTGCTGCATAATTTTGTTTTGTTAGGCCTTCAAATAAAAGTTATTCACCACCACTAACCATTAGCTGTAGCCTGCCAGGGTGGCAGGGTGGGCGAGCTGCGTATCCAATTTCCGGAACACACTACAATGTTACAGACGCCTTGCCGTGTATAAGTCCCGGTACGCCATAGCTTTCGCATACTAACTAGGTTCAAGTGTAGTTGAACAGAACCTAGTTTTTATTGTAGCAAAACTGTTGCGTTCGTCGTTTTGCAAGTGCAACACAAGTATCCATATGGTGTTTACCTCCGGCATGAATTTCCCGTCTTGTGTTATGTTGATGGGTGTTTTAGCAAGGTGCGGATCATTATAATGTAAGAGACGATTTAATGGCCGCGGCTGCTGGCCTAGAGCGAGTGCTCATCCTTCGCATTGCCAGCTTGGTCTTCTTCTTCACACAACCCATGGCCACCAGGCGATCGTCCCGATGGGAGGGTCGGACTGCAAGAAGGAATTGGTGAGGTGCTAGCCGCCACGATGAAAGAGATGAGAGAGTGAGCTCTGGTCTACGTAGCTCCCGAGCCGCTGGTCGCTATGAGCCGACGGCCTGGGTTCTTGGAGGTGCCTAACGTCATGGACAGAGACACAGTGTATTCACATGTAAGCTGCGTCTCGGGTTGGCGGGGTCGGTAGGTTTAGTCGGTCATGGCATCGGTTCCAGTTCGTCGTGTCGGGTGGTCGGGGCGCAGGAGCAATGGCCAGGTCGATTCGGGTCTGGCAGGCTGGGCCACAGCTGGACGACGTGTACCTGGAACCCGCCGCCGTCCAAAATATGGAGACGCAGGGCTCCGCAGAACCATGACGGGGAGCACGACAGTTCGGTAGTACCGTGCAAGCTTCACAAAATGTTACGTGGCAGCCAGGGGTAGAATGAGGCGCGATGAACAATTCTGCGGCCTGCTTTGCTGACCCAACCTCATCTTTGCCTCGAGTTTTCACTCGTTTTCGTGTTTTCGAGTTTTCACCGTGCCACGCTCCTTTTAACAAAAAAGGGACACTTCAAGCGCCGCATGCGGTAACCTTCCCCCGCAGTCTTGCCCGTGCAGAGGAGGTTGCGGCTCGGAGGATCGCGCTCGGGGTCGCCCTAACTCCAGCCTTGTGACGCAAGTGGCGGCAGTTCGACGGTTTATATCCCCGCCCCGGGTGTCCGGTCTGCAAGAATCGAAATCTTGAGGGCGATATTCACCACCTGCCGTGGGTTTGCAAAATTTCGGGCGGGGAGGGAGCGATAAGTGAAAAATATTTCTCAAGCCTCGGTGGTCCCATCTATCCGCACCAACTCCTCTGCCAGTCGTAACTCCGACAGCATGTCCCTCAAGAGCTTTCTCCGTGCTGTCTTCTTTGGGCTACCGGGTCTTTATAAAGATCCAAGAACTTTTTATAGCTTTTGTTAATACCTGCGCGATATAGTGCGTACGCAGAACCTCTGCGTCAACTACGTCTACCGACGCAAGCACCGACGTGCCCCTTCGCCTACCCCCATCGTTTGCCCTCGCGCTCTCCGAAAGCGGGACTCAGGAACTTTAGCCGGTTTGATGACCCAGACGTAGAGGATTGACTTGCCTCTTACGAGCACGTAAGCAGCCATAGCCGGTGGGGTGAGGCCACGAAGCTAAACAACCTGGTGATTTACCTGTCAGATGTGGCCAGTCGGCTTTTAAGCGCGCGTTTTATATCTTATGATGGCGCGCCAAATAGCGCCTGCAAGTGAAAGCCCAGTTGCAGGGTGAATCCTCCTCCGGCTACATGCAAGATGTCATCAGTCTCTGTACAAAGACTGACTCCTCTATGCTCCAGGCGTTCCGGAGAAAGCACGTCATGAAAGGCACTGAAGCTGAAGCATGTTCGACGCCTATCGCCTGGAGCCGAGCCAAAACTTTAACAGCATTTACAGGAAAAATAGCCTAAGGACAGCTATTAGCAATCGCGGTCCGAGCTCCGATCAGGAACAGTAGTAGTCATACAAGACCTTTATTCGGCCATAATTTACAGGCCGAGCATGTCGACAGCCTGGGCGACCAGAAGACGCTGTTCTTCCTCCCCTTCAGCGCCAAGCCAGTCGAGCTAAGTGGTGATGGATAAAGAAGGTGAGGCGTAGGAACCCGACTGCTGAGCAGCCAGGCAATAGAAGAGGCAATGGGCCACGTCCGCATAGATACAGGGGCAGTTGGGACAGGAAGGGTCCGATCGATAGCGATAGAGAAAGAGGCGAGACGGGGTGATAACTGCATTCATTTGGATGTGCCGAAGAAGGCGAGCCTCCGGCACCCTGAGTGATGAATAAGGGGGAAGGTAAAGGCGTTTGTCTAGACGGAGCTCGAGGTAGACCTCTTTTATAGTGCGGCGAAGGGTGAGTCATCCACCGTCCTCCGAGGGCTTGGGCCAAGGGATCAACGCTGCCTGGAAAAGTGTGTCGCGGGTGAGCTCATGGGCCAGCTGATTGCCGCCAATCCCTGAATGCCCAGGGACCCAGCGGAGGAAAACGATGGAAGGCTGCAATGCGGCGACCGCTCGTTGGAGAGAAGGGGTTAGGGAGCGTTTCTGTATGTGGTGTATAGCGGCTTATGAGTCTGAATAGACCGTGTACTCTTGAAGAGAGGGAAGGAGGGCAAATGACTGGAGGGCATGCGCAATGGCGAGGACCTCGAGGGACAATGCATCCGGAGGGAGTAGATACGGCCCGCTGTTGTGGGCATCAGGAGTGGGGAGGTGGGGATGGTACAGGGCGTAGCCGCAGGAACCTCGAGGAGCCACGAAGGAGGCATCCGTGTAGGCTACACCCTGGGTATCAAAGAGAGGAGAATGGTGCTGCGCGGCCGCATGACGACGGCCGGCGTGCAGGACGGAGGACACTTTGGTCGGGAGGGGGAGGATACGAAGATTGGGAGCCGGGGTTGGAATAGGAGAGGTAAAAGGGACGATGGGAATGGGCGAGATGCCCGCTTGAGTGAGTAACCACTGACCCTGACGGGTAAGAGAAAGCCGGGCAAGCTGCGAGTCACGATGGAGAGAGAGAAGAGAACGGAGAGGATGAAAGAGACCTGTGGCAAAGATCTTAGCGGTAGAGGTAGTGATAGGGAGGTTGAGAGCTGCCTTGTAGAGGCCCACAAGGGCAGTCTCAAGAGTGTGAAGTTGAGTCTGATTGAAGGAAATGCAGGGTGCAAAGTACAAGACCTTGTTGAGGGCCAGCGCTTGGGCAACTAGGCACGCATGAGCCTGGTGGAGACCTGAGCGACGAGTGACCACGCGCCGCAGGAGGTGAGTTACCGAGTGTGTGGTGGTGACAGCGTGGTGGAGGCCTTGCATGTTCTTGGCCGCATGCAAAGGGAAGCCAAGACACTGCGTGGAGACAGGAATGGGAGAGCCAGAAAGGTGGAGAGAGACGAAGTGGTTGTGTGAGCGCTGGTACGAGGAATGGTTGAGAAGGTGAAGCTCAGATTTTTCAGTAGCAGGAGAGAGGCCAGCGGTGGTGAGAAACGAGTGAATGAGATCTAAGCCACGTTGCAGGGTGTCCTGTTCGTGACCGGGAGAGCCCGACGAACACCACAGAGTGATGTCATCGGCGCAAAATATATGATGTAGGTCAGGAATTTCTGCTAGCTGAGATGCGAAAGGGGCCTTAGTAAGATTGAAAAGGGTAGGAGAGAGAACAGCACCTTGAGGAGTGCCACGGGTGAGGTGGTGGGGGTCGGACAGATGGGTGTCTACTCGAAAACGAGCCGCACGTTTAGAAAGGAATGAACGGATGTAACAGTACATGCGGGGGCCACAGCCTAGGGAGTAGAGTTGGGAAAGGATGTGGTCGTGGCAAACACTGTCGAAGGCCTTGCAAATATCGACGGTCACAAGTGCGTGAATTTGAGTGGGGGTAGGTGAGAGAAAGGTGTGCTGGAGGATCAGAAACATGCCCTGTGCACAGACGCGACGTCAGAAGCCGATGTGAGAATGGGGGAAGAAGTCCCTCGCCTCGAGAAAATTATAGAGGCGAGTCAGGGCCATTCGCTCAAGGGTCTTACCAACACACGATGTCAGGGAGATTGGGCGGAGATTAGAGAGAGAGGGAGGTTTGCCCGACTTTGGAATCATAGAAATGAGGGAGGGGGTCCAGGAGCTCGGCAGGCAGCCGCTGTTCCAGGCCTCATTGCAGGTTTGAAGGAGGACTTCTTTGGCGCAGTCAGGAAGTTTGCGAAGTGTGGTAGATGTAATGGCATCCTTACCGGGAGCCGAGCGTGTAGCATTAGGAGCGAGAGTCGATTCGCGCTCTCGGAGAGTGAAGGAGTGGTCCAGATCGGGTTAGGTCCGCCCGAGTACATCGGGTAGGAGGGTGCCAGAGGGGGAGGGAGGTAGAGAGAGGCGAGCTGATCAAAAACATCAGAGGGAGTCCCCTGAGGGAGGGCTTTAGCTAGAGTGGGAGCAAGGACAGGCTTAGTGCCAAGGAGGGATTTGAAGAGAGACCATGTGGATCGCGAATGCAAAGCAGAGTCAAGACGGTCACAAAGAGCACTCCAACGAGAGTGCTCGATTGAGGCGCAGTGGGTGAGAATCTCGGCCCGCAAATACAGTGACCCGGGAGGATAGTTGGGCATTGTGGGGTTGGGCATTGTGGAGGTGTGCAGCGGAGGTGACTGCGGCGAGTACGTCGTAGAGAGGTAGCTTGGGGGTGAGGGTCCCAGGGGGCAGCTGGATGGCAACTGTGATGAGCTCGGCGCGGTGTCGGTTGCGGAGGCAGGCTTACGGTTGGCACCGATGGTGCTGCAGCCGATTTCCGGGGATGGAGTGTCGTCTACCGGGGACGCCGTGAGGTCCATGTCTGAGTCCTCAGCCGGAGTCTCAATCTGCGACGCGGGTGCCGGGCTGCAGGTCTCGGTGTCAGTGGGACATGTGGTTGTAGTAGGTGCATCGGCTCCAGCGGCGGCGGCGAACGCAGCCTGCTGCGACACGTCTATGGCCCCGAAGCTCTTGGCGTCCCGGGTAGTAGTGGACGCTGCGCCGACGACGAACGCTGCTCCCAGCGTCGCTCACGGCGTTGAATGCGACAGGAATGTGCTCGGTGGCGTGGGCGGCGTTGAGCGTAGCCGTTTGAGAGACAGCTGGCGGCGTGGTTGGAACAGGCCCCGCGGTGGCGGCATCGGTGGGTGTGGGCTGCAGGGGCTTGGTCAGACGCGGCATTGCGGCGGTGCAGGCGCGGCGCGTTAGGGTTAGCGAGGCGCCGCGCCGCTTCATAGTTTTCGAGATGCTTGGAGGGCCAGTTCGGCAGCGGGCCGTGATGCCGATGGTTTCCACGGCTTCGGAAGCCTTTCTGAACCGATGGAGTGTAAATCCAGGGGCGGGCGAGGCCCTGGACCAGGCCAGGGGCAGGTTAAAGCTGAACACGATAGGCAGCCGATGGATGGATGGATAAATGGATGGATGGATGGATGGATAGGAGCGCCCCTTTGAAACGGGGTGGTGGCAAATCAATCAATCAATCAATCAATCAATCAATCAATCAATCAATCAATCAATCAATCAATCAATCAATCAATCAATCAATCAATCAATCAATCAATCAATCAATCAATCAATCAATCAATCAATCAATAAATCAATCAATCAATCAGTCTTTATTTTCGCATACATTGTACAGCGAAAAAAGGTGACTGGAGAAAAAGCCGCTTTGTTGCGGCTTGACTGAGCTCCAGTCACCCAACACCCATTAGCAGCGACGAACAATGCACTTGCATGCGGAAACAAAAATCTGGTTTGGCACATAGTGGTGAGAAAAATAAACATGCTAAATACAGGGGAAACAAACAAAAATGCACACATCAGAAATACCATAACTGGAAAACAAACTTGGATAAGACATTAATACATTATGTAACGATGGTAGTAAACGACTTTTGTATGAATAATTCGGTGATACGTTTATGAGGTAGTTGTGCAATATCAATTTGTAGTGTATCACAGTGATTAAGTATTGTTGGTAACGTGTGTTGAGTCATCATTATGCCGTAATTAGTTCGTGATGCTGGAACCAACCAAGGTGACTGATTACGAAGACAATAATTACTCAAAGGAGGTTTTAGTTGTGCTAAGTCTAAAAACAAATCTAAGGTGCCTTTAAGGGCCCTTTTGTAAGTGGAAAGTAATTTATACATATATATGTCTTGTGTTTTGATGATATTATGCGCAATAAAAAGTGGTGCTGTGTGTTCGAAGAATGGCACATTTGCAACAGCGCGTAGGGCTCGTTTCTGAAGAACAAAAATTTTCTGCATGTTCGTTGTAGTGGTGTTGCCCCATATTAAAACACAATAACACAAGTGGGAATGGAAAAGAGCATAATAAATAACACGTTTCACTGCAGTTGGAAGGAAAAGGCGGCATCGGTTTATCATTCCCACAGCCTTGCTTAATTTTGACGAAAGGTAGTTGATGTGATCATTCCAGGACATGTGTTCTGAAAAAATCACCCCAAGTGATTTGACACATTTCTCTACAGATACTATGTATGGACCTAAATTAACAGTTTTTGGGACATCAATTAATGAGCTGCGGGCACGAAATAGCACGCATTTTGTTTTAGATTCATTTAGAATCAACGAATTGCTTTTACACCAATCTTGCAGTTTGTAACAAAAACCCCTTGCCTTTGTTTCTAGTTCCGCCATGTCCTTCCCAGAAAAAAACACAGTACAGTCGTCAGCGTAGATAAAAAACCGGCAGTTATTTTCTAATTTTACAATATCATTGATGTAGTAAAGAAACAAAATAGGCCCAAGGATACTTCCCTGCGGAACTCCTGATTCTATACATCTGAGGCGCGATCTATGATTATTTATGTCCGTGAATTGGAATCGGTCTTTCAGATAAGACTGCATCAGTTGTTGAGCAGTTCCTCTGAAGCCATATCTTTCAAGTTTTTCTAGCAAAATTGAATGATTCACGCAATGAAACGCCTTACTAAAGTCTAGATATAGCCCCAGAACCAATAGTTTGTTCTCAAAATTTTTTAATATCATGTCTTTCTGCGCTAGAAGCGCAATTTCTGTTGTACGGTTCTTTCTAAAGCCGAACTAGCACGTAGTAATGAGTTCATGTTTCTGAGAGAAGTTATCGATGCGTATTTTAATCACCTTCTCTAGGCCCTTAGAGAAAATTGGAAGTTTGAAAATTGGCCGGTAATTGGCAAAGGTATTTTTGTCACCATGTTTGTGGATTGCGATTACCCTTGCGATTTTCATATTACTAGGAAAAACACCTGTGGAAAGTGCGCAGTTGTAGATGTGGGTTAATATAGGAGCAATTACGTCCAAGACGTACTTAACCAGTCTGATTTCTATATCTATTGCATCGCGACTGTGGCTGTTTTTAAGGAGACGAAAAAGTGAAGTAACTTCAGAGACGCATGTGGGCTGGAAAAAAATAGAATGTGGTAAAGGCAAATGGCACCATGCTCAGCTTTTCTTTCTTTATTATTTTTTGTTTGCTGTGTTGGCAATTCTCATTAAGATTCGCCATCATATTTACCTCCGGTTTCCTACAATTCTAACCTTATGCCTCATCTCTCTTTTTCAGCCACCAATCCTCCAATCACTTTTTGCTAACTTCCACTGCAGATTTATTTACATGACCATTTTTATCTTTAAACCCTGGGGCCTCAGGAAGAGTCACTGTGCCTGCATCGACATCCGGATGGATACGATCACATTTGATTATGAGGCGTTCAATTGTTTCCACAGATCTACCACACACTGCACATGTGTCCTCTTCTTCGTTAAATTTCTTTTTGTAGCTGCGCGTTCTAAGACACCCTGACCTAGTTTGAAAAAGTAGGGCACTGCCTCTTGAGTTATAAAAAAATTCTTTCCTGATCTGCCTTTTCCAGTATCGATATAGTTCTACACTATGTTTCTTTTCCATTGAATTCATCCAATTTTTAACTTCCGCGTTTTTAACCTCTCGTTTAATGCTCTTTCTTTCTCCGTCCTCATGACCGGCATACTTAGTTTTCTAGTTCTTTTCCGCCACTGTGGGTCAACGCTCTTTCTGTATAAATATTTAAATACTTTAGCTGCCCACCTGTTATCGTCCAATTTCCTCAGGCGTTCTTCATATACTATTTTACTCTTAGCTTCCCGTGCTTCGAACGATGCCCAGCCCATATCCCCTTGTACTGCCTCGTTTGTGGTTTTGCCGTGGGCACCTAGTGCTAATCTTCCAAGCGCTCTCTGATTTACGTCTAATCTCGACTGAACTTCTGCCCTTAAGCAGAGAACCGCATCGCCGAAAGTAAGTCCCGGCTCCATTATTCCTTTCCAAATACTTCTTAGTACCTCATATTTGTTGTACCCCCATAATGCCCTATGTTTCATTATCATCATCATCATCATCATCATTTTATTCCAACATCAACATTACAGATGCTGAGGACCGTGAACAAAAAGCCTCTAGCTGGGCTTGACGGGGTTCACGGCCCCTAAAAATCATGGCATTGGCAACAAAACTAGGATACAAACACAACGCATCAGACATGGGAGGATGTGGCACAAAATCAGGAGATAAGCAAAACAATTACAAGATTAGTAGAGTGTTTAATGAAGTATACAATGTACTGTGCAATACAGAAAAAGGTAGAAAGTGCAATTATTGTGGCTATGATATATTTACAAAAAAACAGTATTGTGGCTATGAAACAACTTGTTTGTTTAGAAGCGACGGGAGCATATCATATAGCATTTGGTATCCATAGTTAGTGCGTGCTCGAGGTATTTCCCACAGTTCAGTACTGCGGGTATTCCGTGTTTTTCGTTTAGGTGTCAGGTTTGCTATGCCGCCTAAAATGTTTTTATTCTGTTTAATTCGGTTAGAATAACGCTTAAGGAGCATTGTTTTATAAATGTCAGGAAGTGCGATAATGTTTAGTTCCCTGAAGTGAGGTGCAGTGTGACTATCGTATGCAGTGTTTGCAACTATACGAATTGCCTTTTTTTGTAGGAGGTGAAGTTTAGTAATATTTGACAGAGTAGTTGTACCCCACACTAGGTGACAGTAGTTAATATGTGAAGTAAAAAGGGCACTGAAAATAAGGCGTTGAATGCAAACAGGAGCAAAATATCGCAATTTGCACAGGATCCCTGTAATGCGGCAAATTTTAGTTGCAACTGCATCTATGTGAGCATTCCAGGACATATTTTTTTCGAACAGAACACCAAGACATTTAACTTGCGACGCTATCTGAATATTTGCAGTGCCGAGATGGAGTATGGCCTGCGTGTCTATGTTTCGGTTTTTCGGCCTGAAAAAAACAGCTTTTGTCTTACTGTTTATGGCAAGCGAATTAACGATACTCCAGGAATGTAGTTTATTTAGAAGTACATTTGCGCGTGAGATAAGAAGCTCGGCATCAGACCCTATTAAAAGTATGCTGGTATCATCAGCGTATATGATGAATTTTGCTGTGTTGTCAATGTTTACCAGATCATTGATGTAAAAAGAAAACAGCAGAGGCCCCAAAATACTTCCCTGAGGTACTCCTGCGTGAACTGCTCGTACATCAGACGAATGATTATTGATAACAACTTGCTGGCTGATGTTTCATTATCCCGGCGTCTCTTCGTCCTTTTGCCCTAAGAGCCTTTTCATGCTTTTCCGTGTGTACCTGCCCTTCGTATAGCCATATCCCGAAGTATTCGTATTCGGCCACTTTGGCTATTTCGTGGCCTTGTATTGTATGCACCTGATCAGTTGTATCGTTAAAAATTATCACACCTGATTTAGTTGCGCTAAAACTGAATCCTAGAGCGTCTCCTTCGTCTCCACAGCAATTAACCAAAGTTTGTAAGTCTTCTTGGCTATCTGCTAACAGTACAATATCGTCCGCATACATTAAACCCGGGAGTTGCTGCTCAATTACATTTCCGCCTAATCTGTACGACAGATTATAACCTAGATTACTTTCTTCTAGCCTTCTTTCCATATTTATCACGTAGAGCATAAACAGCAGCCGTGATAGAGGACAACCTTGCCTTAATCCTTTGTGCACCCCCACAGCTGTGGTACTTTTCTTCCCTGCCCATGTAATTTCAATTTCATTATCTCGGTAGATTTCCTGTAGAAAATCAATTACCTCATGTCCGATACCTAACTCTTTCAATATGCTCCACAGGAGTTCCCTGTTCACGTTATCGTATGCACCGCTTATGTCCAGAAAGGCTAAAAACAGAGGTCTGTTTTCCGCCTTAGCTATTTCTATGCATTGGGTAAGCACGAACAGGCTATCATCTAAGCGCCTATCCTTTCTGAACCCATTCTGAAGTTCTCCGAGTATCCTATTATCTTCTACCCATGACTGCATTTTTAATTTCACCGGCGGCATGGCCAGCCTGTACATAACAGATGCCATCGTACTCATTCATTTTACTCTGTCTCCAGCTGTGCGGAATTTGCTTATTTGTTATGACTATCTCCAATGCTTTTATCAGCGCTTCCTTGCTTCTTGGGCCAAGTTCATTAATCAACTTAATTAGCATTTCTTCTATCCCTGCGGATGTGGATTCAGGAATATTTGCTTCCGCCTTTTCCCAGTTAAGACTAGTCATTTCTAAGCTGTTCTCTATTGGGCTGTCCTGTGTTGCCGCCTGACTTGGGGAGATTACCCCATTGTCTTTGCTAAAAGACGCAGCTATAAATGACGTAATGTATTTCACAGCACCGTCTCCCTCTAAACATTTTCCCTCAGCATCTATGATCTGTTCCTGCGTTCTTTGATTTGTTTTTACCAACCAGCTTATATAGTTCCGGAATTTTCTTGGTCCCCCTTTATTTGCCTCGCGAACTTCAGCCAGCCATTTATCAGAGGACTGCTTCATTTTAGCCTGGACTAGGACCTGAACTTGGTTTTTCCTTTGTCGATAAGATTCCCATATTTCGCCTATTTCCTCTCCAGATAACTGCGCCGTTTGCTTCTCTGTGTTCTCTTGAAGCCACCTGTCGTTGTTCGATGGCCTCCTTAATTTCCATATTCCACTAGCTTCGTGGCTTCCTCTTTCCTCTCCAGCGGTTTAGTCCTTTCACTTGTTTCATTTTTGCAGCAATGAGCAGTTCTAACTGATTATAATCCCACTTTTCCATGGGGCGTTTCTCGATTACTTCTTCTATATTGGCTGATATTAGCGCTATTTGTTCATAGTTTAATTTTGCGTGGTCTTTTTGACTTTGCTGAATTGCTCTTTTGACTAGGGCTCCCAACTGTAGACTAATACGTTTATGATCACTTCCCAGGCTGTACTTCCCCTCTTCGTCTATTTCCATTATTGCGAGCTTGCTATAGATGCCCTGCGACATTAGACAGTAGTCAATGGTTGTTTGCCTGTTACGGGATTCCCCCGTGATTTGTCCCTCACATTTAGTTTCTCTATTGACAATAACTAGGTTTAGCCGCTCACACAAGTCTAGCATTAACTTCCCATTACACTCTGTGTATCCATCCAGATCCTCGATGTGGCCGTTCATGTCTCCAAGCAAAATGATATCGACACCGTCTCCAATCTGCTTTATATCGTCATTGAGGCACTTAGCTAGATCCTTGTTTTCTTGCCTGCATTTGTCCCCGGTCCCTAAATAAACTACCCCTAGCCATGTGCTTTTGCCAGCAATTGTACCTGATACCCAGACATGTTCTTTGCAAGTTGCAGCTAACCACGGCGGCGCCACCTAGCGGAATCCCAGGAACACAATGATCTCGCGCCATGCGCGATGGCGGTGCGGCTGCCATCGCTGCCACCATCATCCTCTTTACACTAGCTACAGTTCCTTCTATCATCTTAGTAAACCCGTGTTAAAATTGAAATTTAATTCCCATAGACGCTGGCTGGCATTCATTTAAGTATGTGGTCGTTTTAATTTAGTCAATATGGGCTTCTCTGTAAGTTCCCAAATTAAAAGAACACCCAATTTTCGAGATCTTTTTATTCAATGTCTTATTTCTTGGCTGTGCACCTTTCGAAAAATATAATACACTAGCAGAAGCCGAACGCAATCACTGTCTAGTCCTCGAATGTACTCATCGGCCCCGGCTGCGGTGGTTCAATTTTGATCGGTTTGGTTTATTGGGGTTTAACGTCCCAAAGCGACTGAGGCTATGAGGAACGCCGTAGTGAAGGGCTCCGGGAATTTCGACCACCCGGGGTTCCTTAACGCGCACTGACATCGCACAGTACACGGCCCTCTAGAATTTCGGCCTGATCGAAATTCAGCCGCCGCAGCCGTGATCGAACCCGCGTCTTTCGCGCCAGCAGCCGAGTGCCGTAACCACTGTGCCGCCGCTGCCGGGCAGTTCAATTTTGATGTAGGCGGATTTCATGAGGCCTTGGGGCTGTCCGCTGTCAGTGCAGGTTAAATAACCGCCGGTGGTCGAAATCTCCAGAGTCCGTCACTACGGCATTCCTCATAGCCTTAGTCGATTTGGACGTTAAACCTTCGTAAACCAAACCAAATTAATCGGGCCGCAGAGATTATCGCGCAAAGGCGCACTGTGCATTATGACATGTTCAGAAATTCATTCGTCCCCGCAACTGCTTCGGAGTGCGTCGGGCTTTCTACCGCTCCTCCGTCGTCATGATTATGGGCTCTAAAATTCAAGGATGATGTTTCTACTTGTGTGCTGCAGGAACTCGGGATTTTCAGCTTCTGTTTTTTCTTCATTATATTACCACTCCTCTCTGCAAAGCATAACCGGAATGAGGCTAATAAATTCAAATCAAATAGAACGTTGGACTCAGGATTTAAACCATGCAATAACAAGAAACGCGTATTGATTCGCAATTACATCATCCTGAGGATGTCAAAACTATAGCAGATGCACTTGTGTTCAAGCATGATGGCATCGTTTGCTTTCAAGATACCACTGCAGGGCCACGTTAGGCTCCTTCTGCATTTTTTATTTGTAGCTTTTAAGACCCAGAGAGGGAGCGCCAATGGATCCTATGAGGGGAAATCAGCTAGCGTTGCATCTAAAACTGCTGTCATCGAAATGACGGTTTTATAACACACTGTGTATAGGCACTTTGCGAAGTATTACTATCCACGACCATTTGTTCGGCACGTCGCTCAAGCAGGTAGATTGTAACGCCTATAATTGACCCAGACAGCAAAATGTCTGACCAGCTTTTTAGGGCATCTAAGCTAAAGCTGTTTCAGAAGAAAGCTTGTTTGGATGTGCAGACTTGGGAGAGTATAGTCCGTGTGACTGAGCCGTACAGTTTGCTAATATCATCGGCACTGGGACCATGTCGTTTATCTCCGGAACTGAGAACTTATTTATCTCTTCTTGCTTTCTTTTGAAATGGCGTGCGTGTGCAAATAAAATTGATGCGATATGATTTCTATCAAATTTTGCCTGCTCTTTGCAGTGAAAACGTGAAGTAAAAAACTTGGAAGTAGCGGTCACGTGGTTATTTGCAACGCTGTGCTCTAATCACGCCGTTCTTATCAACGACAGTAATTTGGACGATAGATTTGAAACAATTTTTTTTGCTCAATAGTAGGGGTGTGTGAATATCAAATTTTTCGAATACGAATCGAATACGAATACTTAGCTCCGAATATCAAATCGAATATCGAATAATTTATTTATTTATTTATTTATTTATTTCAAATACCCTCATGGCCCTGAGGGCATTATTGAGGGGAGTGGAACAAGCACAGATAACAAAAATGAATACGATCACGGGTTACAGGACTACATATTGTTCACTGCACTGAGTTATTACAAATTTCAACAATTCATGGAAGCCTAAACGAAGAAGGAAAGAAAAAAAAAAACGAGAAAAGAGAACAAAACCCAACAAAAACAAAACTACAAATCAAGAACACAGAGTTCATGTCGCACTACTAACCTAAGGGCACACATGTCATGAGCAAGAAAAGAAGGCACTCAACTTTTTCTTAAAATGCTCGAGATCGTCGGTGAGTGCCACATCTGCTGGCAAGTGATTCCACTCGGATGATGTAGTTGGAATGAAAGAATTTTGGCGAGCAGTAGTGTGACAAGGTGGAACGCCCACTTTGCGTGGATGGTCAATGCGCGATGAAACATACGTGGGTGGAATGAGCAAAGCGTTTTTCAAAACATGATTGAAATTGTAGATCTTAAAAAAAAAGACAGAGTCGTGAAATTTTTCGGCGCAGTGAAAGTAATGGTAGTGACAATGTGCTTTTCATTTGTGTGACACTTGATGTACGGCCATAGTCGTGAAGAATAAAACGAGCGGCACGGTTCTGAACAGCTTCCAAAACAGATATAAGTGACTTAGTATGAGGATCCCATATCGACGCGGCGTATTCAAGCTTCGAACGAACCAGTGTTTTATACAGAAGGAGTTTGACTGAAGTGGGTGCATTAGAAAAGCTTCTTTTTATGTAACCAAGCATGCGGTTAGCGTTTCCAGTAATGTAGGTGATATGCTGGTTCCAGGATAAGTTTGATGTCAGATGTACACCAAGGTATTTATACGAGGTAACCGGGGCTAACGAAGCACTGTTGATACTGTAAGAGGCTGGTGGCGAGACGCCTTGACGTGAAAAGCGCATGGTTTTGCATTTTGATGTGTTTAAAACCATTTTCCATTTAATGCACCAGTCTGTAATACAGTTAAGATCAGCTTGCAATAAGTTGACATCATTAGTGTTTTTAATTTCACGGTACAGTATGCAATCATCTGCAAAAAGTTTGATCGAGGATTTTATATTGTTAGGCAGATCATTAATGTACACAAGGAATAACAAGGGTCCGAATACCGATCCTTGTGGTACCCCAGACGTAACCGGCATAGAAGAGGATTGAAGACCGTTAACGTAGACAAACTGCGAGCGATTAGTTAAAAAACAACGAATCCATGCTAGAACATTTGGGTCGATATGAAGATGAGCAAGCTTATACAACAGAAGACTATGGGACACTTTATCGAAAGCCCTGCAAAAATCTAAAAAAATGACGTCGACCTCTGAACCTTCATCAAGAATCGAATGAATTTCGTTGCTGAAGGATAATAACTGTGTTTCACAGGAAAACTGCTTTCTGAAACCATGTTGTGTAGGTGTGAAAAACGAAAATGATTCAAGAAAACTAGCTAACTGAGAAAAAATTATATGCTCCATGATTTTACAGGAAATGGAAGCTAATGATATTGGACGTTAATTCAGGGGTGAATGTCTGTCGCCAGATTTAGGGAGTGGAATCACTTTAGCCAGTTTCCATTCGTGTGGTATATCTCCTGTTTGAAGCGATTGTTCACATATCTTCAGTAAAAAAATTGCGGAGTACACTTTAGTATTCTTCAGTACTTTGGTGTTAATGTTATCAGGGCCGCAAGAAGAGGAAATTTTCAGATTGTTAATTATGTTAATAATTCCTTCATAACTAAACCTGACAGGGTCCATTGGAAAGCTTATGTTACATGCATAGTCTCTAATATCAGTAATGTCAGTTGCAGTACTTGAAAACGCTGCACTAAAGGTCTCATTAAAGATGCCAGCGACGTCAGTGCTTGGAATAGGGTGTGATAGAGAGTCAACGAGAGATACAAGTGACTGGTCTCGTTGATTGACACTACTCCAAAATTTTTTGGGGTTGCTCGTTAGAAGCGTCGGCAACGTCACATTAAAGTAGTAGTGCTTCGATTCCTTCAAAGACTTCTTATAAATGTTAACAGTTTTTTGGAGTGCTGACCAGTGCTCACGCTTTCCAGACGACTTCGCTTTGCGGAAAAGCCTCCTTTTTTTGTTTGCCAGACGTTTTAATGAGCGGTTGTACCATGGACACTGCCGGTTGGTTAAAAGCTTTTTTCGAGGAATATACAGGTCGACCAGATCGCAAAGCTTGTTTCTGAAAAGGTGCCAATTTGTATTTACAGATCTATCGTTGAAGTTTGCCAGAAATTCGTCAAGGAAGTCTTCAAGTGCTTTATTGATCGCAGTGTAATTTCCCTTAGCATAATCATATATTAGTTTTATATTGTTATACGACGTTCGAGCAGGGAAGTTCAACATGACATGTAATAAAGAATGATCGCTTATACCTGATAAGTAGGTAATGGTAGATACAGCATCAGGGGCTGTTGTTAGCAACAAGTCTAATACATTGGATGTTGAAGATGTGACCCTAGTAGGCTGCGTTATTACCTGAGTTAAGCAAAAGTCTGAACAAACGTTTAAAAAATTAGACAATTCTGACGTAGAGTTGGTGGTGGAATACGGAAAGCTAGACCAGGCAATATTAGGGAAATTAAAATCACCAAATAAAAAAACAGGAAAATTCGGAAATTTGGCACACACAGCGCTTAGCGTGTCATGAAGTTCACTGGAAAAACCAATCCCAGTGGAAGGCGAACGGTAGCATGCACAAAATACAAGTTTTTGATATTCAGTCGTTATCAGAACACATAAAAACTCCAGTGTCGTAGGAATATCAATGTGAAGGCTATCAAGATGATCCGAGACGGCGAGCAGAACACCGCCACCCCGTGCGACTGCGCGATCACGGCGAAATATGGAGTACCGCTTTTCGGTAGCGAGGATTTCCGTGTTTTTAACACAATCATTCAGCCATGTTTCCGTTAAGACAATAATGTCGGCCGATGTGGTATCGGCGGCACAGGAAAGGTCATCACGATTTCGCACAACACTGCGTATATTGGTGAAAAGCACTGAAATTCCAGAGATCGGCTGCGCACGCGGACGAAAGCGCCCAGCCAGCTATCTCGAATCATCAGAACCGCCCGCGGCACTAGAATCAACACGTGAAGTAGTAGCATACAGGCTAGTTTCTTCACAAACTCTATCACTTTCAGCACAATAGGTGTAGCATTTCTTGTTTAAGAATAACCGTGCGTGCCTCAGTTTAAAGCGCGTGTTAGGCGCAGTTTCCTTCGCAAATTCTGCCAGTTTTTTTCTAGCATGCCTTGTAGATGGGCTAAAATCTTCAGACAGAAACATCTGAATCTTTCAGTTTAGACTGAGCGTTCAAAAGCATTTGCTTTGTTTTGTAGTTGGAAAATTTTACCATTATTGGTCGCGTTTTGGTAGGGTCTGCAATGCCGATTCGGTGGGCCCGGGCGATATCAGTATTAGAAATGGTAATTGACATTTCTTGCTGTATTGCATTCACAATTTTCTCTTGATTGCAACCATGTTTCGGTGGCTCCAGCGTCTTCAGATATACCAAAAAATAAGAGGTTATCTCTACGCGATCTATCTTCGAGGTCATTCATTCGGGCCCTTAATGAGTAATTTTCTTTGGCGTGGCATTCAGCAGTTGCTTTGAGAGCATTCAGGTCCTGACGGAAGGATTCAAAACCCGCAAGTTTGGTCTCAACATTGGTAAGCCTGTTTGAAATATCAGTAACCTTCACGTCTAGTTCCTCTTGATTGCATGTAATAGTTTTAATTGAGTTCAATATTTCGACCTGCCCCTGTTCAATGTTTGTTGAGCGCATTCTTAGATCTTCCAGAAGGGTGAGTATGGCACCGCTGTCAGAGTCGGGCGTCGGGTTCTGAGTGTTGCTACGAGTGCTATGGCCAGGGCCAGGGTTTAATTCAACGTCTCCGGACAAGAGCAATTTGAGCACACAATAACACTGGCATACATTTTCCAACAGCACTTGTGGGCAAGGGAGCATAACGAGGCAGACATCATTTGAACGCTTGGATGAAACTGGACTAACCTGAAGGATGAAAAAACGAAAGACATTGGTGAACCACATCGTGTCGCTGCTCCCATGCCCACTGAAGGGGTGGCGACGGTGCATCCCATTTATATCTTCTGCGATGGTTGACGTCGATGTCGATCCGGGGTAAAAATCTTGCGAAGCGGTGATCAGCTGCGTCATGAAAGCATTCCATGGGCCGCTAGAGCATTTGTCGCTTGACGCCGGCGCACTCCAGTCAAAAAGCGCTGATGGGATTCCATCGTGGCACAGAACTGGATCTGAAGCGATGCTGCCAGTGCAGAGGACAGGAAACTGAAGGATGAAAAAACGAAAGACATTGGTGAACCACATCGTGTCGAGGACATACGCATTTAATCACTACAAAACATTTATTTGGGCACCGACGAACATCACAGTTCAACTATCGATGATTAAATGAACAGAAAAGGTGTGTGTGGCTGCGCAAAAAGTATCAAAGTCTCGAACATTATTCTTAGAAGAGTGGAAATATCAGAGAAGATGGCTAGTACACAGCATTGATTAAGGCTAGCTTGCCATCAGCACAAAAGCGCGTTGTTGGGAGGTCGTAAAAGGTTGTCGTGAAGGAAAACCAGCTGCACCACATGGTCAGGCAGAAGTGGTTCCCTTCTTACTGAAACGACTCCTCCAGCCACAGAAATTGCCCTCTCACTTGGCACTGACCTGGCACGTATTGCGAGATACTTCGTGCACAGCTCGGACTATACCAGCTTCGCCGGTATAGCCACAAAGCTCACCAGCGCAGTCAGCTACGGCATGGCCCTTGGGGGAAGAAAGAATTTTCCTTCTGTGTAGGCGCCGCCATGTTGTTATGTATCGGTCGATAGGGCTTGCGGATCGAAATGAACGCCGGTGCTCACAATGAATATTCGGCTAGATACGAATATTCGCGTCGTGTCGAATATTCGAAACAACACGAATACTTGGATTTCGAATCGAATTCGAATACTAAAAATATAATATTCGAAATATATTCGAAAATTTCGAATTTTCGCACACCCCTACTCAATAGCTTTCCTTCAAACAATAGAATGACAATTTTTTGAAGGAGGGTAAGGCACAAGAGTTTAACTGAAAATGGTTTATTAATGTGATAGCATTGGACGGCTCACTTTCATGGCCATGTCCGCAAACACGGCACCATATGACGCCACAGTTCGATGAGTCACGTGACAGAAATGACGAGGCCACGCAATTATAATGCTAGTAAACCTGCTAATTAATGTAACGAGCTAGATACCCTGCCGAAAAATGTTGTATGATGCAATAAACTCATACAGTTTGTCATACATATATCTTAGACATATCATACAAATCATAGAATATTATCATACGAATGTCATACATTTCTATAAAATCATACAGACATCATAGAGATGTCATAAGATAACATAGAAATTGTATGATATATTGCATAAACTGTATGACATTCTATGATGAAGCCTCTATGAGGTTATTGCATCATAAAACTTTTTTTCAGCAGCGTAACGCCAGGAATAATACTGGGATTAATCATACCATATGAGTGTGGCGTCAAAAAGAGTGACGGGAAAACGGTGATCCTCGGGATGGTATCGAAGGCTGACCTGAATGGGGTGGCAGCATTGCCGACTACATCCGCATCAAAATTTTGTGCAACTGTTCACCGTAAAACGTTCCGTGTGGTGTCATAGGATTTCCCTCTCCATATAGCTTGAATGTTTCAGTAAAGTTAGAGGCTAGCTTGAGACAAGTGTTGGAACCGATGACATATGATCCTTCAGATGCATGCCTTAGACGCGGTTGCGGTGCCCACCGATGTGTCCAGATGTCAGAGCTTCTACGAAAATGTGTAACAAACGATCACAAGTATCGCCGCGCCCTGGTAGGTCTCGAAAATTATGTTTGTTACAGAAGAAGCCAGCATCAGGAAAACTCCATCAACTCCTCCCAATGCGTGATCCTGAATCCAATTCGGCCACAGCGGCCTTCCGATTCTGGTCAAAAAACTTTGTGCTCGAGGCCAGTATCAGAGGAGATGGACTGATCCATCATTCTTCTGCAACCATGGACCACGTCCACCTCTTCAGTTTTAGATTATATGGCTGAAGTTCAGCACCTAAGAGATTCTAAAATGGCAATGTCCCACGATTGTCTTTTTTATACCTTTCTCCTCGTACGATGAGTATCATGAGCCACACCTCTGCCTGTGCCTTTCTCATTACTAGCGAAGAAAAGATTATATCTCGCACGTGTCATCAACTTGACAAAGGAGCAGGCCGCGACATACGCCAGGCTAGTATTTTGATTCTCATTCACCACTGCAAGAATAATACAGCAGCACCCCGGAAAGTAAGCGAAGGCCGGCTCATTCACCCTATAGCTTTGTATTCAAATAAATTACGGCTCGCCGGGAGGACTAAACTGATGCTGCTGTACCACCGGCACTGCATCTGAACAGAACCAGAGCCATTTTGTGAGAATACTGGAAGCTGTAAGCAGCAGCCGCCTGAAAGCCACAGTATTTCGAAGAGAGATTAAAACGCTCGTTAATAGTGGATATATTACCTCTTCAGATTATAAATTACGGATTAAGTTTCAGTTGTTAATTATTTTTATTCTTGAAAGACTTCTTCATGTGCTACCCAAATGCTAAATCTTGACTTGTTCATTGCTCTACTATGTTTAAAGAGCTGCAGTCGCAAACAAGACTCTTGCCGGCAGTTGCTCTGCTACCTAGTGAAATAAGAAACGTACCGGTAACAGGAGCCTGCCGTCCTGTGTTACCAGCTCATCTATGTTGTGACCGGGGAAAAAGAGGTATTGTAATCCGGTAAAGCATTACCCTGGACGCGTGCATTTGTATAACAAGTTGAAGACCTATCGTATGAATTTTGTTTATATAGAGATGATATCTTGTTCAGTCTGAAGCGTTGTCTTGAAATTACGCATTCATTGCAACAGCGAGTGACAGCAAAAGTATCGCAGTGCCAGTTTATATATTTTCTTGATTTATGCATGAGTTGAGATGAAACGCAGTTTGCCGTGATTGATGCGCAGAACCAACAATTTTTTCTGGTCTGTCTTTGGCAGTATATTTAGAACTTGGCCTTGTTAGCAACGTATGCTATCAGTTGTTTATAAATTAATCCCTTTGTTTACAGGGACCCTTGTTCATTAATTGTTGCTTCAGCTCACTTTATTCGTTCCATTTTTTTAAGTTGCAAATCAAGGTTTAACTTTCTGCAATTTACACAGATTCACACCGCGGAGAATATAGTTATGAGTCAATAGTCATCGTCGATCGCATTTATCGTAAATTGTGGACAACTCGGTTACTACGGATTATCAAAACAAGGAGAAAAGAACGGGGACAGTTGTTTATTACCCTCGGTAGAAGTCCACCGCGCCGTAGAGTGGCGGCGCCTGTTGGTTATCAAAAGGGTGCCGATAATGACCTTGCGGGCAGGCGCCGCTCACTGCTGTGAACATGAGCGATGCCGTTGCAGCGCCGGTGAGTTGACGGAATAAACTCTCCCTTTTTGTAGACATACCCATTTTGTGCTTTCATCCTGCGAAGACCACCATTAGGTGACAGTGGGTGCAGCTCTCACGAGATAAGCGGGTGTTTCTGGTTCCGTGGCATTACTTCGAATGCTTGTGAAAAAGCGCAAGAAATTACAGAGCAGGAAGAGAACCGCTTGCATCACTTCCTTTGACTGGAAAAATAAAAAAAACTGCGACATATTTAGTTACTCGTTCTGAATGATTTGTTGATTAGGGAGAAATCGGATACCGGCCGGGCTGAGGGCGGCGAGCACTCCTCTATGCCTGGGCCCTTCCACTAATCCTAACCTCAAAGAAAACCAAATAATCGAACCATTTCTGGAGATTTCCATGGCAACATGACTGATAAAGTGATAGATTGCGCCCAACGCCTGATTCACAGAAGCAGAAATCATGATCTATTGTCCAGACTATCTACACCGCGGTGATGAGGCCTATTGCGAGGAAGCTGCGATAGCTCTTTTTTTTTGCCTCTGTGATAACTTTGACACTGCTCTTCTGCTGAGTGGTTTTGTAGCTTCTCGAGGCTTCACATACCGAATATTCTTCTGAAGTATGAAGTTGATTATGTTAGTAAAGACTGATTAGTGATTTACTACGGGGTCGCTGGGGTGCTCAGTAGCGGCACAGTTACAAGTCTTGTTTAGTAAGGTGCCTACTGCGAAGTACTTCTTGCGGGCAGCTGACTTGGCCACTCTACTTGGTTTTATGCGCCAGTGCTAAAACAGGAGACGAGAGAAAGCAGGCTATCTGCTACGGGCCTCTGGGTCCTTTTAAAGATGAATCAACCTTTTATAGCATATGTGTACTCAATACCTAAAATACAAATTGCGTATCTACTCCAAAATTAAAAGAAATGTCGTACAAAGGCACCAGACGCTTGAGACCTGTTCAGGCACTGAAAGCAGAAATCTGAGTTCAACAAATGAACTGTCTCGGAAGGTTGCTCGGAGAGTCGCCTTGGTTTCACAGTTCATGAAAAGCTGACTCTACGGGGTCCTAGTGAGTGGTGTTTGACTTCCCTTGCCACTTTCGTGGCAGAAGTGAAGGACTTTTAGGAATTCCACAAGAGAGAACTTCGCTTTGGAAAGTACGCGGGGTCTGACAAGGATATAAATACCTAGCAATGTGCCACAATGTACGGCGGCAGCTCAATTATTCGCCAGAGGCTCTTCGGTGAGGGCTACATGAGTGGCAGCGCACTCCAAAGAACCCAAATCTCGCCGACTGCCCTAGCACAGCAGTGGCGCATTGCTTCAATCAATCAGCCTTTTATTTTCTCTATATTAGAGAAGGAGACAGGACTAAAAGCTCGAAAGCTTGACAGAGGTCCTGCCCCCTTTTTTCACGCTGGCATTGCAACAGACAAGCGGCAATAAATTCTGCGCTATACATTATAGCACAAAAGAAAATAACACACCTTGAAAAAAAGGCAAAAAGTACCAACATAAAAATACATGCAGCGTCATGACACAAACTTGTTCAGAAAAAATTTCTTAATAACGGTATTTGAATGCTGGAAAGGGTCAAACATTTCTTTGTTTAAGTTATTTAATAGCACTGGCAGTGTATACGAGATAGATTGTTGTGAGTAATATGCTCTAGGTGTAGGAACTAGCCACATTTCTTTATTTCTGGTTTGTGGAATATGGGTGTTTTTTGCAAGTTCTGCCAAATTACCAACATAATTTTCATTGCTCCGCGAAGCACTTTTGAAACTCATTAAAAGTCTGTGTTCGTGTAAAGCTAAGACTGGCAGGATTTCATATTTTAAAAAGAGGTCACTCGTAGGGAAACAATACGGAACACCAGCAATGCATCTCACAGCTCTTTTTTGGAGAAGATGCAACTTTGTCATGTTCGTGATACCGGTGGTACCCCAAACGATAATGCAGTATTGTAAGAGAGATAGAATTAAGGAGTTATACAGCAACAGCCTAATTTTGACAGGAAGAATGGTGCGCAGGCGCGACAAAACTCCGACAGTTGAAGATATTTTGGATCTGATATAATCCACATGATCATTCCAAGTCAAGTGTTTTGAAAACACGACACCAAGGATTTTGACAGAATCCACTATCTCCACAGGATCATGGTTTAAACATACATTGAGTGGCCTAAACAATACCTTCCCTTTCGGCAAGTACAACACTATTTTAGTCTTTTTAGGATTAATCTTCAGAAAATTTGCTTGTGCCCATGTATTTAATGCATTAATTGTTCTACCTGATTTTTCTTCAATATCATCTTCTGATTTCCCAGAAATGAACACTGAAGTATCATCGGCGTAAGATACAAATGTACTATCAGGTTCACAATGCACAATATCATTTAGATAAATTAAAAATAAAAGCGGACCCAATATGCTTCCCTGGGGAACTCCTGTGCAGATATTCTGTACTGAGGACAAGGAGCTTTTAAAGTCTACATACTGTGTTCTATGGGAGAGGTATGATTCCATTAAGTCTAGTGCTTTTCCACGGATACCGTAGGTTTCCATTTTATGTAAGAGAATTTTGTGACTTAATAAATCAAACGCTTTTGTGAAATCTATGTAGATACCTGCAACTATTTCCTTATTTTGAAATTTATCTATTATTATTTCTTTTTGTGTAAGTAGCGCTGTTTCTGTGGATCGATTCTTTCGAAAACCGTGCTGAAAGTCAAGGAGGAGATCATGCTTGTTAAAAAATGACAGGACTCTGCCATGTAGTAACTTCTCTATACCTTTAGAGAATACCGGTAATATAGATATAGGGCGGTAATTTTGGATCAAAGATTTGTCGCCACTTTTAAAAACCGGTATCACTCGAGCAGTTTGGAGTTCTTTCGGAAATACAGCGGTAGATAATATTAAATTGTAAATGTGCGTAATGACTGGGCATATAAGGTGAAGAACATGTTTAACGGGCGCTATTTGGAGGCCATTTGTGTCCACTGACTTGCTATTTTTAATTGTGTTTGTACACGAGAAAACTTCTGCGCAGTTTGTCGGAGCAAAGAAAAGTGATGATGAACTGTTGCTTCCTTTCAAGAATGCAGTGTAATCTTGACTGCTGCCCATTTGATTCTGAGAAGCTTGCTGGATAAAAAAGTTGTTAAAAGTATCAGCTAAGCCAGTGTCACAAATACGCTTTCCCTCATGCTGAAAGTTATCAGGAAGATCAGGGTTAGATGGCCGTAATAAGGAATTTAATTTCCTCCAGATAAGATCCGATCTTTGTTCAGTCGAGCTCCAAAATATATTTGTAAAATAAGCTTCTCGAGTGATCTTCAGTTTTGATGTAAGATTATTTCTGTACTTCTTGAATTGGCTAAACAAATTTGCATCTTTAGTTTTTACAAACTGTGCGTACAACCTATTTTTATGTTTTATCATTTGGAGCAACTCAGACGTTACCCAAGGTTTCCTAGCCCTAGATGGCGCGTTTACTTTTTTTAGTGGAAAGTGCGCGTCGTATACAGTTTTAAATGATGTGATGAAATTGTAGTAAGCAGTATCGCTACTATCCGCCTCAAAAACATTATTCCAAGTCTGTTGGCTAATAGCATGACAAAAGGAATCAAGGTTTTTGTTAGTTATAGACTGTGTATAAATTATTCGCTTTTTCCTTTTATTAACACGCACGGGCTTGTTAACTAGCATAAAGATTCCAAGGTGATCACTAATATCTGTGTAAACAACGTCTGCGGTTATTAAGTTAGTGTCAATATTTGTAATGAAGACATCTAATAAAGACGTACTTTCTAAAGTCACTCGTGTGGGCTTTGTTATTAAGCTAAAGAATCCATTCACTGTAATTAAAGAATGGAGTTCTTTTTGTGATTGTGAAGTTGAAAGCATATTTATGTTGATGTCACCACCTAAAACCATATCTATAGATTCGTATGATGCATAGCTAAAGATATTTCCGAGAAATGCTAAGAAATGACTTATGCCGCCAGACGGTGGCCTGTACATGACACAAAAAAGTTGGTTTGAGCTTCGCAGAGTGAGCACTTCGTAATCAGGAGTTGTTGCCGTGTATTCCTCGACCATTTCACACGATATTGTATCTTTAAGTAGAAGCGCGACGCCGCCTCCTCTTTTATCGTTTCGGTTTTGATAAAAGCACTGATATCCAGGACGGTGATACACATTCGATGCTGAAGTGTACCATGTTTCAGTCAACATTATTGCTGTGAGTGGAACTTCGAGAGTATCCAGTAGAATAGTTAATTCATCTTCTTTGTTTATTAAGGATCTAATGTTTAAGTGGAAAAAAGACAAAGCAGTAGTTTGAGGTTTAACCAAATGCGTAACCTCATGTGGCTCATAACCCATGTCACGGAACTAGTACTTAGGTTGGATGCCAGCAGGTACAACTACGCAATTTTGCGCAGATCATCCTGGTGGGTGATCGCAATGACATTTGACGTGTCAGTTTTGCGCACATATATTTTGCCATTCCGAGTCCATGCATACTTCCACTTCAGTTCTTTCTTTTTAGCATTTGCTGCACCAAACAGTTTTTTCATTGAAGGACTCAAGTGCTCATTGATGAAGATTTGTGTCTTCGGTTCAAGTTCAATGTCCTCTGACGTTATCCTCTGCTTTCGAGCTTTCTCAAGGAAGGCATCACGAACGGATCTGCGGGCAAATTGCAACACTATGTTTGGAGCATCTGCATTTCCCGCAGTTCGAACGCGGTGGCAAACCTCAATGTCTCCCCTTTCAAGTGGAAACTCAACCGTTCTAGCTATCCTATCGGCAATCTCTGTGATGTCTTCATTCTGCTTCATTGGTACACCCTTCAATTCAACGTTGTGACATCGCGTGTGTTGCTCGTTTTGTAAAAGTCTTACTTCATGAGCTTTCAGCTCCGCTCGTAAAGCGTCGCGTTCCTCCTGTAGTTCGTTTACGGATGCCTTCAGTTCCTCATTCTCTGTCTCAACGCGGTTCACAGACGTTTTCATTTCTTCGTAGTTGTCATTTATAAATGCTAGGCTAGCTTTTATCTCGCGTATGTCCTTTCTTAAGTCCCGTTCGAGACTTTCGCGTAGTTCACGGAACTCTTGTTTAAGTTCTCGTTTCAGCTCATCAAATAGTTTAATAAGTTCTTTCGACATTGCCACTTATGAAGAAGAAAGAAAAAAAAACATGCAGTTTGAAATCGCGCTACAGCAAGAACAGCCCCAGTGAAAACAAGCGCAATCAACAGATCACAGTGTGTAGCAGCAGCAGTCACAGCGAAAGTGAAATCAATGCCACTAGTAGTGAAACATTTCACTAACCTGTGAAAGTATACGTAGGCGCTTAGAAAAACAGTGCGATCGCCGTGACTGCTGCTGCCAAGTGAGGCAGCGATGGGGTCTCCTTGGGCTTTTAAGTTCTTCAGCCAGGAATCCACGCAGGCGCAGTGCTCGCTGCCGACGAATGCTGGCGAAGCACGCTGCTACAGGTGATGGTCGTCGTTTCCAGCGGCTGCCAAGATCACACCACCACTCGTTGATATGTGCTGCGTTGATATGTACGGACAGCAACCTGTGAAAGTATACGTAGGCGCTTAGAAAAACAGTGCGATCGCCGTGACTGCTGCTGCCAAGTGAGGCAGCGATGGGGTCTCCTTGGGCTTTTAAGTTCTTCAGCCAGGAATCCACGCAGGCGCAGTGCTCGCTGCCGACGAATGCTGGCGAAGCACGCTGCTACAGGTGATGGTCGTCGTTTCCAGCGGCTGCCAAGATCACACCACCACTCGTTGATATGTGCTGCGTTGATATGTACGGACAGCAACCTGTGAAAGTATACGTAGGCGCTTAGAAAAACAGTGCGATCGCCGTGACTGCTGCTGCCAAGTGAGCTGACATTTACACTGCTGCCAAGTGAGCTTGACATTTACACTCCTCCTCCTGAAGTGCAATGAGGACTCCCAGTGATCTATGAATGTATTGGAGAGGGGCCAACTGCAGATATAAGGACATCAACTACTTATTCGCTATCCGTAGAACTGCCATCCGTGAAGAATATATCTGAACATCGGAATTGAAGGGCGAACCGAACTGCTGACGTACTCAATTTGAATTTAGCTTAAATAAATCGACCATCATTTTCAGTGGAATTTTTTTTAGCGAAGCCAGGGAGGTATTTGATTCCGCCGCCATTTTTTTTGTATCGCGGATGCTTGGACTCCGATTAGGTGGAATGTTTAGGTGAAGGATGCAAGATCCACTCGCCAATGGCTCACAAACACGACCTGGTATATTCACCATATTTTGTTCGTGCATTTGCGAGACTACCAGAAAACAATTCCTTTGCGAAGCTTATTCATTTCATTTCATTTCATTTATTCTACCCTCAAGGCCCGTGGCATTTAAGAGGGGAGTGGTTGTATACAGTGGTTTAGTACAGGGCGTTTCATTTCTAATTGTACAATGTTAGCTCAGGCGGAACAAAAACGCTAATGGTCGATGATGGAGGCTGTACTTCCGGGAAGGTGGTTGCAGTCCTTTGCTGTTCGTGGAAGGAAAGACTCAGCTGCGCATTTTGTTTTAAAGAAAGGAATGCCGATTTTATGCACATTATCAACTTGTGATGAACATATTGCGGAGGAAGTATAAGATTGCGGTGCAGTCTGGGGTCATGATACATTATTTTATGAATTAAGCAAAGGCGAGGGTGCTTTCGACGGCTAGCAAGAGATGGTAACTGTAATGTATTCTTCATAGATGTTGCGCTAGCGGTACGGTTATAGTTCTGAAGGATGAAACGTGCCGAGTTATTCTGAATTATTTCGAGGGAACTGCTCAGGTTTTAGGTGAAGGGATCCCAAATGGACGCAGCATATTCCAACTTACTACGAACGACAGATTTATAGAGGAGAAGTTTCAAGGAGGTGGGGGCAGAGAAAAAGTTACGGCGAAGGTAGCCGAGGGCACGGTTGACGTTGTTAATCATTGAATTGATGTGAAAAGACCAAGTTCGATCACTTGCCATGTGAACGCTTAAATAGCGGTATGAAGACATTTGTTCTACCGGGTGCCCGCTAACTTGGACCAAGATATGTAAAAAAACTAAGTGTTCTTCACAACTGAAACCGTTTGATATTGTTAGGGTTACAGTACCATTTTTTCGCCCGTCCTATTTGAATTATTAAGGCGGAAGCCTTTAATGCCTCATCGTTGTAAGCAGGAGCCGTCGACAGAAATGTCACGCTTTTCAATTGGTCGAAATGGTCGTGACGTCACAGTGCGCGAATTTCAAAGGGCCCAATTGTACTTTGGCTACTAACCATGCAACCAATTAGAGGGATCGTATAGTGATGCTCCTAGTAAATGGGAATGAGTTGAGTTAATTGCTTACTAAACCAATCAGTCTAACTAAAGTTTCTAGTCAGACCAGATAAATAAATAAAACCGAATAAGAAATTGGCTGAGCTTGGGAATCGAACCCCGGTCTCCGGAGTGCGAGTCGAGCACGCTACCACTCCGCCATGCCAGCTTTTTTTTTTCTTTATTGCCTGTCTTTGGCTCATGACATTGCACAACAAAAATACACATAACGCTATATACATACGACACTGTCGTGGTCAGCCAGCACGAGACTGGCTTCGTCATCTTAAAATTCCCGCAACAGACACAACGGCTCTAGTCTTGAGAGCCACTCGGGAGGCTCCGCAGCTGCTTTTTGGATTGCAAGAAACCAGTCCATGCTTTCCCGAAAATAAATTCGGGTCGGTCGTGCGTCTTTGTCACAATGGTAGCCTGCCATTCTGGAGCGCCATATACAGTGGAGGCTGGCATGGCGGAGTGGTAGCTTGCTCCGCCATGCCAGCTCGATGGTTTGGAATGAACAAAGGTGCGTCTAGTGAATACGGTGTCTTCATTCACTCCCATCTTCCTCCCTTCCCGTTACGGCGAGGTTTAGGTGTCCACCGAGATATCAGAGACAGATACATTTCCTTTCCTCAAAAACCAATTTACCGACGAGCAAGGCGTATTTGTCCGCGTTTCAGATTGGTCCAAATTGTCGTGACGTCAGCGCGCGCGAATTTTAATGGGTGTCTACCGAAATATGTGAGAGAGTTACTGCGCAACATCCTTTCCTCAAATACAATTTTCGACTAGTGTCTACTGAGGTATGTGAGACAGTTAATGCGTAATTTCTTTTCCTCAAATACAATTTTAATTTTGTTCATTACGGCCCCTCTTTCTTCTTTCACTCACACTTCCTCCCTTCCAGGACGGTGCGGCTCAGGTGTCCACCGAAATAACAGAGAATTCCAGCCCCATTTCCTTTCCTCAAAAAGCGTTGCGTTCAAAAGGGCAACGCATCGCTCCGAACGGGCGGTGGCGTTCCTTGGACTCCGTGGCTGCGCTACAACACGCTGTCACGTTCCACTCCTAAAGGCGAAGCTTAAGCGTCATTAATTGACAGTTAATTAATGCACCAACAAAATGTGCAGTGAACAATCGCGTAGCAGAATGCAGCACTCAGGCTTTCGCCTTTCACCACTTTAGTCGCTAAAGTTCCTCGTAATTTTTAATCTCGATAAATAAATTAACTTTTTAAATATTGCTTGAAACGTTCAGGTGTCAATGGGAAAGTTGTGGAGCTCCATAAATATTGTCCAACCCAGGCATTTCAAACGAGATAGACTTAGCGTGGCCGTTTTTATCCGGGGAAAACGAAAGCCCCCGGAGTTTAAACAATATCACGTGAGAGCGCGCTCTGTGCGCCCAGATGCGCCGCGTTTACTGCGCTCTGATCCGTGCTTTGTCAAAAACATCACTCGCTTCGCGCCTTTCGTGCTGCCCGAGAGAGGGCTTCGCGTTGTGCTTGGTTCCAAGATAAGCACCTGTGGGTACGGGCGGCAACTGAAAGAAAGCCGGGCTCCAGTTTCCGGGGCGATAATTGCGCTCTCCCGTTAGCAGAATGCATGCGGAGGAACGATGACAATCTCATGAGATTGAATTTGGGAGCAAGATCCCAACAAGCAAAGACGTATATAACAAGCCTGATAACGTCGTGTGAATTACGCTGAAAAACAGGAGCGGCGCTTTATTTCAGTTGCCGCCCATACCCATAACCAAGCACAACGCGAAGCCCTGCCTTTGGGCAGCACGAAAGGCGCGAAGCGAGTGACACTGTTTACAAAGCACAGATGAGAGCGCTGTAATCGCGGCGCATCCAGGTGCACGGAGCGCGCTGTCACGTGGCATTTTTAAACTCCGCGGGCTTTCGTTTTTCCCGGGTATAAAACCGGCCACGCTAAGTCTATCTCGTTGGAAATGCCTGGGTTGGACAATATTTATGGAGCTCAACAACTTTACCTTTGACGCCTGAACGTTTCAAGCAATATTTAAAAAGTTCATTTATTTATCTCGGCTAATTATTCAAACAGGACGAGCGAAAAAATGGTACCGTAACTTAAGATAAACCCTAACAACATCCACGCGGTTTCAGTTGGGAAGAACGCTTAGTTTTTTTTATAAATCTTGGTGCAGGTTAGCCGGGATACCCTGTATATAGATAACTTTTTTTTTTCACCGGAAGCAACACAGTAAATGAATAGACTGCCTTCAAGCACATCTTTGATCACCTCCAATGATATTTTCGTTCTTATATTACATTGACCATGTCAGTTTTGGGGTGCTCGGAGCATTTCCGTCCTTTTTTTCTTTCACAGCTTCTTGATCCGATTCTGATTTTTAGTTAGGCTCTCCCTGCTTATGTAACGTTTTCCGTTTTTGTATAACCTCGCCCACTGGAAAGGCACTATACGGTGTGGGTGAATAAATTAACAATTCCGGAGGACAGGAAGTTCATCGGTTCGCGCCACCCGAATGGTAGTTGTTGAGAAATGACGCTGCCCCTACCCAGCTCGAGAGACTGACTATTTAGTGCACGGGCTGTGAGTCACTCGGGAGATATTGGTGCAAAGCATGATAAAAGAGTTAGACAGGCACAGCAGAACGGCTTGGTATTAAAACTAACATTAAGAAAAGCAAACTGATGTTCAACAGGCTTGCAAGGGATCAGAAGTTCACCAATGCTAGCGAGGTGCTAGAAGCGGGAAGGGGATACGTCGACTTAGGGCAGGTAGTGGTCGCTGGTCCGGATCATGAGAGGGAAATAACTAGAAGGATAAGAATGGGGTGGATCACACATACAAGGTTCTCTGAGATCATGAATGGCAGTTTACAAATATCCCGCTAGATAGAATTATACAATAACTATATTGTCCGTACTCCCCTACGTGGCAGAAACGTGGAAGCTGACGAAAAGGGTTCAATTTAAATTAAGGCCACACCAGCGGGCTGTGAAAA
Source organism: Amblyomma mixtum (assembly GCF_055824585.1). Taxonomy (NCBI): domain Eukaryota; kingdom Metazoa; phylum Arthropoda; class Arachnida; order Ixodida; family Ixodidae; genus Amblyomma; species Amblyomma mixtum. Next base: position 324,118 of record NW_028317729.1, on the reverse strand, counting down.
GGAAAACGGTAGGTTTAACGTGGAGACACCAGAAGCGGACAGAATGGGTGAGGGAGCTAAAGTGGGTTAATGATATCTTAGTCGAAATCAAGAGGAGGAAATGGGGTTGGGCAGGGCATGCAATGCGAAGGAAAGATAACCGCTTGTCTTTAAGGGCAACGGAGAGGATTCCAAGAGAAGCCAAGCGTGGCATGTTGCGGATCAACTGAGGTGGGCGGAGGAGATGGAGAAATTTGAGGGGATTCGGGGTCCGCAGCTAGGAAGGGACAGGGTTAACTGAAGAGGTATGGACGAGGCCTTTGCCCTGCATTGGACGTAGTGTAAGCTGCTGCTGCTGCTGTTGATAATGATGATGACGACAGAATGTTTCGGTGGTGACTCAGTGGCTTGGTTAAGTAGCCTGTGAAGCTGATCTATTCGCGCCAGCCCCGGGTTCGAAACCACCTAGGGAGATATTTAAAAAAAACGCATTCTCATTTCGGTTTTCGGACGGCGTAGCGTGGGCAACAAAAACTCTAGATTTAGCGCCTCATGAACCACATCAAGCTTTTGCATTAATAATAGCTGCCGCTCCAAGTGAGCGAGGCGAAGAGGGTGGCGGCGGAAGAGGCGGAAGGGTGCACCCTTCAGTTCCATCGGCTGTGCAGCCCAAGGCGTGCAGCAGATTCCAACAGGACTGAAAGCCACACACTTGCGGAGGCACCAATGTCGAGCTTTGAAAGAAGTGCTGCTCGATTAGATTCATGGTTGGTGCGAAGCTCACAATTCCACGGGAACACATTATCTCCTTCGAGCGTGCTCAATACACGGTGACTTAATTTTCTCAGTGCAGGCTTCTATCTAAGTTCCTCTATCTAGGCTAAGTTCCTTCCAGTGGGTAATCATGGACATGTTTATGTCTTGGCGATTTTTCAATTCTGCTGAAAAAAGCATTGCTCTTACAGCCAGGAAACGAGGAGAGATTGGCTTCTCCACCGTTCCCATCCATCCATGGTTCATGCCTGCCTTTCCAATTGCAGTGTTTATTGTTGAATTTCAGCGGCAGGAAGTTTTGAAAACGGAGATTTACAATTTACGATTATGCCTTTTTCATTACCTTTCTTCTCGAAGAGTCAGGAATCCTGACCTATAGCTCCACCTATGTTTTTTCTCTTTACTAGCCACGGGAAGCTGATTTCGTGCAGGTGTGATAAACATGAAAGATCGGCAGGCCGCGAGCCTACGCCACGCTAGTATTTTATGTCTTCGTTTAGTAGTGTAGGAATAATACAGAAACTGCCGAGAAGCTAAGCGAAGCCTTCCTCATTCAATCTTATATTATCGCCACAGCATTATCTAAAGGTAAATTATTGCTCGCTGGGAGGGCTGAATTCATCGGGAGAAAAACGACTGTATTGTACCGCAGGAAGTGCAGCTGACCAGAGCATGAGCCATCTTTTGAGATCACTGGACGGCGTAAGCAGCACCTGAGTGAAGCCACAGCACTTCGAGGAGGCATTAAAACCTTCGTAAGTATTGGTTGCATTATATTTTCACTTTGTTACATTGATTTCCGAAGTGCATTCAGTTAATATTTGTATTCTGAATATAGCGTCTCTTGTGCCACCGAAATCCGTAGTGTTGCTCCTGTTCATTGGTGCATTAAGTTTAAAGAACTGCACACGCAAATATGACTGTCGAGAACAGTTGCTCTCCCGCCTATTCGAATTTGAAACCTATCCTAGTAGGAGCCTATTGCTCCGTGTTACCGGCTTCATCTGTTTTATGATCTGGACGGTGTGAAGTATTGCTTGCTGGTGTAGAATTAGTCTCTATGAGTACATTTCTAAAAGAAATCGGCGATCTACCGTCGAAGGTTTGGCTCCTTGACGATGATATCGGTGGTGTCGTAATCATTCAAGCGTTGCCGTCCATTAGAAGTTCATTTTAAGAACCTGTGAGTCCGAAAACTGTCAATGGTAATTAAAGATTTTGTTACTTTTTTGTGTGTGAGTTGAGATGAAATGTGTTTTCAAGTGACTGTGCGAAGAGCTGAAAAGGCATTTCTCATTTTGTCGCTGAAAGTAAATCTAGTAAATGCGTCCATTTGCAACACGTATGCTATCTGCTGTTTATGAATTATTTCCCCTGCTTCTGAAGGCTGTTTTTCATAAAGTGCCGTATCAATTCGCTAGTTCATGCCGCTTATTCAGCTATAATTAAAAAAAAATATCTCTGCGCTGTGCAGCGCTTCATATTGTGGGAAATAAAGTATAAAAGTTAACGTCAATAAAAATTTAAGTAAATTGAGGATCATTCGGCTTTTACAGATGACCAGTAAGGAGGATAAAAATTTGGCTGTGGTTCAGCTTTGTTTAAACTGGTAGAGTAGCGAGAGTTGTAAATACCCCTTTGTACGCTTAGGTTCCGCTTGAAAGCAAGACACACGACGCAGCGTTCGGAGGCCGTGCGAGCTACGCGCTTCACATGCTCTCCGCAAACTTTATCATTTACGACCGGATTACCTCATCCCAGCCGTCTGAAGCTAGTGTTGTCAGCCTCCGCTTCTCGCCAGGAACCTGCCTATGCCAGCCTTTCCCAGTTGGACTACCAGATCAGGAGGGACGTCCATATATTTTCCTCACAGGTCTGCGCTGAGACGCTAAGCCTCGCGACGGAGCAGCCACCGACACCGAACGCCACTAGAGACGTAGCTTCACCCCTTGACCACCGGCGCGTCGGAGCCTCGACGGCGGCATGGAACCCATTCTAGCACAGAGACAAGACATATCACCCCGGAACTGACCTCTATCAGCGCGGCGAGGCGCATGGGCGCGCACCAGCTGCATGCTCTGACGTTACTCTACGCATGCGCACAACTGAAGAGGCGGGCGGCGGCGGCTCCGCCGTCGGAGCAGCGGAGAGCCGCACGGCGCGCACACCAGCTGCGTGCTGTGACGTCAATCCGCGCATGCGCACAGCTTTTGGAGCGTGGTGCTATGGCTCAGCGCACAGCCACGCTCACCTCGCGAAGCGGCTGTCATAGTGTAGGTCTCGCTACAAAATAAGAGTGGCAGTAGTTTGTAATCCTCGGTAGATGTCCATCACGCGGTCGAGTACCGGTATTCGTTGGCTCCCAAAGGGTGCCGGTGTTCACCTTTCAGGTGGGCGCGACTCAGTGCATGGAATATGAGCGATGCGCTTCCGGAGCCGTATAGTTGACGGAATAAACTAGCGGTTTTGTGCACACCCATATTTTGGGCCTTCGTGCTGCGATGACAAGCATTAACTTTGAATGGTAATGCGACTAATACAGTGATTGTCACTGCCCAATGCCTCATTAATGGGAGGAGAACAGATGATATGTCATCTGTAATACGTAATCCGCTCTTGTATGTGCCCTCGTAGACTACTTTACATCTGTGAAGAAGAAGATGGACGCCTTTGCTGGACGCAGACGAAGAAGAAGCAGTTGTGGGATTGCCATCGCGCAGATCGTGTTGGTCTTGGTCGCCCCGCTCCATCGCCGACCTCGACGCCGCAGTACCGATGTCCCCTGTACCGATTTTCTCCGGTTTCCCCGATATACCGGTTTTGCCCGCCGTACCGCTGTCCTTTTTGACACCCTCGCCCATCTTTCTAAACCGAAGAAGTCTGGCACTGCCTTATGCCGTACTTTCGCTATCAGCTGGCCTCACTGTGCTCTGGATTTCTAATCCGTACTCATTTCCCGTGTCCTTGCGTCGTGGTGAATGCCTCGGCAGCATACAGCTCATTGATTCCATTCTCACCAGTGACGCGACAACCGCTTCACAGACTGATGACTTAGCTGCACTCACACCACCTGTTGTGGCGCTGGGCCAGTCATCTCCCGACGTTTTTCTCCGCTGCATCGATGCGAATCTTCCTGGCTCTCAACGCTCTGAACTTCTCGCACTGCTTCATCAGTTCCGTTCTTCTTTCGACTCTCATCAGCCTGCTTTGAGCCGCACATAGACTGTCGCCCACCACATTGCGCCGGATCCCATGCTCCTCTGCGTCAGCGCCCCTATCGTGTCTCTGCCATCGAGCGCCGAGTTATTGAAGCCTAAGTTCACACTATGCTTCAGAATGGCGTGATCGAGCCTTCTAACAGTCCGTGGCCCTCTCTAGTAGTCCTGGTGAGGGAGAAAGACGGTTCTATTCGATTCTGCGTTGACTACCGTCGCCTAAATAAAATCACGCGGAAAGACATCTACCCTCTACCGCGTATAGATGATGCATTGGACTGTTTACAAGGCGCTGAACTTGTTTCTTCGCTTGATATACGCTCCGGTTACTGGCAGGTACCCATGGCTGCGGAAGATCGCCCTAAAACCGCATTTGTCACCCCCGATGGCCTGTTTGAATTTACCGTCATGCCTTTCGGCCTCTGTAATGCCCCTGCTACATTCGAGCGTATGATGGACACTATTCTGCGTGGCCTGAAGTGGAAGACGTGCCTGTGTTATCTAGATGACATCATGGTGTTCTCGCCGGACTTTGCGACCCACCTCTCTCGCCTGAAGCAGGTCTTGACCTGTCTTGCGAACGCCGGTTTGCAGCTCAACTTGAAGAAGTGTTTCGCTGCTCGCGAGCTGACTCTTTTAGGCCACGTTGTGTCCAAGGAGGGTATCCGCCCTGATCCCGCCAAACTTGGTGCTGTGAGTGCCTTCCCGAAACCTACTACCATTAAGAAACTCAGGAGCTTCTTAGGCCTGTGCTCATACTTTCGGCGTGTTATACGGAACTTTGCTTCCATTGTCGCCCCGCTGACTCAGCTCCTTGGCAATAACTCAGACTTTTCGCCGTGGTCACCAGCATGCGACGCCGCTTGCAATACCTTGAGCCGCCTCCTCACAGCTCCGCCCATCCTGCGCCATTTTGACCCCCAAGCGCCCACCGAAGTGCACGCAGACGCCAGTGGTGTCGGCCTCGGCGCTGTGCTTGCTCAGCTCCCCTCTGGCTTCGGCGAATACGTGGTCGCTTACGCCAGCAGTACTCTCACGAAAGCCGAAACTAACTACTCAGTTACGGAAAAGGAGTGCTTGGCCATTGTCTGGGCACTCACAAAGTTTCGACCTTACCTTTACGGTCATCCTTTTGATGTAGTCACTGACCATCATGCCCTCTGCTGGCTTTCATCGCTCAAAGATCCCTCCGGCCGGTTGGCACGATGGGCTCTTCGCCTTCAAGAGCATGACATCCGTGTGGTTTACCGATATGGTCGTGAGCATACAGACGCCGACGCTTTGTCTCGCTCCCCGCTTCCAGCCGTTCTTGGCAGCCTCCCCGTCTTGGACCCCGCGGCGTTTACGCTCGACGTCAGCGATATGCCTGCTGAACAACGAAAGGACCCGTGGATCACCTCTCTTATTGACTACCTCTCCCACCATTCCAAGATTACCAGCTCATGCGCCCTTCGCCGCCAAGCTTCCCACTATGAGTTTCGGAATAACCTCCTTTACCGGCGCAACTACAATTCAAGTGGACGGAAATGGCTCCTCGTGATCCCGCGCCATCAACGGACCGAAATATGTACAGCTTTCCACGCTGATCCGCAGTGCGGTCACGCCGGAGTTTTCAAGACGTACACTAGAATCCGTCTTCGTTACTATTGGCGCGGTACGTACAACTCGGTTCTTCTGTACGTTCGATCGTGTGGCTTGTCAACGCCGCAAACCTGCCTCTCACTGTTCGGCTGGTGAGTTACAGCCTCTCATATGTCCGCTTCGTCCCTTCGACCGCATTGGCATTGACCTCTACGACCCTCTACCGTATACAGCTGCCGGCAATCGCTGGGTGATTGTCGCGGTGGACCATCTGACGAGATATGCCGAAACCGCCGCGCTGCCAGCTGCAACAGCCCGTGATGTGGCCGGTTTCTTATTGACGAACTTCATTCTCCGTCATGGTGCTCCTCGCGAATTGCTCAGCGACAGAGGCCGTGCTTTCTTATCTGACGTCGTTCAAGTCCTGCTCGCTCAGTGCAAAATCATTCACCGCACTTGCACCACCCACCACCCGCAAACAAGTGGTCTTACTGAACGATTTAATCGCACCCTCGGTGACATGTTGGCGAAGTACGTCGGATCCGATCACACCAAATGGGACATTGTCCTTCCTTATATCACCTATGCATACAACACTGCTACGCAATCCAGCACGAGTTTCTCTCCGTTCTTTTTGCTTTACGGTCGGCATCCATCTGCTCCCCTTCATACTGTGCTCCCCTACAACCCTAATGCATCTGAATGTACCACAGTTACCGAAGCTGCACAGCACGCTGAAGAATACCGCCAGATTGCCCGGTCGTTCACGACCGACTCTCAATGGCGCCAAAAACATCACCATGAGACCACTCAGAAGAATGCACTACACTTCGAGCCCGGCTCACTCGTGTGGCTATGCGTTCCATCCGGCAGCCCCGGCCTCTCGACAAAACTGCTCTCCAAGTACAATAGGCCTTACCGTGTCGTCGTGCGCACTTCGCCAGTCAATTACCTTGTTGAGCCTCTTACACCACCTTCTGAACACTTTCCGTGGCCGTGAAACTGTACATGTGCAGCGCCTTAAGCCGTTCTACGACCCTATCGTATCTTCGTCCCCTTAAGTCACCAGGATGGCTCCTTTTTCTCTGGGGGGGCCATTGTGAAGAAGAAGATGGACCTCTTCGCTGGAGGCAGACGAAGAAGAAGCAGTTGTGGGATTGCCATCGCGCAGATCGTGTTGGTCTTGGTCGCCCCGCTCCATCGCCGACCTCGACGCCGTCCCCGACATCCTTCTTCTACACACCGTTATTCTGTTTGTGACTGAAATGGCAAGAGCGCTACAGCGAGACATACACAACACGGACTGACGTAGGACATGCGATAACTTCATCTGAGTTTATTTACTGCAAAGCCAGCATATATATATAGAAAATGTAATGTCTGCGCAAAAAAAAAACAGGAACAACAAGGCGTCGACAAAACCGTTCAATATATATCTCCGTCTTGAAAAGGCGGACCGAAGTATAGCTTAGACAATCTATTCCCGTCTTTTTTATATGGAATGCTTCCGAAGCCTCCCGTGCCTTCCGTAACGAAGAATACGAAGCTGGCAGTAGGGTTGGACGGAGCGCTCCCGCTAGGCCAGCGGCCATTTTTTCACTCCTTGCCTTCCTTGTGGTGGACTCCCCCGGTGTTGCTCTCCCGTGTGCTTTTCTTTTCTCTTTAGTATGTACAGGTGAATAGCAACCTTTACCTCCCGATTTTTGACCGATCCCCTAGTGTGGGTATGTGCCATCTTTAAAAAGGCTAACAACAACAACTAAAAGAACAACAAGTCATCTCATTTTCATCAGTCTTATAATTCTGCTGGCCGCCACGTAACAACTGGTGTGAGGTGCGGGGGTCCCTTCATCGCCATCCTGATCCCGGAGCTTCGGCCTACTGCGCCTGCCGTGGACGTCGGCCGTGTGTATTTGGTCCGCCCCGCCCGGCTGTGCCCCAGCCCACCCGACCTGAACCGACCTCGCTGCTCCCCCCAGCCCCGTTCCCCGCCCCGCCCATAAGACACGACAATTTAAAGGTGGCCAGGTGAGTGATGAGTGCTGCATGAGAGATTGAAAGTGAGGTGGGTACGAGGGCCAAGGGAGGCGGTGTTAATATTGTTAGCCACCCGGCTAGGGGGCTTTGCGGCGGCAGCCCTAGCCAATAAAACAACACTTAATATTCGATATCTTTCTTTACAACCTCGTATTTCTCGGTTGTGCATATTTCGACAAACCTAATACACTAACAACAGCCTATCGCAATCAAGCTCTAGTCCTCGAATGCACTCATTGGCCTCGGCTGCGGCGGTTGGTTTTTGATGGAAGCGAGTTTCTAGAGGCCCCATTGCTGTGCGCTGTCAGTGCACATTAAGGAACCCCAGGTGGTCGAAATTTCTGGAGCCCTGCACTGCGGCGTCCCTCATAGCCTGAGTCACTTTGGGACGTCAAAACCCACTAACCCAAACCAAAGTCATCGGCCCGCAGAGATCCTCGTGTAAAGGTTCATGTTCCACAAGGCATTGTTACAAGTTCAGAAGTTTATTTGTCCCCTTAACTGTCTCGGACTGCCCCGGACTTTCACGATTATGGACTCTAAAATTCAAGGATGCTCTTTCTACTTACGCACTGCGGGCACTCGTGCTTTTGATCCCTTTTTTTTCTACGGTATATTGCCCCTCCTCTCAGCAAAGGATAACCAGAATGAGGCTAATAAAATCAAATGAAACGTTGTAATCAGTATTTGAAACCTGCAACGACAAGAAGCGCATATGGATTCGCAGTTACAACATTCTGAGGATGTCATAACTATAGCAACTGCACTTGTGTTCAAGTATGAAGCGTCGTTTGCCCTCAAGATGCCACTGCATATCCACGTTAGGCTCCTTCTACATTTTTTATTCGGAGCTTTAAACACCAAGAGAAGAAGCGCCAATGGATCTTATATAGGAGCATTAGCTAGCGTTGCATCTAAAGCTGCATTCATAGAATTGGTGGTTCTAGAACAACTCTGTGCATAGGCACTTTGCAAATTATTGGAGTAAAATGTGTGGAGCACAATGTATAGTTGTTTTAAGTCTTGAAATATCAGCAAGAGACAATGAAGAAGCGGTCTGCCTGATGTTTGACACCGCGTTGCCTAACAGTAGATAAGCACACTGCTTAGACTTAAGATCTGTGCAGTTGGTGACAGTCGGAACCCAGGGATTGTCAGTCTTGCCGCAAATATATGGAAACAGTTATAGGGTTTGCATGCCTTTGGTCTTAAAGCTCAGCTATGCTGCTCGCGGTGACGTAAGCCGGTACAAAATACTCCATTATCGTCGCTGTCGAATTACCAACGTCATGTAAGTTCTGTCCATGCCCGCTTCTTCGGCACGTCGCGCAAAGACATAGATTGTAACGCCGATAAATGACATAGCACAGCAAAATAACCAGCGTGGTGAGGTTTATCTGTACTAAAGCTGTTTCAGCAGAAAGCTTGTTTGGATGTGCAAAGACTTGGGAAAGTATGGTCCGTGTGACTGAGCTGTACACTTTGTTAATAGCGGCGGCACTGGGGCCATACAGTTTCTCCCAGGAACTGGTAACTTCTTTATTTGTTCTTGCTTTCCTGTAAAATGACGTCTGGGTGCAAATAAAATGGATGCGATATGATTTCTAGCAAATTTTGTCTTCTCTTTGCAGTGAAAAAGTAAAGTGAAAAGCTTGCAAGTGGCAGTCGCGTGGTGTTTATTTGCAACGCTCTGCTCTAATCACACCGTTGCTATCACTGATTATAATTAGAGCGGTACATTTGCAACTTTTTTTCTTTTCTCAAAAGCTTTCCTTCAAACAATACAATGACAATTTTTAAAGGAGCGTAACACGCTAGAGTTTACCGGAAAATGGGTTATTAATGCGAGAGCATTACATGGCACAATATGACGTCACAGGTCGACGAGTAATGTGATAGAAATGATTACGCCACACAATTATACTGTTAATTAACATACTAATTAATTTAATGAGGTAACGCCAAGACTACTGATATGATTAATGACACCATGTGAGTGCGACGACAAAAGAAGTCATGCGAAAACGGTGCAGTGACATCATAACAAATCACGTGACCACGATGTATTCTGTCGTCATATTTAGTCACGTGAGAAAGACATATGGAGTCGTCATACAAAGGCCTCCACCCAGCCTCTAATCCGAGATTATGAAGATGAAATTGTCTGGATAGTACCAATGGCTGACCTGAATGTGGTAGAGCATTGTCGACTACAGTAGAATCAAAATTTAGAGCAACCGTTCGCTGTACAACGTCCCGATGATGTCATAGCATTTCTCTCTTCATATAGCTGGCATGTTTCAGTAAAGTTAGAGGCTGGCTTGCGACAAGGGTTCGAACCGATGACTTCTGCTCCTTGATATGCATGCTTTAGGGCGTGATTGAGGTGTCTACCGAGATGTCCAGAGGAGAGAGCTTCTGCGGAAACGTGTGACAAATGATCACAAGTGTCGGCGCGCCCTGGCAGGTCTCGGAAATATAGTTGTTGGAGAAGAAGCGCGCATCAGGTAAACACCATCAATTCCTTCCAATGCGTGACTCTGGATAGAATTCTGTCTTAGCGGCTTTCGGATTCTGGTCAAAACGCTTTGTCCTTGCGGCCAGGATCAGAGGAGAATGACTAATCCAGCATTCTTCTGCAACCACAGATCACAGCTGCCTCAACAATTTTAGATTATGTGGCTGAATTTCAGTGCCTAAGAGGTTTTAAAATGGCAATGTCTCACGATTATGTCTTCACCTTTCTACTCGTATGAACAGCAATCATGAGCCAAATTTCTGCCTGTGTCTTCTGTGCAAGATGATATCTTGCAGGTGTCATAAACCTAACAGAGGAGCAGGCCGCGGCATACGTCAGGCTAGTATTTTAAGTCTCATATACCACTCCAGGAATAATCCAGCAGCTGCCCAGAAAGTAAGTGGAGCCCATCTAATTCACCCATTAGCTTTTCTACAGCTTTATATGGAGGTAAATTATTGCTCGCCGGGAAGACTAAATTGATGCCGCTATACCGCAGGCACTGCACCTCAAGGGAGCCAGAGCTTTTTTCTGAGAATACTGGACGCTGTAAGCAGCAGCCGCCTCAAAAGCACAGTATTTCGAAGAGCCATTCAAATATTTGTAAATACTTGATATATTATCTTTTTTCCTCGCTTTATCAATTACAGAGGACGCTTGTGTAATTAATTATTTTTATTCTCAAAGGACCGCCACATATGCTACCCAAATTTGAAATCTTGCTCTTGTTCATTGCTGCGTTTTGTTTAAAGACCTGCAGTCGTGAAAAGGTGCTTGCCGGCAGTTCCTGTACTGCCTAGTGCAACAAGAAACTTATTGGAAACAGGAGCCTGTCGTCCTGTGTTACCAGCTCATCTAATTTGTGACCTTTACAAAAGATATTGTTACGTAAATGTAGGCACACAAGAAGTAGTCACTGAGGCATGCTGACAGCAGCTCACAGCAGCTCAATCGAACCACTGCCGGCCAACGGCGCACAGATCACACTTCGTCCTCTTCGCGCTCCGTGCACGAGCCCAGCACTGTCTTCTTCGTTGTCCACTGACACAACTCCCGGCGGCGAAAGCATCGTCCCGATGCTAAGTGGAAGACGGAGCAGGGGCACGGTATGGCTTGAGGCGAACCACGTGAACAACGTCAGTGGTAGGGGGGGGGGGGGGGGTGGATGACGACGGAGGGTCGAGGGGGGCAATCTCATAAGTCACGTCGGTCACCTGACGGAGCACGCGATAAGGGCCCTTATACTGATGTAGGAGTTTTTCTGAAAGGCCGACACGGCGAGAGGGATACGAAACGAGGACGAGTGATCCTGGCGTGTAGTGGACTGGGCGATGTCGGCGGTCGTAAACTGACTTCTGGTAGGCCTGGGAGGCGGTGAGACGGTCGCGGGCGATTTCGCGGGCCGAGGTTGCTCGACCGATGGCGTCACGTGCGTACTCCGTGGTCGAGGCCGAAGAAAGCGGCAGGAGTGTATCCAGTGGCAACGCAGGATGCCGGCCATACAAAAGATAGAAAGGCGAATAGCCCGTGGTGTCATGCCGCGATGAATTATAAGCAAATGTTACATAGGGCAAGGCAATGTCCCAATCACGATGGTCGGGTGCGACGTACATGGATAGCATGTCAGTGAGGGTCCTATTCAGGCGCTCGGTAAGCCCGTTCGTTTGAGGATGGTACGCTGTAGTGAGTTTATGCTGCGTGGAACAGGACCGGAGTATGTCGTCAACTACCCGGGACAAAAAGTAGCGGCCGCGGTCCGTCAGCAATTGGCGTGGGGCACCGTGATGAAGGATGACACTTTGCAACAGGAAATCGGCGACATCGGTGGCGCAACTGGTTGGTAAGGCACGTGTGATAGCGTACCGAGTGGCGTAGTCAGTCGCGACGGCGATCCAACGGTTGCCGGAACTGGAGGTAGGAAAAGGTCCGAGGAGGTCTAGTCCGACACGATGAAAGGGTTCCAGAGGTACGTCGATAGGCTGCAGAAGGCCGGCAGGCAAAGTGGAGGGCCGCTTCCTTCGTTGACAGAGGTCACAGCTGGCAACGTAACGGCGAACACTACGGTAAAGGCCGGGCCAAAAGAAGCGGCGTCGGACCCGATCGTACGTGCGGGAGACACCGAGGTGTCCCGCGGTGGGCAGGTCGTGTAGTTCCGCGAGGACAGACGAGCGGAGACGCTGAGGAACGACGAGCAGGAGCGGAGGGCCGTCAGGGCGAAGGTTGCGGCGGTAGAGGGTGTCATCCTGAAGGACAAAGAGTTGGAGCGAAGGATCGGGGTTGGCACAGGTGAGGCGGTCAATAAGGGGACGCAAGGAGGAATCTTGCCGTTGCTCGGCCGCGATGTTAAGCAGATCAGAGATAGCGAATAAGCACGGGCCGAGGTCATTGTCTCCAGGATCTGGCGGCTCCACAGGGTGACGAGACAGGCAGTCAGCGTCTTGATGTAGGCGCCCGGACTTGTAAACAACGGTGTAAGAGTACTCTTGCAGGCGCAATGCCCAACGACCAAGCCGGCCTGTGGGGTCCTTCACCGAAGAAAGCCAGCAAAGAGCGTGGTGGTCCGTCACAACTGAGAAAAGGCGGCCAAACAGGTAGGGTCGAAATTTAGCGACCGCCCAAACAAGGGCGAGGCACTCGCGCTCCGTTATGGAGTAATTGCGCTCGGCGGTGGAAAGAAGACGGCTGGCGTACGCAATGACACGGTCTTGACCTTGGTGACGTTGGGCGAGCACAGCGCCGATACCATATCCGCTGGCGTCTGTGCTAACTTCAGTGGGTGCCGACGGGTCGAAATGGGCCAATATAGGAGGGGAAGTGAGCAGGAGGGGAAGTGTGTGGATTACCTTGCAGATGCTGCCGCTTGTGATTGCCTATCAAGGAATGAGCTATAGACTACCCGCCTTGCCTGAATCATCGTTCATCATGCAAAGTGACGTCACCGAGGAAAGCTTTTGGAAACAACCCGCCAGGGGCACGTCGTCTGAAACTGGGCTTATAAAGGCGTCCCTGCATGGCTCCGTCTTCAGTGGGAGCGGCGGTACGGCATCGGTCATGTCGCTCAAACATGTGTGGATTACCTTGCAGGTTGGATATTATACTTCTGTATCACATTTTCGCACAAGTGATCCTTTTCTTGTAGTACTGCCGCTCCCAGTGAACGTTTTTGAAATGCTCAGTGTGGTATTGTCGCATCTTTCTCATCTTTCTCTTTTGCTATCCGGGGACATCGAAACCAATCCGGGGCCAACAACAGAGGAGTTATTGCAGCTAATCCTGGATAAGCAGACGGATATGGAAGCTAGACTAACTGGAATTGAAAAAAAACTGGAATCCTTTTCTGAGCTATGCGTTAAGCTAACTACTCTTGAAAGTACTGTTGAACACCTATACCGCACAGTCGACCAGCAACAACAAAGACTAATTGAATTGGAAGATAGAGCGCGTAGAAATAATCTGATAGTTTATGGTGTTCCGGAGGGAAATACGGAAACAAGACAGGATATTGAACATAAAGTGTTGAAAGGAATATTCTCTGACACTCTTGGTGTTACTGTTTCTTCGGTGGAGCGAATTCACAGGATTGGTCATAAGAAAAAAGATGAACACAGGCCCGTAATTATGAGGCTATATGACTATAATGAAAAAGCAGCTATATTTAAACAATGTAGAAAACTGAAAGGGTCCGGCTATAGTGTCTCTGACGACTACTCTCGCGAAACGTCACAAAAAAGGTCATTGCTTTGGCGTTCGGCAAAAAATAATAAGCGCGAAGGTGTGAAGATTAAGCTGGTCCATGATAAACTTTTTATCGATGGTACCGCTTACACGTGGGATTCGCGAACTGGCATGCGTGTCCGGCTCACGAACAACCAAGACGGTAAATCGCCCAGCCTTGATTGACGGGGGAATGGCGAGCCGAGAATGCCGTATGCAAAATCCCGAAGCGAAGTACCTTGCATCACGGTTTTAAATGTGAATTCTCGCAGTTTACTGAACAAAATCGTTAACTTCAACTGGCTTATTGAAACGCACCACCCTTCCATTATTTGTGTGACAGAAACATGGCTCAACAACTCAATCTTGGACGAAGAATTTGTTCCGCCTGGTTATTGCGTCTTACGAAAAGACAGATCGTCCAGTCGCGGAGGCGGTGTGGCCTTATTTCTTAAAAGTAGCATCAACTTTTCCTCGCTACCCGATGTTCCAGAGACTGAGTCCGTCTGGTGCAAAATTCATACTTCCTTCTCGACGTTGGTTATAGGTGTTATTTATCGTCCTCCAAATGCTCATTACAATGTGTTTCCAGCTCTGAATGATTATATTGCAACCCATAGATTACATAACCACAAAATGGTTTTGTGTGGTGACTTCAATTTGCCTTACATAAATTGGGCCTCACTTGTGTCGACTGGTCGGGACAAGGCACAATGTGACTCGCTCATCGACATAGCCGTATCTTTCGATTTGTCGCAAGTTGTCCAATCTCCTACGCGTGGTGACTCTATACTCGATCTTGTGCTTTTGAACGAGCAGTTGTTACAGTGTGGGTTCAAATGCGAGGTCACTGATGGCCTTTCCGATCACAAAGCAGTCGTTCTTAATTTGAACATCGCACCTGAACCCAAAAGACCTGAATACAAGATGGTTACTGACTTCTCTCGTGCCGATGATAACATGATACTTGGCTCTTTGGCGTCAAATTTTGATGATTTTTTCTTTAGTAGTGATCAATGCAATGTTGATACGCTGGTCGAACAATTTTATAAAGTTGTGCATGACTGTCTGTGTAAGTTCGTCCCCAAGAAATGTGTCAAGAGAAACCCCACGCATATATGGTACAACAGGGAAATCATCCAACTTATACGCCGCATAAAGAGGCTTCGCAACCGGTGTAAATCACGGCATAAAAGTGATGCTGGGCTTCTTGTTTCCTTGAAAACGACTCTGCGAACTAAAATGCACGACGCTAAGAAATTTTATTATGAGAACACGCTAACAACATTTATGAAATCCAACCCATCCAAATTCTGGAAAACAATTACTCCGTCCGGTCGCTGTTCTTCATCATTTGTTGTTAATGATAAACCATGTTCTAACCCTTCAGTTATCTCCGAAGCTTTTAATAATTACTTTAGATCGGTATTTGAGAGTGACAATGGCACTACACCAACATTTAGTTTAGTCACTGAATTGCCGTCCTTCCCGAAGTTGGATATAACATACAATGGCGTTCTTAATCTACTGTTACAAATTGACGCGACGAAAAGCGCTGGAGCCGATGGTATACCCAATATGTTTCTAAAAAAGTATCCTGAGTGGTGTGCCCGCTACCTGACTGTGATTTTCCGAAAGTCCCTTCTATCCGAAACCGTTCCACAAGTCTGGAAAATAGCTAATGTAGTACCAGTATTTAAGTCCGGTAATAAACAATGCCTCTCCAATTATAGACCAATTTCCTTATTGTGTACTTGTTGCAAGGTATTAGAGCACATTATTCATAAACATATTGTGTCGTACTTGTCTAACAACAATCTTCTCTGTAATAATCAGCATGGTTTCCGGGCTGGGTTCTCCACACTCACGCAGTTAATTGAATTCTCACACGACATTGCATCATGCTTAAATAACCGCGGTCAGCTGGACGCCATTTTTATTGACTACTCCAAAGCTTTCGATTTGGTTTCTCATAGTAAACTCATTACTAAACTTGGCGCTTTTCTCAAAGGAACTCACGGCGTTCCACTACTAGGCTTGATCAAGGACTATTTACGGTTAAGATCACAGTTTGTCACCTTCAATCACTCTCAATCAGCGTCTGTCTCTGTAACATCTGGCGTCCCGCAGGGATCAGTTCTAGGGCCACTTCTATTTCTCATCTACATTAATGACGTCGTCCAGATAACTGCTAACACACCTGTTAAAATTCGTCTATATGCAGATGACTGCGTTCTGTATTCAAACATAAGTAATGCATGCGACCAGCTAATTTTAAATAATGTGTTTTCTTCATTCTGTGCTTGGAGCAACACATGGCAGATGAAGATAAATTTCAGTAAAACTGTGTCGATGACATTCACTAACAAGAAGAATCATTTGCGTTTTTCGTACACTAACAGCACTCATCAACTAACGCACGTAAACGAGTTCAAGTACCTAGGAGTAACCTTTTGTTCTAACTTAAATTGGTCAAAACACGTCGATTTAACGTGCTCCAAGGCACTGAAGAAACTCGGATTTTTAAAACGCACCTTAAAGGATTCGACTAAAAACTGTAAGCTGACGGCGTACAAATCTCTGGTAAGGCCTGTGCTTGAATACGCCTCGGCAGTCTGGTCACCGCACTTCGCTAAAGACATCACTAAACTAGAAAATGTGCAGAATAAAGCAATAAGATTTATATATAAACGTTATGACCGCCAGTTCTCTCCCACAGCTCATGCCCGCACCTTATCACTTGACACACTTCAACACAGACGCATATGTGATCGCCTTATCACTATTCACAAGATCATCAACAAATGCATTTATGTTGACGCCCCGCTTTTCTTTTCTTTCGCCAGTTCTTCAGCACGTGTCACTCGCCGTACTAACCCGCTTAACATTGTGCCGTTTATGCCGTTTTTGGACTCTTTCAAATATTCATTTTTTCCTTCGACAGTGGAGCTATGGAATAATTTGGATATTACATTACGTCAGATGTCTGTTGACCGCTTTGCGCAAGAATTGTCTAATCATGTATTTTCTTATTAATAGCACACTTTTGTTTATGTAAATGTTTATGTTTGTTTGTTTGTTTATGTTTATGCACTATCCTACTGTTTTATCTGTTTTCCATCCTATGTACCACTCCTGCAATGTCCCAACTGGGATAGCAGTATTTGTAAATAAATAAAAATTGGATTAAGGAAGAAAAGGCCTCTCCTTGGGCAGGGCCCCAGGTAAAAGGGCTGTCTTTCTTAAGGAGGTCGGTGAGGGGACGTGCGATGCCAGCAAAATTTTTGATGACACGTCGGAAATAAGAGCACAGGCTTACAAAGCTGCGTACGTCCCTGGACGATTGCGGAAGAGGAAAGTCTTTGACAGCTTGAACTTTAGCAGGGTCCGGGCGGACACCCGAGGCATCGACCAGATGTCCAAGGATGGTCAGTTGGCGACGAGCGAATTGGCATTTCGACGAGTTGAGCTGCAGCCCGGCTTTACGGAAGACAGAAAGAATGCTCGTCAGTCGTTCGAGGTGCGTGGAAAATGAGGGCGAAAAAACCACGACGTCGTCTAGGTAACACAGGCATGTAACCCATTTAAATCCTCGAAGCAAGGAGTCCATCATTCTCTCGAAGGTAGCTGGCGCATTGCAGAGGCCGAACGGCATAACTTTGAACTGATATAAGCCGTCTGGTGTGAAGAATGCAGTTTTTTCACGGTCTTGGTCATCCACAGCAATTTGCCAATAGCCGGATCGAAGGTCGATGGAAGAGAAAAATTTGGCTCCGTGAAGGCAATCCAAAGCGTCGTCAATTCTGGGGAGAGGATACACGTCCTTTTTCGTGATGCGGTTAAGGTGCCGGTAATCTTGGTGGAGGTGCGGGGTGCGAGCCTCCATGCCGCTGACCCGACGAGCCGACGAGCCGACGAGCCGATCCGTCGAGACAGCTACCGACGCGCCTGCCACGCCAACTGTCGTCCTAGCCCACCCTCGAGACCCGGGCACATTCTGCGGTACCGATGGCGTAGACGTTGAAGACTGGCTCTCGCTGTACGAGCGTGTGAGCACACACAACCGGTGGGATCCCACGATGAAGTTGGCCAACGTCATTTTCTACTTGACGGGCACTGCAAGGGTCTGGTTCGAGACACACGAGGAAGAACTGACCAGTTGGGACCTGTGCAAGCAGAAGCTCACCGAACTGTTCGGTAAGCCATTCGGACGTCAGCTGGCTGCGAAGAAGGAGCTTGCATGCCGCGCACAATCCTCAACAGAGTCATATGTGTCTTATATTCAGGACATTTTAGCCCTCTGCATGAAAGTTGATTCCGCCATGTCAGAGAGTGACAAAGTAGGTCACGTTCTCAAAGGAATTGCAGACGACGCCTTTAACTTGCTGGTGTACAAGGACTGTGGAACGGTTGACGCCATCTTAAAATAATGCCGCCGCTTTGAACAAGCGAAAAGCCGCTGTATTTCCCCTCAGTTCACGCGGTTGCCGAACACGGCGGCAACGTCGTCCTGCGTAGACTCATCCCAACCGTGCTCCCTGCCAACATCCGACAGCCTGACACGACTTGTACGCCGAGAACTAGAGGCAGTGTCTCCCACAATTTCCCAATTATCGGTACCGGACAGTGCCCCTGCAGTATCCCTTATACAGGCTGTTGTCCGACAAGAATTCGCCAATCTCGGGATCCGACCTGTATGCTCCATTAGTTGCCCAGATGCTCGCAATGTGTCTCCCGTGCTCGGTGCCCGACATCCGTACCACACTCGCCGCAGCCGCAACCCGGATGAGTGGAGAACACCTGACGACAGGCCCATCTGTTTTAACTGCTCCCGAGTTGGTCACATCTCCCGACACTGCCGAAGCCGTCCGTCATCGACCTACCGCCGCTATCCTGATTCTTTCTATCCCCGCCGCTCGTCGTCGCCCCATGAACCACAGCTCGCAAGCTCCGACGCTCAGGCCCCTCCAACTAACCGCTCGTCGTCTCCTTACCGTCGTCGATCTCCGTCGCCCCAAACTCGACGCCCATCATCTCCTGGCCCGTATGCTCGATCCCGTTCGGAAAACTGATGGCTGCAGCGTCTGGAGGTGATGCTGCTCCGACGACCGACCTTGGAAATCCTCCTTTGACTCTACAAGCCCGACGGAATATACTTAGCGTAGACGTGGACGGGATCCCTGTTACCGCTCTCATCGACACGGGAGCGCACGTCTCCGTTATGAATGCCTCTCTACGCCGTCGCCTAAGGAAAGTGCTCACTCCTGCCCACTCCGCTTTTGTTCGTCTCGCCGATGGCGGTACTTCCGCTGTCGTTGGAATGTGCACAGCCCGTGTGTCAATCGCCGGCCGCCATACTTCGGGCCGCCATACTTCGGTTCTCTTCACCGTCCTCGAACACTGCCCTCATGACCTCATCCTTGGCCTTGACTTTCTTTCCGAACATTCTGCCCTCATTGATTGCGCCACAAGTGTCGTTCAGCTCGCCCGACCTTTTAACGAGGATCCACCGGCTCCAGTTGTCCATCGCCTATGTACCGTGGATTTTGTCTGCCTGAACCCCGAAGCCGTCACTTACGTATCATTCTCTTCCGTCCCACCAGTTCCCGATGGCCAATACATCGTTACTCCAGCCCTTGATGTAACTCTCACACGGAGTGTTGCCCTCGCACATACAGTGGTCACTATGTTTGCCAATAGAGTGTCCCTTCCGATCCTCAACTTTTCATCGCACGTTCAGCCGCTTCCCCAAGGCATGTCGCTCGCCACGCTGTGTCCTGCTTCCGACTGCGTTGTGTCAGCTATCACCGGCTGTGAACCTCCCTCGCCGAAATGCTGCGCGTCCGACGTACCACCATCTGACCAATACGCAAAAATGATTGCCCCTGACCTCTTACCAGCACAAACTCACGACCTCAGGTGTCTTCTTTCCTCATTTCATGACATCTTTGACTTCGACAACCGCCCTTTGGCTCGGACCTCTGTGGTTACGCATCGCATTAACACCGGTGACGCCGCTCCTATCCACAGACGTCCGTATAGGGTCTCCAGTACAGAACGGAACATCATTGAGCAGGAGGTGGACAAAATGCTTACCAAAGACATTATAGAGCCATCGTCGAGTCCTTGGGCCTCACCAGTTGTTCTAGTTAAAAAGAAAGACGGGAGCTGGCGCTTTTGCGTTGATTACCCCGCACCTCCACCAAGAGATGTTACGTAAATGTAGGCACACAAGAAGTAGTCACTGAGGGATGCTGACAGCAGCTCACAGCAGCTCAATCGAACCACTGCCGGCCAACGGCGCACAGATCACACTTCGTCCTCTTCGCGCTCCGTGCACGAGCCCAGCACTGTCTTCTTCGTTGTCCACTGACAATATATTGTTATCCGAAAAAGCATTACCCTTCATGCGTACATTTGTAAAACAAATAGAAAACCTATCGTACAATTTTTGGTTATATATAGATATCTTGTTCTATCAGAAGCGTTGTCTTGCATTATGTGTTCAATTTAAGAGCCAGTGACACCGAAAGTATCCCAATGCCTGTTTATATATTTCAATGTTTTTTGTACGAGTTCAGATGAAAAGTAGTTTGCTGTGATTGATGCGCAGAGCCGACAATTTTTTCCTGCTCTGTCTTTGACCGCATATTCAGCACTTGCGCCTGCAAGCAACGTATGCTCTCCGTTGTTTATAAATTAATCTCTTTGCATAAGGGTAGTCTTGCTCATAAAATTTAGCTTCAGCTCCAGTTATTCATGCCGTTTTTGAGATGCAAATTTAGGTTTAACTTTCTGAACTGTACAGGGATACATACTGCGGGGAATATAGTTATATCATAGTCAATAACATTTATTGTAAACTGTGGATCACACCTTTGCTAAGGCTCACCAAAACAAGGATAAAAGAACAGCGCTAGTAGTTAGAAATCCACGGCGCGGTAGAGTGGCGGCACCTGTTGGCTGTCTAAAGTGTACCGTGGAGACTTTGCAGGCTTGCGCTACTGACTGCTCTGAATATGGGCAATGCCTTTAAGACGCCGTATAGTTGACGGAGTGAACTCTCCCTTTTTGTAGACACACCCGTTTTGTGCTTTTGTCCTCCGAAGACCACCATTAAATGACAATGGCAGGAGCACTCGCGAGACCAGCGGGTGCTTCTGGTTCCATGGGATTACCTCGAAAGCGCACAGTGCTTGAAACGTTGCAAGAAATTATAGAGCAGGTAGATAAGTGCTTGCATCCCTTCCTCCGACTGGAAAAGTAAAAAAAACTGCAACATATTTATTTACTGGTTGTGAATGATTTGTTGATGGGGGAGAAATAGCATAGCAGCCGGGCCGAGGGCCGCAAGCACTGTTCCATGCCTCGGACTTTACGCTAATCCTGACCTCATAGGAAACCAAATGTTCGAGCCATTCCTGGAGTTTTGAATGGCAATATGACTAATAGAGTGCCTTATTCACGGAAGGAGAAATGGTGATCAATTATCCAGAATATCTACACTAGTGCGAGGTAGCTGCGATAGCTATTATTTCTGCCCTCGATGATTACTTTGGCAGCGTTATTTTATTTAGTGCTTTTGCAGCTTGCCGAGGCTTCACATACCCAACATTCTTCGGAAATATGAAGGAGGGTAGGTGAGTGAACAGTCATTAGTGCTGTGCTACATGGGTCAACGGAGACGCTGGGGACCTTAGTAGCCGCCGAGTTAGGAGAGTGGTTTAGTAAAGTGCCTGGAGGGCAGTGCTTCTTGAGGGCAGCTGACTCAACAACTTACCTGGTTCATTGCACTAGCACTAAAACAGGAGACGTGAGAAAGCAGGCTATCAGCTACGGGCCTCTGGACCCTCATAAAGATGTAACAACTTTTTAAGGCGGAAGCCTTCAGTGCCTCATCGTTGTAAGCAGCGGTTGTCGACAGAAATGTCTTGCTTTTCAATAGGTCGAAACGGTCTTGACGTCACAGTGCGCGAATTTCAAACGGGGCCAATTGGACTTTGGCTAGTAACCGTGCAAACAATTAAAGGGATCGTATAGTGATGCTACAAGTAAGCGGAAATCAGTTTAGTTAATTGCTTAATTGTCCAATTAGCCTAATTAACCTTTCTGGTCAGGCCAGATAAATAAAACCGAGTAAGAAATTGGTCGAGTTCGGGAATCGAACCCCGGTCTCCGGAGTGCGAAACGAGCATGCTAACCACTACGCCATGCCAGCTCGATGGTTCGGAACGAACAAAGGCGCGTCTAGTGAATACGGTGTCTTCGTTCACTCCCATCTTCCTCTCTTCCCTTACGGCGAGGTTCAGGTGTCCACCGTGGTATGCGAGACAGGTATTTCGTTTCCACAAAATCCAATTTACCGACGAGCAAGGTGTAGAACAGAACGGGCGATGGCGTTCTGTGTACTCCCTGACAGCGTTGCAGGACGCTGTAGCGTTTCACTCTTAGAGGCGAAGCTTAACATCTTAACAACACATCAGTGACACAAGCAGCAACACTGCGCTTGAGGCTTTCGCCTCACCGCACTTTAGGTGAACAAAGTGCCTCCCTGAATTTTAAAGCATATGTTTACTCAATACTTACACGGCAAAATGCTTATCGAGTCCAAAATTACAAGAAATGTCATACGAAGACAGCAGAGGCTTGAGAGTTGTTCGGCTACTGAAAGGAGAAATCTGATTTAGAGAAATGAACTGTATTGGAAGGCTGCTCAGATAGACCCCTTCATTTCTCACTTCGTGAAAAGCTGACTGTGCGGGGTCCTAGTGAGCTGTGTTTGACTTCCCCTGCCACTTTCGTTGCAGAAGTGAAGTGCTTTTAGAAATTCCACAAGAGAAAACTGTGCATTGCAAAGTACGCGGGGTCTTAGAAGGATATATACACCTAGCAATGTGTCACCATGTGCGGCGGCAGCTCAATTATTCCCCAGAGGCTGTTCGGTAAGATCAACCTGAGTGGCAGCGCACTCCAAAGAACTCAAATAGCACCTGCTGCCCTAGCATAGAAGACGCGTATTGCTTGATCTTTGCAGCACTCCTTCTGGAGTGCAATGGGGACTCTCAGTGATTTATGAATCCACTCGAGAGGGTCCAACTGCACGCTGGCAATAGCAGCGGCGACAGCAAAGCATCTGAGTTGCACCTATTTCTTGTGCAGGCCAATTCTCAACGCAGCTGAACTCACATCCCATCCTCGCCCTCGCCTGCTGCCAACACCTACCAGCCGCATCATCTTAGGAACCGACGACACGTGCAAGGTTTTCTGACTGCGCACGCCCAACCTTCCGGAAACAGTCCTGCTGGCCTTCCGGGAGCCCCTGCCTATAAATTCAAGCCGCCATCAACAGATCACCACAACAGCAGCGGTGACAGCAAAGTGCGCAGCATTTAAGTTGCCCCTCGATCTTGTGAAGGCTAGTCCTGTCACCACAGTGCTTTTTTTTCTTTCTCTTTTTTATTTTTCTGCCGTCGCTGCTGTTCATTTCTATTGACCATGGCCTCCTGTGCGTAACGAAATAGGTGGAGCTTGCCATTTTAGTGCTGTCTTTACCTTTTGCTCTACCTATCGCATACAATATGTGAGTTAAAGAGGCCGACGAACAGATCACCACAACAGCAGCGGCGACAGCAAAGCTTGCAGCATCTAAGTTGCCCCTCATTCTTGTGCAGGTTAGTCCTGTCACTACGGTGCTTTTTTTCTGTCTTTCTTCATTTTTATGGTGCCACTGCTATTTGTTTGTATTGAACATGCTCTCCTGTGCCTAACGAAACAGATCGAGCTTGCCATTCCAGTGCTGTCTTTACCTTTTGCTCTACCTATCGCATACAATATGTGAGTTAAAGAGGCCGACGAACAGATCACCACAACAGCAGCGGCGACAGCAAAGCTTGCAGCATCTAAGTTGCCCCTCATTCTTGTGCAGGTTAGTCCTGTCACTACGGTGCTTTTTTTCTGTCTTTCTTCATTTTTATGGTGCCAGTGCTATTTGTTTGTATTGAACATGCTCTCCTGTGCCTAACGAAACAGATCGAGCTTGCCATTCCAGTGCTGTCTTTACCTTTTGCTCTACCTATCGCATGCAGTATGTCAGTTGAAGAGGACGACCTTCACAAGTTCAAAGAGGAAATAAGGCAAGAGCTGAAAGTGTTTCGTGAGTCTATAGAAATGGATTTGCGCAATGAAATACGGGATTTGTAAACTGAACAAAGAAATCTTGTGCAGAGCCTTGAATTTGCAGTCGGAACGATCGAGGAACTAAAGCAAAAACTGGGCGCATAAGTATTGAAGAGAGCAGAACTGGCAGCATAAAATGGAACCCTTCGCGAAAAATGCTTTGAAGCAGGAATTAAAATTCGAGATCTTGACGACTGGATGGTCTCTTCGGAACTGTATTCCCGGAAGGTAAGTATCGAATTTCAGGGTGTTATTAAAAAAGAAAATGAAAGGTTTGCAGATTTGCTTTATAAGATCGATTCTGGTGTGAAAGAAGCAATAACGGAAAGCGACATAGATGTCTGGCACCGAGTGCACACCCGAAAGACTGATAAGACAAAAAGCATTGTCGAGCAGTTTAAGACACGCACGAAACGGGACGCTGTTTTCCGGAAATCAAAGAAAGCGCGCTTGACAAATGATGACCATGGCCTTGATGATACAGCACCTGTTTACGCAAATGATCACCTCTGTCCACCACTCAAGAAATTGCTTGCGATGGCCGTCAAAAAGAAACACGACCATAAATGGAAATCCGTATGGGCACACAACGGCAAAATCTATGCAAAGCAAGCAGACGGCAGCTCAGCCGTGTTGATACCACGTGAAAGTAGTCTAGAAGATATATTCTCTCAACGGGACTAAGGCCCGCTGTGCAGATAAAAATGCATAATTGACAATCTTATCATGGATTCTGCAATGAATTATGAAGAATTCATTTTTCCCAAAAAAGTTGAAACTTCAGAAAAATCTTTTGAATCAGTTCTGGATATCAATGCACGGTCTGTGACTGGAAAAGAGGACATTCTTACTCCATTTCAAAGTGATTTTTGATTTAAATTTAACATGGTGATGTTATCAGAAACATCTTACTATGATGGCTGCATAATGTTAGAATTAAAACATTATAATAATTTCCTTCTAAATCGTACAGGCAGACGGGGCGGTGGTGTCGCGATTTATGCTACAGTAAGTTAGAGCTGTGAATTTCTACTTGAATTTAGTGAAGTAAGGTCCGACTATGAGATAATAACCTTACAGAGCAAAAATGAAACCATCTCAGTTGTATATCGTCCACGAGGAGGTAACATGAATTCTTTCATGCAGTCTTTTATGCTCTTGCTGGAACACGTGTGCAGCAACAACTCCCGCCTTGTCTGGAGTGGTGATTTTAACATTACTGTGCTTGATGATACTAAAGCTACCCGGGAGTTTAGCAGTGTGTTGCATTCTTCTGGTTTCCTGAACATATTAACAAAATCGACACGAATCACTGTCAGTACTAAATCTTTGCTCGACTTCATTTTCAAAATTTATAATACCGTAGTTTACAGCTTTGTTACTGTTACTGACATAAGTGACCATTACCCTGTATTTATGACCTACCAGACAAATTTCAAAAGATCAAGGGAACGCAAGGAATTGCTAATTCCCGAAGAGAGTCGGGAATCGTGAAATGAAAACGAAATATACCGCACATTCATGGGTCGAAATAACAGTAGGTCATTAGATACTGACGATATTCAAATTAAAGTAAGACATGATCTTGTCGGTTCATGGTTAGAGCAAAACAGAACTCCGCGAAGACGACTGGACAAAAGAAGTCATGGGCGCAGACTTCCAATTCGCTCTATTTAGCGAAAGCAGGGTGCTTATAAAGGCTATCACAGGCAAATAAGGAGACAAGAAGAAGCAAAAGCAACATGCGCACGGTAATGACAGTGTCAACAAGGCCACGTGTGGTTACGACCCATGGAATGCTCGGATGTGCCCGTCTAAGAAATTGATCTCTTGCCTTGAAAGAGATATCGAAGGCGCGCTAACGTCCTCATCGCCCCTTTTGGAGATGAAGTAAGCCTCGATAACTTCTCTTCCTGTTTTTCTTTTGGCCTTAGAAAGTACCTTGGTTTTTTCCAGGTAAGGAAGAAGCTTGCCCTTAACGTTAACTGCTCAGGTAATGTGGTCCCTGCCACATCTTAGAACAGACTACAACTTACAATTCTTTTAGAAGTACAGAAAGGTGGGCAAGTTGGTTATTACTATCCATGGTAAAACAGCGCGGAAAAAACACGAGGACGGAACAAACACGACAACACGAGCGCTGACTTTCAACTGACGATTTATTACGCACATGTGTACATATATAGCATTCCCGCCAAACACTAAACAGAACAAAAAACACTGCATCATCACTAAAAATAATAAATCTACATATCTACAAATGCATGCTCCAAAAAGGTGATTTCGCGGTTAGCCAGTGATAATGAGGGCTTACTAATGCATGCTGTACCCCCTTTGTCAATGTGATTAGCCTCTACTATTTCCCTTACTATCTGATCCTTATGTTTGAAGATGACGGATGTCTGATGAAGCAATGGGGCGCACGTGTGCTCAGGTTGCCTACAGTGAAGCAACCTGAAGCGAAAATTTCAAATTGATGTGGTATTTTCGTCTCGCAGAAAATTAAGCAACATTTGCCGAGCTGTGCAGCGGAAGCGAGAGGCCCTACTAGGAAGGAGGATCGGTGGTGGTTGTACCACAGCACACGTAGAGAGGAGGGTTGAGTGCATCGAGGGTGTTGTTTATAAGATTCCCCTTTCTTGCGGTGGGTGGTATGTTGGCCAGACTGGGAGATGTCTAAACGAACGCCTGAGGGAGCACCATAATTCTTTGGACAAGGCAGCCGGTTCGAATTTGGCGCTTCACTGCAGGCATGGATGGATGGATGGATGGATGGATGGATGGATAGGAGCGCCCCCTTTGAAACGGGGTGGTGGCAATTGCCACCATGCTCAGCTTTTCTTTATTTATTATTTTTTTTGTTTACTGTGTTGGCAATTCTCATTAAGATTCTCCATCACCTTTGCCTACGGTTTCCTACTATTCTAACCTTATGCCACATCTCTGCTTTTCAGCCACCAATCCTCCAATCGCTTTTTGCTGACTTCCACTGCAGATTTATTTACATGACCATTGTTATCTTTAAACCCTAGGGCCTCAGAAAGAGTGACTGTGCCTGCATCGACATCCGGATGGATACCATCACATTTGATTATGAGGTGTGTAATTGTTTCCACAGATCTACCACACACTGCACATGTGTCATCTTCTTCGTTAAATTTCTTTTTGTAGCTGCGCGTTCTAAGACACCCTGATCTAGCTTCAAAAAGTAGGGCACTGCCTTTTGAGTTATCATAGAAAAATTCTTTCCTGATCTGCCTTTTCCAGAATCGATATAGTTCTACACTATGTTTCTTTTCCATTGAATTCATCCAATGTTTAACTTCCGCGTTTTTGACCTGTCGTTTAATGCTCTTTCTTTCTCCGTCCTCATGACAGGCATACTTACTGGTTAGTTTTCTAGTTCTTTTCCGCCACTGTGAGTCAACGTTCTTTCTGTATAAATATTTAAATACCTTAGCTGCCCATCTGTTATCGTCCAATTTCCTCAGGCGTTCTTCATATGGTATTTTACTCTTAGCTTCCCGCGCCTCGAACGATGCCCAGCCCATATCCCCTTGTACTGCCTCGTTTGTGGTTTTGCCGTGGGCACCTAGTGCTAATCTTCCAACAGCTCTCTGATTTACGTCTAATCTCGACTGAACTTCTGCCCTTAAGCACAGAACCGCATTGCCGAAAGTAAGTCCCGGCACCATTATTCCTTTCCAAATATCTCTTAGTACTTCATATTTGTTGTACCCCCATAATGCCCTATGTTGCATTATCCCGGCGTCTCTTCGTCCTTTTGCCCTAAGAGCCTGTTCATGCTTTTCCGTGTATATCTGCCCTTCGTTTAGCCATATCCCGAGGTATTTGTATTCGGCCACTTTGGGTATTTCGTGGCCTTGTATTGTAAGCACCTGATCAGTTGTAACCTGAGCACACGTGCGCCCCATTGCTTCATCAGACATCCGTCATCTTCAAACATAAGGATCAGATAGTAAGGGAAATAGTAGAGGCGTATCACATTGACAAAGGGGGTACAGCATGCATTAGTAAGCCCTCATTATCACTGGCTAACCGCGAAATCACCTTTTTGGAGCATGCAATTGTAGATATGTAGATTTATTATTTTCAGTGATGATGCAGTGTTTTTTGTTCTGTTTAGTGTTTGGCGGGAATGCTATATATGTACACATGTGCGTAATAAATCGTCAGTTGAAAGTCAGCGCTCGTGTTGTCGTGTTTGTTCCGTCCTCGTGTTTTTTCCGCGCTGTTTTACCATGGATTACAATTCTTGGCTCATAATCTCGTTTTTCTCAACAAATATAACGACACAGTTGGTTTTACTCCTGAGGAATTGAGAACCTACTTCGTGCAAATATAATGTATGCATACATGTCTTCTTACATTAAATATTATACCCACATTTACAAACTTTCCGTCCTGTTGAGCGTTTTCCATTGATTTTATTATTCATCATCTTTTTTGTTTTGTTTTCATATCGTGCTACAGTGACGTATGCATTGTATAACACTTTTGGATGTCATGCTAATGACATTGTGGAATTTGCTTTTCGCACCAGCTATGTTGGGTAGTGGTTACCAGGGCCTTTGTCAAGCTGTTTGTAGAGCTTTTAGCCCATGCGACCATCCAGGTTTTGGAAAATAAACTTCATTTGATTTCATTTGATATAAGGACGTCAACCCCTTATCGCTATCCATACAATTTCCATCCGTGAACAACGGATCTGAACATCGGAACTTAAGTAAGAACCGAACTGCTGGCGCACTCAAGTCGAACATAGCCTTGAGTAAAACACGTTTTTGGGCAAGTTGGTAACATTCTTGATTCATATTGCAGCGGAGAACCACAAACACACGCAGAAGGAACACGCAAAAAACACGGACGAACGCTGCACTCAAAACTGGTTTACTGCGAAGATTTCGAGCTTAAAAAAGGCTCACGCATCTGCACACTGCAGAAAGAAAACCATAACAACCACGTGCCAAGGAGCATCAGAAGCATCTTATCATATTGCCCCAAAAAAGGTTGAATTCCGAAGCCTACAAAAAAACGGAAGCATCCCTAATGCAACAACCTCCTCTTTTCTTTATGTGAAAGGCCTCCAGGAGTTCAGGTGCCGTTTTATACTTGCTGCTGCCTAGGATTCGAGCACTACCGAAACGTGGCGAACATGTCACGCATGACGGGCAGTGCTTAACCAAGTGCACATTCCCATGGTTCTTTAAATTCATATGGTGCTACTCTAGCCGGCCGTTAATACATGCACCCGTTTGACCGCTGTACACTTTTCCACATGAAAGTGGCAGCTCGTATACGACCTTAGGAGCGCATTGCACATAGGGTGTAGTGTGCTTTTTACCAAACCCGCTTCCCTTGTTTCGCTTCCGGAAATATGAGGGCGCAGCTTTGAAAGTTTCACCGGAGCCGAAAAAACGAGCGGCACCCCGTACCTGTTCGCAACTTTCTTCATGTTATGCGACACCTTCTGTAGGTAGGGGACAACTTCCGGTCGCAGGTTCCTGTTCCTCTCTTTCGTCTTGGAGTTCGTTGTGCGTTCCTTCACTTTTTCACGCAAGATTCTGCAACAGAAGTCACGACCGACAAAAGGTAGCCCGCTGACAAAATTCTAGCCAATTGGCTCTCGAAGCTAGACTGCATCTAATGGACGCACTATTTCTCAAGCGCCGAATCCAGACACAAACTAACTATGCCTCTTTTTATCACTTTCGAATGAATAGAATCGTAATACAGGAGTTTCTTCTGAACACGAGGGGCATAACTCTAAGAAGTATGATCCCTGCCAAACTTCACCCGAATATCTAAAAACTCAAGTTCGTCGTTATCCGGTGACTCAAAAGTTAATGTTATATACCCTTTCCATGCTTTCTAAAAGCAACTAAAATCTTGTTAACAATAGCGCAGTAGTGTAAAGGGCTCAACTTGTTCAAAAAAATTAATAAACCATCAATATATCGGTACACTTTGAACACCTCGTTCGAGTTAAAAACAGTGCTTAAAACATATTCAATGCTGGCTAAAAAAATGTCGCTTAAAATGGGTGCAACCTAAGATCCAATGCAAATGCATTTCGTCTGTAAATAGAGATGATTGTCAAAAGCGATAAATGTACAGTTAATGTAAAATTCTCAAAATGTAAAAAAATTGTCAACAGACATGCCAGCCGGATATTGGAAAGGGAGAACATCACTCTTGTCAATACATTGTCTCAAAGAAGGGAACAACTCTTGGTGAGGTATAGAAGAAAACAGAACCTCTACATCGACAGAGAATGCAAAGCCGATGTTGCAGTCGGATTTGAGAAAATAAACTACGTTTTTTGATTTTGTGACAAGGACCGGATCGTGAACATTACGTTGTTTCAAAGATTTATGCAGAAACAGGCTAACATGTAACTACCAAGAGCCTTTTCACTTACAACGGTGCGGAAAGGGACCTTGGGTTTGCGCGTCTTAGCACTCAATAGAACGTTCAAAGCATTGCCTTTACACTTAGTGACTCGCGTAAACAAAGTATCATTCCCAACATCCTTGCAGAAGTCGGCTATCCTTAGTTTTGCAGTAGTAGCAGGACGTGTAGCAAGGGTGAAATTCTTTTCAACCCCTTGAATGGCTTTTTCATGGAACAGGCCTTTCGGCAACACCACCAATCCTCCTTCTTTTCAGCTTCTAAAAGCGATATAAATAAAATTGGTAAATTGGTTTTTGAGGAAAGGAAATGGCGCTGTATCTGTCTCACATATCTCGGCAGACACCTGAACCGCGCCGTAAGGGAAGAGAGGAAGGTGGGAGTGAAAGAAGAAAGACAAAAAGAGGTGCCGTAGTTGAGGTCTCCGCAATAATTTCGATGAACTGGGGATCTTACAGTTAACAATGAGTATCACCACCCTCTGCAAAAAAGTTGTTGGGCTCCAATCCCTTGACACACCAGCTGTTTTTTGAAGGCAGTCAACACCTTCAAGCAAGCACCTGTCCTGTTGTTCCATAGGCGCTTTCTTGGGTATGCGACGATTTAGGGCAGCCAGGTCTTGAGTAGGAACAGCTGGATGTAGTCCGTACTTAGGCCCTTTGCTGAGTAGGCTGTGTATATTCTCCGGCTCGTCTACCCCGCCCAACTACGTGATGCTTGAGCTTAAGCTTGAACATGACTGTGAGGCATGAGGCTGGAGGGCTTCATTAGTTGTTCTGTACTTCTCCGGTTCTCTGAGGGACAGCACAAGGCAGTACTTCCACCACTGCTCGGTCAGCTGTCCCCTGAGGCTTTTGTAATGGCCTAGTTTGTATGCCGCGAGCCACTTGATATTCAGAGCATAACTTGCGGATAACCAGTCTTCGTAAATTCGCACCTGACGCCAAAGCTCAGAACGTAAAACTTTGCAGATGCGTTTAACATGTTCCCACGAGGGTTTAACAAGGCTGAAGAGGGCACTCACTTCTACCGGAATCCTGCCTTTTCTGAGGCATACGGCTTTCCGCATACTGTAAGTGAAAAAGGCCCTTGGCAATTACATGTTAGCCAGTTTCTGCATAAATCTTTGAAACAGATTAATGTTCACGGTCCGTTCCTTGTCAAAAATTCTGGAGAAGTAGTTAATTTTCTCAAGAGCGACCGAAACATTGGCTTTGCATTCTATGTTAATGTAGAAGATATGTTTTATCCAAATTAAAAGCTCAGACGAAAACGCATTTCACTCGCCCATTTCACTTACCCAGTACCGAGATTGGGCGCTACCATTCAGAACCGCGCCCAGCGCACACGCAGCGGAAGCGTGCATGGAGTTGTTGCTTTGTCGGGGCTGTAGACAGCCGCGCATTTTGACGGCGTCTTCCCCTCGTGTACGCGATGCCGCAGTCAGGGCAGGGGTGACTAACAACAAAGGAAGCTCTCCGAAGTTTCTTTTTTAGTCGGACTGGAAGGCTGTCGGCAGTAGCCCCCTCTCCCCCAAACTCGACTCCTCTCTCCTGTCCGGCCTTTCTCTTCACAATTTTGGGCAAGCTGTGTCGACTGGCTTTTTTTTCGCTGCCGTCTTGGTATGGTCAAGGTCGGTCTCGACGCGCGCGCTTTCTGGTTTGAGGCAATGTTTTTTGAACAGCGCTGGCCGCCACGAAGGTTTGAAGCGGAATGGAAAGTGTCGCCCCTAGCTGTATTCTTGTTAGTTTTCGTTCGCTTTCTGTGCTTCTTTCCAGTTTTTGTGGCATGCGAAAAGCCTTCAGTACTCAGAGACATAATATATTGCATACACTTCGCAAGTATAAAGGAACAATGTGCAAACTGGACGCCCAACCTATGAGAAAGGCCGCGCCCTATCTGGATGCTACCTCATTTCCGCTGACGCAATTGGCCGCCGCGTTGCGACACCATCGGCTCGGAACAAGCTTTTCTAGCGAAGATTAAAATATCAAATATTATGATTTCGGTGATCTCATTGCGCGTTCAGGACTGATAATGTCCTCTACTCTTCATACAAAGAATAAAGACCTCATGCTTTGTCTACGTCGCAGGGCACCTTTAATATGGCTACCAGGTCAACAGGGCTTTCCAGAGAACGAGAGCGCACATGCCTCAGCCCGAGCATCTCTGCCCCGGGCACCCATCTCGGATGCCGTGTAACCTCCTACCGCACTACTAACTTACAACGACATACTTCAGCACTTAATGTTATCCCGTCGGGACTACCCTCCACCGGCTAAGGCACTGGGCGAAGGGGAGGAACTCCACTTCCGTAAGCTACAGACCAACCCTTACAACAATTCACAATGACTGTGCGCAATAGACGCGGACTCATTTGACTCACAATTCAAATTCTGCGGGGAGAAGGCGGACCTGTACCATATCGTGTGGGCCTGCTAACGAAATCAGGCGGTTACTGTCAATATCCGGCCAACGCCGGAGGTGTGGTAGGCAGCTGTGACCAGCTCGGACGAAACGAGTGAAAAAGAACTAACTCACCGAAAGACCCCGCAAAGCAGCATATGCCAATCAGGTTCCATACTAAGAGCTCCAACCGCCGCTGCAACCTCCTAAACAATTTGATTAAAATATTTCCACCGCCACCACCAATGGTGCGGGTGGTTGGAAGGGAGAGTGATAATAACAGGTAAATTGGTTTTTGACGAAATGAAACGGCGCCGTATAGGTCTCGCATATCTGGCTGGACACCTGAATCGCGCTGTAAGGGAAGGGAGGAAAGGGGGATGGGATGAGTGAAAGAAGAAAAGACTACAAAGACCTTAGAAAGGACGGCGCTTAATGGGTATAATTGCGCATAACTTCCCTGAGTCGTGCTTTAGGCTACGTGGCGGTAGCGACAGATGTGCGCGGCGTGCGTTGGCATTGACAACGTTTTGCCAGAAACTTGGCCCTGAAGCCATAGGGCGACAGCGCTCATTGTGTTCATTGGCGTTGGCGTTGACAACATTTTACATTGCGATCATTTCCAGGAGAAGTGTTCACAATTGGCTCCCTGGGTCTGTGGGCGCTTGAATCGTGCTTATAGGTACCGGCGCGGCAATAAGTAAACGGAGCACGCTATTGCGTTCGAAGTTCGATCACGCTTTCTGCATTGGTAATGAAGGAGCGTTGTTTGTCTACAACAGGGGTTTTCAAACTGGGTTCCGCGGAACACAGGGGTTCAGCGGGCTGTCTTTTTGTGTTCCGCGAGAACCCTCACTGGCCCTGACCCGGCAGCTGATATGAGACTGGCTCTGAGTGCTGCTGAGCCACGCTTTGTGTAAAGAGGAAGGCGCTTAGCAGAGGGAGCAACAGAACCGATGCGCGGCGCGAGGCGAGAAGAAGACGATCGGCAGCTGAAGCAGCAGAACCGACGCGCGGCAAAAGGATCAACTGTTCTGGGACTGGACCTGCCCTTGCCCGCTCTAACCGTCCTTAACAACCGGTCAGCTCTTGCCAATAAAGGCCGCTACATCTTGGTGCGTCATACAACCATCGCACAGTCCTTGGGCTTCCCCCGTCGTCCTTGTCACCAAAAAAGATGGCTCTATCCGCTTTTGCGTTCACTACCGGCGCCTGAACAAAATTACCCGCAAAGACGTCTATCCGCTGCCCCGCATTGATGACGCACTTGACTGCTTGCAGGGAGCTGAATTCTTTTCTTCTTTAGATCTACGTTCGGGTTATTGGCAAGTCCCGATGGCCGACACTGACCGCTCCAAGACAGCCTTTGTGACGCCTGACGGGCTCTATGAATTCAACGTCATGCCCTTCGGACTATGCAATGCCCCTGCCACTTTTGTGCGGATGATGGACACGATACTGCGCGGCCTGAAATGGAAAACATGCTTATGTTACTTGGACGATATCGTTGTTTTCTCCCCAGATTTCCGGACGCACCTCGTTCGCCTG
Source organism: Amblyomma mixtum (assembly GCF_055824585.1). NCBI lineage: Eukaryota > Metazoa > Arthropoda > Arachnida > Ixodida > Ixodidae > Amblyomma > Amblyomma mixtum. Next base: position 289,738 of record NW_028317729.1, on the reverse strand, counting down.
GAGCAAGTTTTGGGATGCCTCGCGGCAGCCGGGCTTCAACTCAATTTAAAGAAATGTCGCTTCGCTGCTCGTCAGTTGACGATTTCGGGCCACGTCGTGTCGAAACAGGGTGTCCTTCCTGACCCAGCAAAGCTTCGTGCTGTCTCTGAGTTTCCGAAGCCCTCTACAATGAAGGAACTTCGCAGTTTCATTGGCTTATGTTCTTACTTCCGGCGCTTTATCTGAAATTTCGCTTGTATCATCGCACCTCTGACTGCCCTTCTTCGTGGCAGTAGCGACCTATCAAGCTGGAGTCCTGCCTGTGACGAAGCGTTCATCACGTTGCGCCGTCTACTTACCTCTCCGCCCATACTGCGCCACTTTGACCCTGTTTCTCCGACTGAAATCCACACAGATGCCAGTGGCGTTGGTATCGGTGCTGTTCTTGCTCAACGCAAACCGGGGTATGCGGAGTATGTTGTTGCATACGCGAGCCGCACCCTGACGAAGCTAGAGCAAAACTACTCAGTAACTGAAAAAGAGTGCTTGGCGATCGTTTGGGCGATCGGGAAATTTCGGCGTTACGTGTACGGCCGGCCTTTCGCGGTCGTCACGGACCACCATTCCTTATGTTGGCTGTCCTCCCTAAAAGACCCAAATGGCCGCCTCGCCCGATGGGCCTTACGCCTTCAAGAGTACGATATTCGTGTGATCCATCGCTCTGGCAGGAAGCATAACGACGCCGACGCTTTGTCTCGTTCACCTCTAGCCAATGAAAGTGCCTCTCCTCTCGCCATCGACTGCGCCTCCTTGTCATTGGACGATATGCCCAGCGAGCAGTCTAAGGACCCTTGGATCACTTCTCTTGTACGCTATCTTTCAGACCGTTCTGTCGTGCCGGTACCGCGCGCAATCCGCCGTCAGGCTGCCCACTTCACTATTCATGATGGGATTTTGTACCGCCGAAATTACCTCTCTGATGGGCGCAAATGGCTCCTAGTGATCCCTGGACAATTACGCTCAGAAATATGCGCAGCCTTCCATAGCGACCCGCAAGCTGGTCACGGCGGTGCTTTTAAGACCTACAACCGGCTTCGCCTCCGCTATTACTGGCGCGGCATGTATAACTACGTACGAAAATTCGTCCGTTCCTGCCCCGATTGCCAGCGCCGCAAGCTCGGTCATCACCACTCGACCGGCCCTATGCAGCCTTTGCCTTGCCCATCCAGGCCATTTGACCGAGTTGGCATTGACCTGTATGGACCACTTCCCTACACTGCTGCAGGAAACCGCTGGGTCATCGTCGCTGTAGACCACCTGACACGGTACGCCGAAACAGCCGCCCTCCCAGCTGCTACGGCGCGGGATGTTGCAGCCTTCCTCTTGCACCATTTCATACTTCGGCACGGAGCCCCGCGTGAACTGCTGAGCGACCGTGGGCGGGTGTTTCTGTCAGAAGTAGTTTCATCTCCTCTGCAGCAATGCAACATTACTCGCCGCACCACTACTGCCTATCATCCCCAGACGAATGGCTTGACAGAACGTTTCAATCGAACATTGGGTGACATGTTGTCAATGTACGTGGCGGCAGACCATTCTAACTGGGACGTCGTCCTCCCCTTCGTCACATATGCCTACAACACCGCTACGCAGAGCACTACTGGTTTCTCACCATTCTTCCTTCTATACGGCCGTGAACCATCCTCGCCGCTCGACACTATTCTTCCGTACCATCCTGATTCGTCGGAGTCCACAACCGTATCTGAAGCCTCCAGACACGCTGAAGAGTGCCGCCAGCTCGCCCGGTCATTCACGTCTGACGACCAAGGGCGCCAGAAATACCGTTTCGACCACTCCCATGGCACAGACACTTTTCAGCCGCAATCCCTTGTTTGGCTCCGTGTGCCTTCTGCTGCACCAGGTCTCTCTACCAAGTTGCTGCCAAACTACCACGGTTCCTACCGTGTCCTTGAGCGCACTTCTCCTGTCACTTACATCGTTGAGCCCACGACGCCATCACCCGATCTCCGACGACGTGGGCGCGAGACCGTTCACGTTTCGCGTTTGAAGCCGTATTACGACCCCTGCGTCCTGTTGACTCCTTAAATCGCCAGGATGGCTCTTTTTCCCCCGGGGGCAAATGTAAAGAGGAAGACGCTTAGCAGAGGGAGCAACAGAACCGATGCGCGGCGCGAGGCGAGAAGAAGACGATCGGCAGCTGAAGCAGCAGAACCGACGCGCGTCAAAAGCATCAACTGTTCTGGGACCGGACCTGCCCTTGCCCGCTCTAACCGGCCTTAACAACCGGTCAGCTCTTGCCAATAAAGGCCGCTACATTTGACTTGCTCTCAAGAGGGAAGCAGTACCACCCATCACATTAGTATTTGTATTAATCGGTGCAATAAACATTTAACTTTTGCAACTCTCTCATTGCAAAAATGCACTCGACAACATTGCTGGTAAGTGAAAGCGGGGGGGGGGGGGGGGGGGGGGGGTTCCCTGGAACTTATTGAAGGCTTTTGGGGTTCCTCCAAGCAAAAAAGTTTGAGAACCCCTGGTCTACAAGAAAGCCCACCAAACTCCGCTACCCCCATGCGCGCACCACTGCTGGAAATTTCAATTAATTGACGCGGGAAAAATATTCGAAGACAGTTGCGTGCTCCGTTTACTTTTGTCAGCGCCTTTACTTGGGGTGATCACAGAGAGGTGTGGGCTGCATGCGTTAGCGCTAACTACGGTGAGCAAACTCTCGCGATCAACCATTAACTGCCACCTGCCATGGTGCCATGATTGAGTGGTTTGAGCAAGTAGCCTGTCAATCTGACCTATTTGAGCCAGCCCTGGGTTCGAAACCACTTGGGGATAAATTTTATTTTTAAGAAACCGTACTTTCATTTCTTTGGCGATGAGTTCACATGGGTTTTCCGGCTGCCTGGCGTGGACAACAACTCTCGATTTAGAGCCTTATGAACAATATAATGCATATCATTAATAAAACAGCCGCTCCACTTGAGCGAGGCAAACTGAGTTGAGGCGGACGCGCGCACCCTTCAGTTACATCGGCTATGCAGCCCAACGCTTGCAGCAGAGTCCAACAGTTCTGAGCGCAAGACTGTTGTGGAGGTACCAATGCCGGCCTTTAAAACGAGTGCAGCTCCATTACATTCATGGTTGGTTCGAAGCTTAGACTTCCATGGGAGAACATTACAACCCTCGAGCGTGTTTAATACATGGTCAATTTTAATTTTGTCAGTGCGTGCTTCTATCTAGGTTCTTCTATCTAGGATAAGTTCCTTCCAGTAGGTAATCATGGCCGCATTTCGGTCTTGGCGGCTTTCCGATTCTGCTGAAGAAAGCCTTGTTCTTACTGCCAGGAAAAGAGGAGAGATTGGTTTCTCCACTATTCCCTTCCATCCGTGGATCATGGCTGCCTTTTCGATCACAATGTTCATAGTTGAAGTTCAGCAGTCGGAAATTTTCAAAACATATTTTTCTATTTTACGACTATGCCTTTTTTATTACGTTTCTTCTCGAATAGTCAGAATCCAGAGTTACCGGTCTACCTGTGCTTTTTCTCTTTTCGATAACCACGGGAAGCTGATTTAGTGCAGGTGTCATAAACATGAAAGATGGGCAGGCCGCGAGCCTACGCCACGCTCTTTTATGTCTTGATTTAGAGCTGTAGGAATAATATAGGAACTGCCAAGAAGCTGAGCGAAGACCTCATCACTCATTCTTTATCATCATCATAGCATTATCTAAAGGTAAATTGTTACTCGCCGGGAAGGATCCATTCACGGGAGGAAAAACGACTGTATTGTACCGCAGGAAATGCAGCTCACCAGACCCTGAGCCATCTTTTGAGACCACTGGACGGCGCAAGCAGCAGCTGAGTAGAGCCACAGCACTTCGAGGAGGCATTAAAATCTTCGTAAGTATTGGATGCATTATATTTTCTCTTCGTTCCATTAATTTCCAAACTACATTCAGTTAATATTTGTATTCTGAATATAGCGTCAGTTTTGCTACCGAAATGCGTAATGTTGCTCCTGTTCATTGCAGCATTAAGTTTAGAGAACTGCACACGCGAATATGACTGTCGAGAACAGTCGCGCTACCGCCTATTGGAATATGAATGTGTTTTTGGAATGGAATATGTTTTTCCTGTGTGTGTCTTTTGTGCGCAATTGGCACCTACAACAGAATATGAAACCTATCGCAGTAGGAGTCTACTGCTCTGTGTTACCAGCTTCATCTGCATTACGACCTGGACGAAGGGAAATATTGGATTATAGTTTAGAATTAGCCTGTAGAAGTGCATTTGTAAAACAAATCGACGACCTATCGTCGAAGTCGTAACCATTGGAGCGTTGCCGTCCATTACGTGTTCGTTTTAACAGCCTCTGCCTCCGAGAACTATGCCAATGATAATATAAATATAATTTTTCGTTTTTTTTTTGTGTGAGTTGAGATGAAATGTGTTTTGACGCGACTGTGTGCTGAGCTGCAAATGCATTTCTTGTTTTGTCGCTGAAAGAAAATTTAGTAAATGCGTCTATTAGAAACACGCATGCTATCTGTTATTTACGAATTATTTCCTTTGCTGCTGGAGACTCTTTTTCATAAAGCGCCGTATCCACTCACTAATTCATCCCTCTTACTGCGGGAAAAATAAAAAGAAAAACTTTCTGCGCGGTGCAGCGCTTCATATTGTGGGGAATATAGAATAAAAGTTAACGCCAATACAAATTTATGTAAATTGAAGATCAGTCGATTTTTATAGTGCTGCAAAAACGAGGATAAACTATGCTATGGTTTGGCTCCGTTCAAGCCTGGTAGAGCAGCGAGAGGTGTATATACCCCTGGCCACGCTTAGATTTCGCTTGAAAGTAAGGCACACGACGGAGCGTCTGGAGGCCATGTGAGCGGACGCGCTTCACAATGCGCTCCGCAAACTTTCTTTTACGACCGGATTACCTCATCCCAGCGGTCTGAAGCTCGTATTATCAGCCTCCGCTTTTAGCCAGGAACCTGCTGATACCAACCTTTCCCGGTTTGGGCTTCCACATCAGGATGAAAGTTTACATCTTTTCCTCACAGCGCTGCGCTGAGAGAGTAAGCCTCGCGACGCAGCAGCCACCGATGCCGAACGTCGCTAGAGACGCAGCTTCGCGCTCGGACCAGCTGCGCGTCGGCGCCTGGACGGCGGAATGGAGCCAATTGTATTAGAGGGAGAAGATATATCACCCTCGGAACTGACCTCTTCCAACGCAGCGAGGCGTGCACATCAGCTGCGTGCTCTGACGTCACTCCGCGCATGCGCACAGCTGTTGGAGCGTGGTGCCACGGTTCAGCGCGCAGCCATGCTGACATCGTGAAGCGGATTGTATAGTGTAGCTCTCGCTACAAAAGAACAATGGTAGTAGTTCATAATACTCGGTAAAGTTCATCACTCGATTGAGTACCGGTACTTGTTGGCTGTCCAAGGGTGCTGGTGGTCACCTTTCAGGTGGCCGCGACTCAGTGCTCGGAAAGAGAGCGATGTTGTTCGGGAGCCGTATAGTTGACGGGATAAGCTAACGGTTTTTTGAACACCCATATTTTGCGCCGTCGTCCTGGGAAGACTAGCATTAAGGGACAGTGGTAGGAGCACTCACGAGATCAGCGGGTCGTTCTCGGTCCATGGTGTTACGTCGAATACCGAGAGTGGATGGAATGGCGCGATAAAAATTATAGACTAGACAAAGCAATATACGGTCACTTGAAACTGCGCTTTCATTACCGAACTGCTTGCGTTAGTCCCCTTTGCTGGAGAAATAAAAACCTGCTGCACCACTGGCGCGAGAAAAATCATAGACTAGGCAAAGAAATATACGGTTACTTGAAACAGTGTTTTAATTAGCGATCTGCTTGCGTTAGACTTCTTTGCTAGAGAAATTAAAACCTGCCGCACCGTTTTCAATAACTCGTTCTGAATCACACGCCAATGGGGGAGAAATCGCCTAGCAGCCCGGTGCAGGTGGTGGTGGTGGTGAAAAACTTTAATCAAAGAGAGCGTGATTGTAAAAAAAAAAAAAACCCTGCTTCATGGTCGGTATCCTTAGTCCGGGACACCGCACGACGAGGCCCCGTCTCGCGCCCGCTTGACCAGAGCCCTTTGGGACTCCAGTGTGGAGCAGTTGAGGAGGGCAGTCTCCCATGCCTCTCGGGTGGGGGTGAAGGAGGGGGGAAGGTGAGGATTCTGAGTACATGCCCACACCATGTGAAAGATATCGCAGGTCTCTCTACAGTGCGGGCAGCGCCCATCTGTATTCGGATCGAAGTGTTTTGCTATTGCAGGACAGAGAAGGGTTCCTGTCTGCAGGCGCCGCAGAGTTCGCTCCTCCGCCTTACTCAGCCCCTTGGCAGGTGCCGGGTAGAGACGGTGGCTGTCGCAATAATAAATTAGGATTTCGTGGAACCGCAGAAGCGGTTTATGAGCTTCTGAGCCATGAGAGCTAGGATGAGGAGCCCGGTGAGTGAGCGCTCGGGCGGCCGCATCAGCGGCCTCATTGCCTCGTAGACCCTGGTGGCCAGGAGCCCAGATCACTTTTGTGCGAGTTGGATCGGCGAGAGCGCGTCTTAGAATTTGCGAGGCAAGAGCTGATATTTCGCCTGCAAGATAATGTTCACAGGCCCGGAGAGAGTCTATGATAACCGTTTTCGATTTTGGATCGGCGGCAGCGAGAGCTATTGCGACTTCCTCCGCTCGTGTTGAATTTGGGGCCCGAAAAGATAGCCCATCGACATTCATCCCCCGGTGGACTACGGCAGCCGTGAAGAACCTCGCGGGCGACGGCCCTGTGATGTCCACGTAATAGACGCCCTCTTTATAGCCATATTGCCTCTCAAGCGTGCGAACCCGCGCTTGTCGTCTGCCTTCATGTGAAGCCATGTCCATGTTACGCGGGAGCGGAGCGACCAAGAGCATGTGGCGCCACAGCACCGGGATGTTCTCCGTCCCCTCTGGTATGCATGTGTGTTGGATGTGTAAGCGGTTTAGCAGGCGGCGCCCAGGCACCGTCTGCGATAGCCGCGTATATTGGTTCACGAGGTGGGCCTCCCGCAACTCCTGATAGGAGTTTACCACTCCCAACGCCTTGAGTTTGGCGTTGGAGGTAGCCACCGGGAGGTCCAGTGCTCGCTTTGTTGCCCTCCTGATGATGGCGTCAATGCGCTCGTCTTGTTTGGGGGTGCGTAGGTACCTGATTGGCCTGGAAGGCTTGAACGCCATCCCTGGTAGCGTTCTGGTAGCTGTCCGGCACGAACGCACAACGCGCTCCACGATGACGACGCGCGGGCTCGGAGAGACGCAGGCTTGGACGCCGTCCTTGGGGAGCTTCTCGGCAGCTGACCGGCCGAACGCGCAATACTCTCCACGAAGACGACGCGCAAGCTCGTTGAGATCAGGCCTGGACGCCATCCTTGGGTGCGTTCCGGTGTTGGAAATTCACGTTCACAACAAAGGCTAGAGTGACCTTGAGGAGATCAACTACAGAGCGGATTGCTTCAAAACTTTCTTCTAGCTGTTGCATGCGAGTGTCAACGGATAAGGGGTCGTTATTTGAGCCAGGAACGAGGTTTAGTTCGACGTCACCGAATAGTAACAGCACCAACTGCGACAGGCAATTGAACGCTAGAGGGTCACTAAATATGCGAAAAACACCGCGCCACTTCGAGTCGTATGGGCACGACACCAATACAAAAAATCTCTGCCTCTCCCGTAACCGAGAGTAGAGTAAGCATGACATGTTTACGGGCCTAATGTCATCTCGGTGGACACCCGCACCGTACAGGAAGGGAGGAACGCCACCACCCGTTCAGCGCGATGCCTTGCCATTTGAACGCAAGGTTTTTTGAGGAAAGGAAATGGCGCAGTAATTCTCTGCCATCTCGGTGGACACCCGAACCGCACCGTAAAGGAAGGGAGGAACGCCACCACCCGTACGGCGCGATGCCTTGCCCTTTGAACGCAGCGCTTCTCCCTCGGATCACGTATGACAACGAAGTGTAACATGGCCTTTATGTGCTTTTTGCACGCGTTATTAGAAATCGGAAATTATAATTCCGTGCATTATCAAACCCACAGCTCCACTGATATCTTGATAAACATTGAGAAGGCACTGGCAGCAATTATTTTTTGTCTCCTTTGGAGACCAACCGGCGCTTGCATGCTGGTCGCGTGGGAGGGCTTACAGTCTCGTTAAATCTCGTTAAGTCTCGTACGGTGCCCGGATGTTCTCGTTTCAGAGCCCGGATGACTGGAATTCAGTGCCCGTATGAGTGGATTTCAATGCCCGTATGAGTGGATTTCAATGCCCGTATGAGTGGATTTCAATGCCCGTATGAGTGGATTTCAATGCCCGTATGAGTGGATTTCAATGCCCGGATGAGTGGATTTCAATGCCCGGATGAGTGGATTTCAGTGCCCAGATGATGGCTCTCGGTCTCGGCGTGACGTCACCATACTGCCGACAACGGGGGCTAAAAGCATTTCATGCTTAAAAAAATTCTCTGCCTCTCCCGTAACCGAGAGTAGAGTAAGCATGAAATGTTTACGAGCCTAATGTCATCTCGGTGGACACCCGAACCGCACCGTACAGGAAGGGAGGAACGCCACCACCCGTTCAGCGCGATGCCTTGCCATTTGAACGCAAGGTTTTTTGAGGAAAGGAAATGGTGGAGTAATTCTCTGCCATCTCGGTGGACACCCGAACCGCACCGTAAAGGAAGGGAGGAACGCCACCACCCGTTCGGAGCGATGCCTTGCCCTTTGAACGCAGCGCTTCTCCCCCGGGCCCCTGTCCGCCTGCGCGGCTTTGCTTCGATGCGCGAAGCCCCTAAGAGATCACGTACGACAACCAAGTGTATCATGGCATTTATGTGCTTTTTGCACGCGTTATTAGAAATCGGAAATTATAATTCCGTGCATTATCAAACGCACAGCGACTGATATCTTGTTAAACATTGAGAAGGCACTGGCAGTAGTTATTTTTTGTGACTCCTTTGGAGACCAACCGGCGCTTGCATGCCGGTCGCGTAGGAGGGCTTACAGAGTCTCGTTAATTCTCGTTAAGTCTCGTACGGTGCCCGGATGTTCTCGTTTCAGAGCCCGGATGACTGGAATTCAGTGCCCGGATAACTGGAATTCAGTGCCCGGATGACTGGAATTCAGTGCCCGGATGAGTGGATTTCAATGCCCGGATGAGTGGATTTCAATGCCCGGATGAGTGGATTTCAATGCCCGGATGAGTGGATCTCGGTCTCGGCGTGACGTCACCACACTGCCGACAACGGGGGCTAAAAGCATTTCATGCTTAAAAAACCAGTTGCTACTTCGATATGCTTTACAACGATTTAGGTAACCAACCTGAAACGTCAGGAGTGCGGTGAAAATTCTGCGTGGACCGGTGTCGTGCCCCGTGTCGGCAGTTGTTGTTGTGACGGAGAGAAGGATGAAAAGGAAACCGCACGGGCCTGCCTACTGGCTCGAGCCAAGCCACCACTGCTGCCACGTGCAGATAGAGGAGAGTTAAAAGATCAGAGGAAAGAGAGAAAGGAAAGAAAAGACGCGCGTCGCAGCAACAACTGCGTCCGGCGGAGCGGACGCTGCTCAAAAAACAGATAAGCGGCCGAAGCCGCGCTCGCCGAAGCGAGAACAGATACTCCCCCCCCCCCCCCCCCCCCCGTCTCGGCAGGTTGGTTGGTTGGTTGCGACTGAGAGAAGAATGAAAAGGAAAGTGCACGGGCCTGCCAACTGGCTCAAGCCGAGCCACCACCGCTGCCACGTGCAGATAGAAGAGAGTTGAAAGATAAGAGGAAAGAGGGAAAGAGAGAGTAAATACGCGCGTCGCAACAACCGCGTCCGCCGGAGCGGACGCTGGCTGAAAAAACAGGTGGAAAGAGGGAGTAAAGACGCGCGTCACAACAACCGCGTCCGCCGGAGCGGACGCTGGCTGAAAAAACAGATACACGGCCGTAGCCCGAAGGCTGCCGACCTCGTCACTACCGCTGGTCCCGTGTCGGTTGTTGTTGTTGTGACTGAGAGAAGGATGAAAAGAAAATGGCACGGGCCTGCCTACTGGCTCGAGCCAAGCCACCACCGCTGCCACGTGCAGATAGAGGAGAGTTAAAAGATCAGTGGAGAGAGAAAAAGGAAAGAAAAGACGCGCGTCGCAGCAACAACTGCGTCCGCCGAAGCGGACGCTGCTGAAAAAAACATAAGCGGCCGAAGCCGCGCTCGCCGAAGCGAGGAAAGATCGATCCAACATCCCGTGTTTGTTGTTGTTGTGACTGAGAGAAGGATGAAAAGGAAATTGCACGGGCCTGCCTACTGGCTCCAGCCGAGCCACCACCGCTGCCACGTGCAGATAGAGGAGAGTTATAAGATCAAAAGAAAGAGAAATAATATGGCTGAGGCTTAGCTTAGGTTAAGTCTAGTCAGATGCGAAGCATATTGTCGCCGAGTTGCATATCGAGCACGCCGCTTGGCTAGACGTTCTTCACGCTCTTCATCAGTCTGTAGCACGCCGCAACTTTTGCTTCTCAACGAGCAGCCCTGTCTCCAGGAGACATCTCTATCCCGTGTACGCCTAGCAGAGGCAGGCGCACCGCTCCAGCATCACGTGTTCACTACAGCGCACCTAGCGGCAGATGCAGGAAACACATTGGTCGCGACGACTCCGGTCCATAAGCTTTACGTTTTTGCATTCTTTGCATCTTTTTTCCCCCCACCCATGTTCTGCCGCACGATTACACACGAAGCATTGAGCACAGTGCTGCGAAAGATGTGCTCCTCGTAGATTTTTTCATGATCGTGCATGCTAAGCAGCGCGGTCATCAATCGACCACCCGGTCTGGCCCACCTAGGCTTTTCCGCAGGTCAGTCTTATCTCGTATACCACATCTGTGCAGCACTACACGTACTCCTTGCCATTCTGCGTGTTGCAAGAGCTCTTTTTATCGGTCAAAATTCGCGCGCATAGCTGGGCCAGCTTTATTAGAGTAGAAAACACGACCGGCACGCCATAAGCTCCGGGAGGCGCACCTTACAAACCAGTTCACGCACTTGTCGCTAACGGAGTCGGGTCGCCGCCTTCTTGCTCGACTCCATATCCAACACTGCACTGCCATGGAAGAACGGTTTCACATACCAAAACTGTGGAGACGTGCCCTCCTCGTGCGGCCTCTTCCAGCCAACATGTCACGCCAAGACCATAACGGTCGGCGCCTTGCACGAGCGGAAGCGCTAGCCCAAGATTATGGCAAGAAAACAGCTGTATACTACGTGGACGCCTCCGGTCCTCACGACGGGGGATGGTACACGGTCGCGGTAGTTCGCAACAGCAAGACAGTTAACGGCCTTATCTTCAGAGCCCATAGTGCAACACAAGCAGAAGAGGTCGCGATTGCTCTCGCGGCCGCACATTCCGATTCAAAATACATAATAACCGACTCGCGAGGGGCCTGTCGGAACGTCGAACAAGGCTGCACTCTCTTCCTAGCCTTTCGAATCTATCAAAATGGCATGCGGGATACAGACCCCGCACAGCGTTACCTTATATGGGCCCCTACTCATCAGGGGTTGGCAGGAAACGAGGCAGCAGACGCAGCCGCCCGCGCGCTCTCTCACCGGGCTGTTTTCTCCTCCCCACCCGATCAGGAATCCGATCCCAATCCGATCTATATCTTCAAAGATATTACAGCCTATCATCAAGACAGACATCGCCTTTACCCTCCCCCATGTAAAGGCCTGAAGAAGGCGGATGAGGGGCTCCTTCTCCGCCTGTTCTCCAATACATTTCTGTGCCCGGCAGTACTAAAACATTTTCACTCCTCCTTTAACGGCAGCTGCCCGCACACTAGTGCAGCGTCTTCTGGCCTGCCCCTCCAATCCAGCTATTCCCCCCAACCCTACTCGGGAGGACTGGGAGGCGACCATGCTCAGCTGCCACGACTTATAGGCACAACAAGCCTTAGTCGGCAGCGCCCGGGCGGCAGCCACCCCCACTGGGGTCCCATACTAGGGACCTCCACCTAGTGTTTGTAAGTATCAGTCCCTTAAGGGCTGATCCAAACGTACCTCCTGTTCCTTTTTAATAAATGTTTTCACCACCACCATCTTCGCCACCTTTTTCAGATTGTGCGAGACCCTGTGGACATAACGTACCACATCTAATAATACCACTTCTGTATTTTTTTTGAGGAATGGAAATGCGCCGTATCTGTCACCCACAGCTGCGAAACCAATAGAGCGGGGGCTTGCAAAGCAGAGGGTAAAATTTGCAAATGGGTTTTTGGGGAAAGGAAATGCGCAATATCTGTCTCACACATCTCTGTGGACACCTGAACCAGAGGGAAGGCGCATATCTGCCGTCTTGAAACAGTGGACACCTCAATCGTGCTTTAAGATACGTGGTGGTATTGGCAGATGTGCGCTGTACGCTTTGGCATTGACGCCGCTTTGCCATAAACGCTGCCGCCTGCCAAGATGGCAGGGTGGGTGGTGATTTTAATGTAAATAGTTGGTTTACTGGTTTTTTGGGGTTTAACAACCCCAAGCAGCTCAGGCTCTGAGGGACGCCGCAGTGAAGAGCTCCGGAAATTTCGACCACATGGGGCTCTTAAACGTGCACTGACATCGCAGACCACACGGGCCTCTAGAATTTCTCCACCAAAAAAATTCAGCTGCCGTGTTCGGGATCGAACCCATGTGTTTCGGGTCAGCAGCCGAGCACTATACCGACTGGTGCTCTTCTGCTAACCCGAAAGACGCGGGTTCGATCCCGGCCGCGGCCGTTGAATTGTTTCTTGAAGAAGGAATATGTGTGAAAAATAACATGTTGTCTGTAATTGTACATACATGTCTTGCTCGAATTCTTTGCCTCCATCTATTGAAAGGCTAAAACAGCTGATGAGCTCCACTCACATTTCGTGAAGGTTTTAGTGAGCGCTATCGAAATACGAAAAATAGACGAACACACAGGACGAAGCGCGTGCTTACAACAGTCGAAGATTGTTGTACTATTATTGAGGTAGGTTAATTCAGTTCCCCTAACATCACCGAAGGCAAGCTGACACAATGCTTAGTTGGAGGAATGTGCACTACGACCCACACAGCTCCAGGTACCCCGCCTCATTCACCGCGATTTATTTATTAAACCTACCCCCAAAAACATGCATCCCACCTACCACGAACCCCGCCGCAGAGCTCGGCACGGGCACTCCACAAATACTATGGCACGGAACCGTATGCCGTTTGGGTGGATGCCGCATGCATGTGCACGGGCGAGGACGCGGTTGTCGCCATCACGAACCCCTCCCTCCAACCCATTGCCACACTTCACATAACCCCTACTGCCACTTCGGAGGAGGCCGAAGAGGCCGCCATTGCCCTGGCCATCACCCGCACGGAGGCGCGATATATACTGTCAGATTCCAAAACTGCCATACTAAATTTTGCTCGCGGGAGAGTTCACGTCCCTGCATTTCGCATATTGGACTCCCTCGCCGCGCACCCGCCCCGCCATGTGGAGCTGATATGGGTGCCTGCCCACTCCGGGAATCCCGGAAACGAGGCCGCCAACGCTTTAGCCCGAGCTTCTCTCAACCGGGCACCGGCGGCCTCCGACCTGGGGTTCTCGCGGGAGCGCATGCACTCATTCAGTGAAATGACGCAGGCCTACAAAGCCGAGCGTCGGCTCTACCCCCCACCTCATCCTTCCCTCGACAATTACCATCAGACACTTTGGAGGCGGCTCCAAACACGCACTTTGCCCTCCCCTTATATACGCTCGCGATATCACCCAGTCCACACGAACCCTTCCTGTACCCTCTGCCACCACCCCAAAGCCACCCTCGACCATATTCTTTTCCTCTGCCCGGCGGATCCTCCCCCGCGGGGCCTGGAGCACCTTACCTCATGGGAGGCTTGGGAGACCCTACTGCGCTCCGAGGACCCGGCCAAGCAAGCCATCGCCACCGGCCGGGCTGCCAGCGTCATGAGCCTCCGGGACATGAACGTTTGAGTGCAGTGGGGCCGTGCGGGGGCCCAAGGACCGACGTGTCCAAAACTCCCTTGTTATAAATAAAGTTTTCATCATCATCTACGAAAGCTTCGATAATTTCTCGTTCCCGTCTGTGTCTAGCCCGACCGATTAAATCGGTGTTCTTTAGCAGTGGTGTGCATTTACAGTGTGCGCAATGAGGCGCCAAATTCCCTGATTTTGCAAGTTGCTCACATGATATTTCGTGTCCTCTTAGCCTCTTGTTAAGAAACATGCCCTTTTGCCCTACGGAGGTCGTTGACAACTGGGCGGAATGCTGCAAACGCTTTAGAGAACACGAAAGATCATGTATACAACTTGCAAAATCCGCGAAGTTGGCACCTAATCGCGCCGACTGGAAATGCACACCACTGGTAAAATACACCAAGGTAATAGGTCGGGCAAGAAACAGATGGGAACGAGAAGTTATCGAAGCTTCCGCATGTACGTTGCTCCAGAGAAGCAATGCGTCAGCTCGCCTTCAGAGGTGTTAGGGGGAACTCATCTAACGTACCTAAAGAATAGTAATCTTCGGCTGTTTTAAGCAAGCGCTTTGTCCTGTGGGTTCGTTCCCTTTCCGTATTTTGATAGCGCTCACCAATACCTTCAAGAATGTATTTCAAGCTTGCCCTTTTGGCTCAGGTTTCACATTAAGAAATAACACAATTGTGCGCAATTTTTCCGATATTACAGCGCTAGCATGTGCAGCTCGAGCATCGCGGGACTATGCTGCAGTGCGCTGTTGCTGCGCCGTCGGACGGTGCTCTGAGGCTGCACCAGAGCGCCGTTCGACGGCACTCCTCACGCTGCCTACTTCAATGTGCTCCTCTTGAAACATGACTTCGCGTGAAAAAAGTACGTTGCTGAAGCGCACCAGCTCGTACGCTTTTCGGAACTCGTGCGCCAACGGGCACTTTCCGTCCACAGACGGCGGCAAATTCGCGTTTAACGACGCAAACCGAGGTCGCCATGATCAGTTCACGATAACCGTGGTAAGAGGCATAATCGTGGTTTGGTTCGCCGTGAGAACAGCTGGAACTATAATATGTGAAAACCGCGGTTACCTTAACAGCGATTAGCTGCACTCGTGTGACAAGTGTATAAGAGTGTGTGCCACTCCGGTTATACTCGGTCTGTGCGTACAATTCTTCTAGGTGTACAGTCATTCTACAGAAATGGCCTTTGGTAGAAACAACAGATCCGCAATGTCGGTACATCATCCGTGTTTTCCACGGGCTGTGTAATCCAATTAAAAATAACACATCTGAGGGCTCAATGATAAAAATGTAGTGCAGTGAGAAGTTCTACAGAATACGGCGACAAATAAAGTATTCATACTGGTGAACAGCGCAAAAAAGGCGGGACAACAACAAGACAAGCGCTGACTATCAACAGAGTCGATAGTCAGCGCTTGTCTTGTTGTTGTCCCGCCTTTTTTGCGCTGTTCACCAGTATGAATGCATACCAACTCGCCCAGATCTCAGCCTTACTAGACAAATAAAGTCTTTTATAAAATGGCCTTATATGACTTCCCAGAAGAGTATTGCATTTTTACAATGGATGAAACGACGCTGAATCGTTTCAGATGCACGCTGGTAATATCTCAGCGTGCAGCTTAAATAAATATGTTTTTGTCCATGTGGAGAGAGGCATTTTAGAGTACGTCATGTCCCGGTAGACCGAAATACACATAGCGATATAGTGGCGGAGGAAAGAGCATGCAGATTAAGTCCTTGTGCAACCTTTTCCTCGACACTGAAAAAATGAGCTCGCGTGAAAACCAAACAAGCAGGAAACGAACAGAAAAATACTCCTCATGCATGAATCCCAACAAACACGGACGATCAGAAGCATTAGAAGACAAAATGATGTCCGGTAAAGCATGAGCTAAATTTGCTTGCAGGAATGCCCGCATTATTTGGTGTGTAGTGTCCCGAGAAAACATGAAACGTGAAGCCACGTGTCACACATACACGTGGACTAAGCCGAGCCGAGGCCGCAAAAGGCCGGAAAAGGTTGTCAAGCGTCGTTGTTTCAAAAAACGCATCCCAGTAAATAGTTTAAAAAACTGTGTTGAAACGTTGTATGTAAAGTCTGGGGCAATGAATAACTTGCAGTATATAATAACTTTTTTTTCGAGGAACAGACTGCATGTGGTCGCCCTGGCACAAAAGTCTCAGCATAGCGCTGAAGAGTTGGCACGTGGTCTTTCCAGTAGTGTGCACTGTGCTTATCGGCGCTCAAAGGAACGAATCAATTCTCTGCTCAAAGATTTGTAGTAGGACAAGGGATAACAGAGATATAAAGGTCTTAAAAAAATTCCTCTCAGAGGCCATCAGGACGTGGGGTTTTCGAAAGCGGTGATCTGTCAATTCCATCTTCCAATTCCCCAAAGTTATAGGGGCACTTATTACCTCGCACTTATCCTCAGAAAGCGGGGAAACCACCGACACCCTGCGCGCTACATGAACATCGTCAGCAGTGCTTGAAGCGGTTGCAAAAAGGGAGCTGTAGTATTTTCAAAACTCGGTTGCTATTACATCTGTAGTTGTGACCAGGGTGCCCCCAGAGTAGAGCAACAGATGCGCTTGGTACTCCCGTGCCGATGCTCATCAAACAAGGCCAGTCTAGTTGGCTCCACACAGTGCAAAGCACGATTACTGCGAGATCATACACGCGCCGCTCGAAAGCATTCTGCATCGAACCTTTGAAGGTGACACTTTACTGTTGCAATTTGTTCTGTGTACAACCCTTGAGCGTCGCATTCAAGTGCGCGCAAATTACAGAGGCGTTGAAGCAGCCGTTTCTCATTACTATGCTTAGGTAGGTAGGAAAGACTTTTATTGCTCTAGAAAGGTGCTAGTAGCAGACGAGAAAGAAGTGGTCCATCTTCCTTCTTCTCACAGGGTCGGTGCCCCTATTCCAGGGCTCCGCTGAGCTTCGCTGCTCGGTGGGCGTGCTGGATCATACCTTGTTGGCAACCCAGATCGCCGCTGGAGAGCCGGCTCTCCCACTGTTCTGCACTCGGGTCTTTGCGAAAGCTGCCGTTCTTACTGCATTCCCACGTGATGTGGTACAACGATGGTTTGCTGCCACACTACGGGCAAGTGTCCTGATATTGCGTCGGGTAAATCTTGGTAAGGATATGCAGGTTTGGGAATGTTCCTGTCTGCAATCTTCGCCAATACACTGCCTCTAGTTGATTTAGATCAGGATGAGGCGGCGGATAGCGGATCCGTACCCCCTTATAGTAGTTGAGAATGTCTTAGTACGTAGGGCCGACTCGGTCGGGTAGATCGTCCAATTGGGAGGAAGCTCGGCTCGTATACCCTCGAGCTACCTCGTCGGCGCGTTCGTTGCCCGCTATGTCGGTGTGTCCTGGCACCCAGTAAATGCTATGTGTGACTTTTGGTGGGGTCGCGCTCTGGAGGAGCCGGAGCGCGGCGCGACCTATGCGGCCGTTCATGTAGTTACGGCACGCTTCTCTCGAATCTGTAAGGATGGTAAGGGACATGTTGCTTCGATAACCGGCTACCGCCGCTAGAGCTACGGCCAGCTCCTCCCCTTCGGTTACCGTGCAATCTCTCACTGAGGCGCTAGCTAATTCCTTTAAGTTCGAATCAATAACTACCGCCACTGTGCTGTTATGTGAGCTTCCTGTATACGGAGCCGCGTCCGTGTATACCGTTGTGGATTTTGTAGCTAGATTTTGTTGTACATACCTCGCCCGGGCTGCCCTACGGGCCGCATGCAAGTTGGGGTCCATGTTCCGGGGAAGGGAGCGAACCTTTAGCGTCTGGCGAATTGCGTCCGGTATGCTCGCAGTACGATTCTCGAATTCCGCAGTTCCGCCTAGCCCCAGTCGCCTAAGGAGCAAGCGCGCCGTAGGAGTCTGCTGGAGCCTAGCTAACTGCGTGACCAGTTGGGCTTCTTTGATCTCTTCGAAGGTGTTGTGAATTCCGAGAGCCTGTAGTTTTTCGTTGGAGGTGTTCATTGGTAGATGCAGGGCTGTCTTGTAAGCCTTGCGGAGTATGGTATCTGCACTATCCACTTCTCCTTTGTTGAGGTTGAAGTTCGTGAGGGCGTAACCCATGCGACTGACCACCAGGCTCTTAACCAGGCGCAGGGTATCCCCCTCTCGCATGCCGCTCCGCTTCTGCGACACGCGCGTGATCATTCTGGCGACCTGAGTGGTCGATTGCTTGAGAAGGCCGAGCGTATGGCCGCATCGCTGGTTGCTCTGCAGCCACATTCCCAAGACTCGTATCTTGTCTCGTTCGGGAATTAGCTGTCCTTCGAGGGAGACATTGAGGGACCCTTCCCTGTGTTTCCCTTTGTGGACTCGCAGGAGTTCTGATTTTTCGGTGGAGCAGGCGAGGCCTCGTGCACTGACATATTCCTCCACGCAGGTAGCCGCTGCTTGCAGTCGTTCTTCTTTCTGGCCGAGCGACCCAGTGGTAACCCAGACCGTGAAGTCGTCAGCGTATATTGCGTGCTGTATGCCTTCGATATTCTCGAGTTGTCTCGCGAGGCCGATCATGGCCACGTTGAAAGGTAGTGGCGAGATGACGGACACTTGAGGTGTGCCTTTGTTGGGGGTCGAAAATTTAGCGCTGCGAAGGTCTCCGAGCCCAACCGTTGCAGTGCGGTTGGAGAGAAAGGCCTTCACGTAGCTGTGAATCTTCTCGCCGCAGTGGAGGTTGTCGAGTCCTTCCATTACAGCCGTGTGGCTAACGTTGTCAAAGGCTCCTTTGATGTCGAGGGCCATAACCACGTTCTCGCCTACGCTCGGGACGTTGGTGAGGACTCCCTCTTTGAGTTGTAAGAGGATGTCTTGGGTGGAGAAGTGGGCTCGGAAGCCGAACATACTGTGGGGGTACAGGTCTTCGTCTTCCATGTAGCTTTGGAGCCTCCGAGTAGCGACTCGCTCGTAGAGCTTGTCTAGGCAGGAGGTGAGTGAGATTGGTCGGAGATTTTCGATCTGGAGTTTCTTACCCGGTTTGGGGATCATTACGACCTCTGCATGCTTCCACTCTTCAGGAACCGTTCCTGCGGCCCAGTGCCCGTTGAGGAATGTGGTCAGTTGGTCGACCGCCTCGTCGCAGAGGTTGCGTACGAGTGCGTTCTAGATCTTGTCTGCTCCCGCCGCAGTGTTGCGCGTGCATGCCTTTATGGCAGCGAACACTTCTTCCCTGGTGATCGGCCTGTCTAAGTGGGTGTTCGGTTTCCCCAGGTATGGTTTCGCGTATGCCGCAGGCAAGGTCGTGCCGTAGCATTTCTCTTTGGCCTTATCTAGCAGTTCCTCTTCCGTACCCTCGAAGGTGTGGATTAGTCTGCGGATAGCTTTCCCGCCTTCCGCCCTGGTTTGGGTAGGGTAATAATGGCGCGTACCAACTGCGGGGGATTGGCCAAGACACAGGCGGCAACTGATAGGTACTCAGAATGTTAAGCAAGTATATAAATGATGGGGAAAAATAATGTAATAATAATAATAATAATAATAAGGAAATAAATGAAAGAAATTCAGTTGTGCAATTGAAACAAGCTAAACAAATTCTGATAGATTAGAGACTGAAATAGAAAACGCGGCTAAATATTCCATGTTTTGGAAAGCTTTCGTTGCAGAGAAATATTGACCATGAGAATGAGCAGACCTTAAGACGGCAGCCGTTTAGTGTCTGTAAGGAAGTTTTTAATGGCGGAGAGCACATTCCTGTTACTGTGCCCAAGGGAGGAAGCCCCAAGAGACCAAACAACTTCAGCCGACAGACTTAAAGCTAGCTGTCGTAACGGATGCTCTAACAGGCGGCTCCGTAAAGAGGAGAAACGGCGGCAGGTCATCAAGAAATGATCTATTGTTTTCTGGTTCTCCCCAGAACGGGGACAAAGGGGAGACCGCCAGACCACATCTATAAAGGTAGTAGTTTAAATGAGGCACGCGACAACGTAGACACGTGAAGGAAACCTCAAGCATGCGTGATCGCCATCCTTTCCTGCACCACGGGTAAAGGAGATGCCGGAATTCGAGAGAGCAGTTCAGAGCTGATGCTGCGAATTCTTTCAAGAGCAGATACCTACGAAATCTGGCCGCAGTAGTATATGCGCTGAGTAGAAGCACAGATAAGACTGGGCCTTGAAGAGATGCCTTCGCCATAGTATCAGCAACATTATTGAAATGGATTCCTCGGTGCCCAGGCGCCCAGACCCACCGTTACACCCGCACGTGAGGTGGAATCAAGTATTTGAGTAAGCATAGTGCTTGAGATGTAGGCGCGTTGACAGAGGAACACAACGATAATTAATCCGTCATAATTATGACAGAAGACAACGAGCTGTTTAATTTGTGCAAGGCCAACACTACTGCTAGAAATTCGGCAAAATAAACAGGAGTGTAATCGGGAAGGCGGAGTTAGAATGACCATTCAAGGGAGATGGAGAAAATGCCAACACCGGCATTTTCTTCACACTGTGAGGCATCTGTCGCTGTGAGCACATGAGATTTAAAGTGCAGCAAGTAATCCTGTAATAAACCGCTGAGAAAATGAAAAGGCATTAACTTTGCCTGTTTTGGAAAGATGTCATCGAAGGCAATCTGAATAGATGAAGAATTGGCGCATACCGGAAAGATATCCGAAATGCGGACGTTTAAGGGGCCAACGAGAGATTGCACAAAACAAATTTGAGGGGTACGGAAACGAGACCAGGTTTCTTTGAAAAATGGCCGAGCCTGACGGAGGAAGATCAAATTGGAGGCTTGAAGCGACGAATTGCACATTTTTACAAACGTTTGCACCGTTAAGAGCCAAAATGTTGAAGGCAGTGATGGAATACGCGCTTCCAGGTACAGAACAGAATTCGCCACAAATTTTTGAAAGCCCAAACAGAGACGCAACGCCTCCCGCTCCAAGAGAAGCAAGGGGCGAAGTTTATACGCTGGCGCACCAGAGAATAAAACACAGCCGAACTCTAAGACTGGACGGATGTACATTCTATAAATCATAAGAAACGAGTGCCTTCTCATGCTAGAACGAACATTGCTCAGCCTGCGCGCACACCAACTGCTCAGACACCTTTCGCAGTGATCTGCTCTATATGGGCACGCAAGGAAAGAGAAGGACCATAAATTACTCCGAGCTATTTGATACTTTGCACTTGAGGAATTACATGGTTCCGGTAAACAACAGAGATATTAACTGGATGAGAGAGCGGGAATACTGTTGAGTACGATTATGAAAAGTAAAGGGGAGAGGACCGCGCCTTGGGGCACTCCGCTCGCTTGTCGAAATCTGCTTGATGAAACACCGTTCTGGAAGCAGTAAAATTCCCTGTCAGCAAGAAATTCAGCAACCCAAACCACAAAGTATATCGGAAGTCCTACTGCCCGTGGTCTTTGCAAAAGCGTCCTGTGCTCAATGCTATCATAAGCTTTAGACACATCTAAAGTAACAAGCGCTGCGTATTGGTTTCGCAGACGAGCTAACTGTATGCGGCTCTCCAGATCGGTATGGGCACACCATATAGAGCATCCTCACCCGAAACCTATCTGGCAATGGTTCAACAACCCAGTCTCTCCAGTAAGGGACATTATTCTACCATTCAACATCCCCTCAATTAACATTACGACATTCGAAGTTAAAGAAATTTTCCTTATATTGTCTAACACATAACCATATCCCTGCTTTTTAAGCGAAGGGATAATCTTTGCGAGACGCCAATCATTTGGAATCCATGCTCCCTTAAGAGAGTAATTTGTAAGTGCCAGTAAGTCGGTGGGAGATTCCTCAAACAAACTTTTAATCATAGAAGGAGTCACACCATCAGGGCCAGGGTCCGCGGGTGGAAGGCGGGATAGAGTGCTCGAGAGCTCAGTGAGGGTGACCTCCTCGAAATCGTCCAATGTGGCAAGAAATCTCGGAGAAGGAAGAAGAGCCGTAAACCGACACTCAAGGCCTCTGCCTATCTCTTCTAGAGACTGAGCACCTTCAGCTGGTGACTTAACTAGGGAGACAGCGTTCATGGTGGTCGAGATTAGTTTCCTGCTTTTTACGTAATTGAATAAAAAGCACGCCTATTACCAGATTTTGAAAGTAATTCTTAGTGTTGAGTATCGTACAACTCTTTTGCTCGAGATACGGTGCGCTTAAACGTAGCTCCAATGAACTTATAATCGATCCAGTTTTTGAGACACTGATTGTGGAAAAGTTTCTTCCAAGCAGCCCTTCGGCGCCTATTATCTTGAGTGCACTCTGCGTTCCATCAAAGGCATGGCAATGTTCCCTTATGTGCCTGGACCAAGAACTCCGATTTTTTACGAGCTCTGTCTTCTTCTTCTTGTCCACATGAAAATGGCACATACCTATGCAGGGGGATTGGCAAAGGTACGGTGGTGAATGCCAAGGAGTTATATGCGGGGGAAAAAAAAATAAGTAGAATAGTAGAATGATTGAAATTAGCAAATATATATTAATTGAAGACCGTCGTCTTCATAAACTTCTATCTGCTCCGTCCCGCGGCACTGCCTGCTCACGGTCGTCTTTGACGCAGCACAAACCCGTGCTTTGCAACGATTCGAATGTAGTAAACATTCTTTATAGCTTTATTGAAAGGAAGTGTGGAAAGCTGGCTCCCTGGGTCAGTGGACGATTGAATCGCGCTTTGAGGTACGTGGAGTAGTGAGAGAGGTGTGGGCTGTATGCGTGAGCACTAACAACGTCGTGGCAGACACTCGTCACTCCAGCAATGGGCCGCAGCGTTCATTGGGCGAGCAAACTCTCGCGACCAACCATTAGAGCGACGCTACTCTGACGCGGAGCTGAGCAGAGGTGCCTCACATAGGCCTCGTTCTTTTTGACTACACTTCTCCAGACTTCTTCACCCTTTTGTTAGCGAAACTACACCAACGCATCCGTGAAGGTGACAGGATCCGTTCGACACCGTCGGAGCCCGATTCTGTCCCTTTTCGACGCACTTCTGCGCTCTTCGCCACACTCGCGGCCTGCCGCCTGCACCGCTGCCGTTCTCAGACGCACAATATGGCCTACGAAGCAGAAGGCGTGTCCATCCCCCCTGCCGAATTTGCAGCGGATTCACACTGGGTGTGTGCCGTGAAGGCCCACCCTTTAGCCGATGCACACCAGCCCAGCGTCTCGCCACCGCCTGCCTCCAACGCATTAATGACCTCTCCTCCACCGTCTAACACCACCTGCAGTATTGGCGCTGTATGTCGCCACGCTCATTTCCCTCGCCTGCCAGCGGAGGACTTCAAGATCGCCTTCATAC
The DNA here is from genome assembly GCF_055824585.1 of Amblyomma mixtum. Taxonomy (NCBI): domain Eukaryota; kingdom Metazoa; phylum Arthropoda; class Arachnida; order Ixodida; family Ixodidae; genus Amblyomma; species Amblyomma mixtum. The sequence continues at coordinate 266,396 of NW_028317729.1, read as the reverse complement.
CGGGAGGGGGGCTTTACCTCGGCAGTACCACCTACGAAGCCGTGTTGCAAGTCCTCTATACCCTTGCAAGCATCGACTACGTCACCGCCCAACCCGCCGACCATGTACAGATCAATCCATACAAAAACTCATTTGCTGTCGGAGGTAGAGACGAGCGCGCGGCTCAGATGGGGGTATCTGAGCCGCGCGCTCGTCTCTACCTCCGGGTCTCGGAACACCGCTTAGGTCCTATTTCTTACCCTCTGCGTGCCCACATCGCCGCACCCGACAAAACCCTCCGCGGCATCTTATACAACGCCTTGGACTAGCAAACTCGGGAAGAATTAATCTAAGAAATCTAAGCGATGAACGTCAACACCCCCTACGCCATCGCCGACGCGCGTCAGATCGGACGCTCCAAATCTATACATCTTAACCTTCGTAGGTACCACCACGCTTCACAGTATCATTGTCGTTAACGGCGGGATCTAACGATGCCACCCGTTCCGCCCTAAACCAGATGCCTGCACAAACTGCTAACCTCCAGGCCATCGTGCGGACGTCTGCACAAGGCCCAAGTCTGCGCTCTGCCACCGCTGGAGCCAAGCCCACAAAGCAGTCCAACACCGGACCTGCGTCACCAGTTACATATTGTGCAAAGGGACCCACATCAGGGGCTTGCGCTCGTGCAGTCACCGCTTCGACCGGAACTACCCGTGGGCACCTCCAGCCACCTCCAAGCCCAACAACGCCTCCACCGATCCCATCCTCAAGACCTCCCGGCCTACCCGCCCCCGCCAACGCTCTGCCTCACGTGCTACCTGGTCTGCCAGCCGTCAGCGCTCCTTCTCCTTCCCACCTCTATCCAAGTCCGAGGCACGCACCGCCCCCGCCACCCCCAGCAAATCACCGATAAACTGGAAATCTCAGCCCACATGCCGGACCCCAAAATCACGGCCCTCGAGGCCACTATCGCTGCCCAGCAGCTCCAAATTCAGTAGCTGTAGAGTCAGCGGCGGGCCTCGCTAGTGAGTCTGTCCTCCCCCATTCTTCCTCCTCCTATTTCTACACCAGCTCCCGCCTCTCTCCAACCGCCGCCTCCGCCGGTACCAGCTGAGGAGCCGATGAACACGGCACACTCGGCTGCGTCATCGCTGCCTCCATTCCCGCCTTCTCCCCCTCCCCCTCCCCAAACGCCGATCCCCCTCCTCAGACGGCATCGCGCCCGAGTGCGAAGTCATTCGCCAAACAGCCTCTTTCTTGGAAGCGTTTGAGCAGTGCATCATGGCCCGCTTCGCGCAACTTGAGGAGCGCGTCGCCAGTATGGACACCCGCGTGGCCGCCATTGAATATTACCGCTCCACCCTAGACTCAAGGGTCGCGATCCTAGAGGCCCGCCAGAGTGAAACTCAGGCCACCCTCGTGCACCTCTCACTACCCGCCCCAGCAATTTTTGCACTTATTCTAACTCGCTCTGAGGACCTCATCATCAATCCTGGTGAGACACCCCACGCACCTTAAACTCTGCGAGTGGAACAGTCGGGGGTTCCGCGGCATACAAAGCACCCTTCCGCTCCACCTCCAGAACATCCCTCCTGACACTCTCCTCTGCGTCCTAGCACTCCAGGAACTCCTAGCAACTGCGAAGCTGCGCGACTACGCCTCCTTCCGTCATCCTTCGGAGGCCCAACGAAGCGTTACAACGCTGGTGCACCGCAAACTTACTGCCGTGCGGCACCAGCTGGACATTTTGAAATGTGGCCATCTCCTCCTTGAAATTCTTCCCACGACGGCTGAGGAAAGCCTCTTCGTTCTCAATGTTTACAGCCCCCCCCCCCCCCCTAAAGATCCTTGAAGTCATCTTCTCCTCGTCAGCCTCAAAGCGCTCGCTTGCACTGGTCATTCTAGGAGTCTTCAATGCACCCCATAAAAGCTGGAGCTACTCCCAGAACACCCGCAACGGTCACTCACTCTTGATTTTCGTTCAGAACGAATGCCTTTCTGTGACTAATGCCTTTGCTTTCCCCACCAAAGTCGGATCGAGTGTCCTACGAGACACCAACCGAGACCTTGCTCTCGCCAAAAATGTTACCGATCCCACATGTGTTAACACAGGGGCCTCCAAAAGTAACGATCACTACATCCTCTGCACCACTTTGCCTCTCCTTCTCTTGCTCGTACTTCTGCTCGTCTTACCCAGATAGTTGACTGGGACTGCTTCCGCTCCACTCCTCTCTCTACTTCCTGTTCTGCTCCTATCTTTGATCTCTCGGCCTGGACTGAGACCCTATTGGCGGACGTCCACACTGCCACGTCTACACTTCCTGCCGCGCCACAATCCACTACGGCAGACAGCCGTCTGCTGTACCTTTGGGAGGCTTATGACGCTGTCACCGCCGCTGGCAGGCCCAGAAACACAATCGCCGCCTGCTCCTCCATTTTCCCCAGCCTGCGTAGGACACAGAGGAGCACTGCTGCTCTCTTCTTCGGCAACATTGGGGCCAGACATGCGAACGGTATGGCTGGCAACCTGGGCCTCAGACACACGTGATCGCTAATAAGGGAGCTGCTAGACCCCACGCACACCAAAGCCTCCCAGCTAAGCACATCTCCTACCTCCTTCACTCGCCCCCCCCCCCCCCCCCTCTCCTATACTCGCTTCCTGGCTGCCCTCAGGAACCACTGCATCTGCACCACCCCCTTCTACTCTTCTCATATACTCCGGCTCCGCCAGCCCCGATCTTGAAATCGACATCTCCCTGGGCAAGGTTCGTGAGGCGCTACTCAACCTCCGCACCACCTCGGCCCCGGGGTCTGATCGCATCACTAACAGCGCACTCCCTCGAAACCCTTACTAACCTTATAAATACACATTGGCAGGCTGGCACTCTTCCCTCCTCGTGGACCCATGCACGTGTCTGTTTCATCCCCAAACCCGGCAAACCCATTGCCCTAGAACACCTCCACCCCTTCTCTCTCACCGCCTGCAGACTTATCTGTATGACCACGACATGTATCCGGACTCCATGTTCGGCTTTCGTCCCCAATGGTCCACCCAGGATGTCATACTTCAGCTTTACGAGGATGTTCTACAACCCTCCCACCACAAACGCACTCGAGCTGTCCTGGCACTGGGCCTTATTAAACAGTGTACATCACACTGCCATTTTGGACGCTATCTCCTCCCTCCATGTCGGACCCCATGTCCATGCTTACATCACTGCTTTTCTCGCGCGCCGCGCAGCCGAAATCTCACACGGACCTCTTTCTTCTCCTTCGTTCTCCATTGGCAACAAAGGTTCCCCCCAAGGTACTGTCTTGTCCCCGCTTATTTTCAGCATAACTCTTTCCCGCGGGCGCGTGCTCTGCGTACTTTTCCAGCTCTATCTCTTGCTTGATGATGATGATGATAATAACTTTATTTTCCGCCAGATAAGGAAGCCCCCTACTCCCCGCCCCCGCACGCAGGCCTTGGTGACGGGGGCCGGGACCTGCGCGATTAGAAGCAGGTGAAAAGGTCTTGATTCCTCGCGGCTTCTTCCGCCAGGCGGATGGCTTGTTGCTGTGCAGCAGGCGCCTCGCTCCGTAGCAGGGCTTCTCAGGTTTCTCTACAATTTATGTTTTCGTTAGCCCCTGGGGAGCTAGCGCATTCCCAGATTATGTTGTCGACTGTCCCTCTCGCCCCACAGTGCTTGCACTTATCGTTTTCTATATCTCTATGAACATGATAGGCCCAGACCGGGTTTACGAAGTTCCCAGCTTGGAGGCGTCGCCATGCGATTGCCTCCCTATTGTTTAGACTTTTATCCGGCGGTGGCACCGGTCTCCTATGTAACCTATAATTTTCAACAATTTCCGTGTAATCTTGCAGACGCTCGTCCATGTTCTGGCAGTCGGGCGGCTCCACAGCTACCTGGAAGTAGAGAGCTCGGGCTAACTCGTGGGCCGCGTCGTTGCCAGGAATGGACGCGTGTGCGGGAGTCTAAATTAGGCTAATTTTTCTCTTTAGCTGTCTACTGGCCGGAATCCTTGCCGCTTCCGGTGAGATCCTACCCTTTCCAAAATTATCGATGGCCGTATTGCTATCGCTAATTATAAAATTGGCTTCCCTTCCAACGCAAGCGAGCGCTATCGCAACTTCTTCAGCTGTTTCCGCGTTGCGGCTTCTAATGATGGCTGCCGATACGAGGGCACCGCGGCCGTCGACCATCGAGGCGACCGCCGCACCCGACTTGCCACTTGCTGCGTCCACGTACGCAACGGACTTGCTGTCCATCGGATCGAAGCGTCTGATAAGTGCTTCTGCCCTCTTCTCCCTGCTTCCAGTGTTGAATATGAGATGCATGTGACGAGGGAGTGGGGGAATGATTAGATTTTCTCGGCCGTCCTGCGGAATGATCGAGTTGAGTCGTAGTCCCCTATCTGTTTGCAGGCCTTTTTCAAGGATGGCTCTGCCTGTGGTTGTTCGGCTTAATCTTTCGAGCTGTGAAAGTCTGACAGCCTCCGCTATTTCGTCCCAGGTATTGTGCACTCCCATAGAGAGCAGCTTCTCTGTGGAGGTGCTAATCGGTAATCCCAGGGCCCTCTTTATGCACCGTCGAATGAGCAAGTCTACTTTCATCTTCTCCGCAGCCCTAATGTTTAGGAAAGGTGTGGCATAACTCACGCGGCTTATTACGTGTGCTTGAGTTAGTTTAAGCAAGCTTCTTTCCTTCAGGCCTCGTTCTTTCAGCGCGACCCTTCTAAATATGCCAAGGGCTTGCGTGGCAAATCCCTCGAGCCTTTTGAGTCTCACATGATTATATCCATTATCATGAATAAATAGCCCTAAGATTCTGTTTTGATCTACCTCTGGAACTGGTTTCCCCTCTACTTTAATGTCAGATTTCCAGTTGCGCTTGAATCGGAGTGACTTCGGGCTATAGACGAATAATTCTGATTTTTGCGGAGAGCATGAGAGACACCTACTGGCCGCATAGTCGACGACAGTGTCCGCCCGCGCCTGCAGGCGCTCCTCGATACTCGCATCGCTCCCTTGGTTAATCCAGAGGTTGATGTCATCCGCATACATACTGAAATTTAGCCCCTCTATGCTCCGCAGAGCTTCGGGGAGGGCCCTCATTGCCACGTTGAAGAGGAACGGGGAGAGAACCGAGCCCTGCGGCGTGCCCCTGCTCCCTAACTTCAGTGTGCGAGACTCGATGTCTTGGAACTTCATGCAGGCAGTTCTGCCTGAGAGAAAGTCCTTGATGTAATCGTATGTTCGCGCGCCTACCCCAATTTCATGGAGACCTCGGAGGATTGCTTCGTGTTTCACATTATCAAAAGCCTTTGCCACGTCTAGGCCGAGAATTACTTCGGCGTCTCTAGAACGCGAATCGATTGTCATGTTTCAGTCGGAGCATAACGTCCTGCGTGCACAAGCTCGGTCGGAAGGCGACCATCTCGTGCGGGCACAGATCGTTTTGCTCCATAAAGCTCGTCAGTCTGGTCTGGACTACGCGCTCTATCAATTTCCCCATGCATGAGGGTAGGGAAATAGGTCTTAAATTTTCCAGTTTAGGGGGTTTACCCGGCTTTGGCATTAGAACTACATTCGCCGACTTCTACTGTCGAGGCAGGTGGCCTTTAGTCCAAATTTCTTGCGTGTACTCCGTCAGAGCGCTGATGGAGTCGTCGTCTAGGTTTATTAAAATTTCCTTAGTTATCCCGTCAGGGCCCGGGGCCGATTTCGTTTTTAGTCCCAATATTTCTGCCCTGACCTCCGCCTCCGTGATGTGTGCGTCGAGCTCCTCGTTGGGAGCGCCGTCGTATTCTGGGAAGATGGTACTATGGGTATCACCAATGTACATGTTGTTTAGCAAACAAGGGAAGGGGAATGAGGGGCTCGTTATAAATATGACAGAAGCCAACAGCCACAGAAACCAAGGAGCACAGGAGATTTTTTTAAAATTTATTTATTTATTTTGTGGAGTTGATCAATTTAGAATATTACTGAATATGTTATCGCTTAAAGCCAATTGATTAGAAAAACAGAAGACAAAACAACCACATGCCGCCGGTGGGATCCGAACCCACGACCTCCGAATGTACATGTTGGTTAGTTTGTGCACAAATTACGCATCTGTTCCCTCAAATGCGTGCCTGGCTTTTGATAACGTAATTCCCGATTGGGTTTTTGAATTGGTCGGATCTAACAGGTGTCTCAGCAGACCCCACGCTCTGGAAAGGCTCATGCTCCCTTCCATCTCGTCACATCTGCTGCACTAGTTTTGTTCGCATAATTTGATCGCATAATTTTCAATTTCCCTGTTATGTCTAGGGACCCTCCTTCTAAGATTACGGTTTCATTTTTGCTTCTTTAGTCTGCGATCCATGCCATGTTTTGCCTCCCACATGTGAAGCAGTTTGCTATCATCTCATGCTTTATACGCCGATGACATCAGCCTCTAGGTGACCACCGGCACCATTGGCGATATGGCGGCTACTCTCCAGGGGATGCGATGGTTGCTCACGCTCGGGCAATCGGGTTGAGCTGCTTCACGTCCAAATCGGAACTTTTGCTCCTACTGCCTCGAGGAGTGGCCCACATGTCACCTTCTCCTCTCACTGTCCCCCTGGACGGCATACCCATTCCTCTTGTCCCTACCCTCCGCATCCTAGCGCTATTTCTTCAGCCTAATGGCAAGCACACCACCCTCATAACTCTACTCGCGAACACTGTACACCAGACCACCGCCACCACTGCATGCGCGAACACGACCTCCGCCGATTTGTCCAGGCCTCGGTTCTAAGCCGCTTGATCTATTTACTTCCTTACATCTCCCTTTCACACACCCAGGACAAAGTCAACAGCCTCATTCGCAAGGCGTATAAGTCTGCCCTATCCCTTCCCACATCTACCTCGATGGCTCGGCTATTGTCCATGGGCGTCCACAACTCACGTAAGCAGCTGACGGAGGCCCATCGTATGGCGCAGCTCCTCCGTCTCTCCCGCACCCACGCGGGTCGCCCACTTCTCTCTACCCTTAAGCTCTCCTCTCTTATTTCCCTTCATACGTCACAGCTCCTGCCTCCCAACCGTTCATCCCCTCCCTAACAACATGCATCCTGATCATCACACCTCCCGCAGAGCAGCGCGAGCCTCCGCGCTCTGACGTGAGTACGGATGGAAACCTGCATTCGCTTATGTGGATCCCGCCTCGTACAGCCGATACCCAGCCCACACTCTTACAGCCACTGAGAACTATCTCCAAACCACTACACTCTACACTCCAACCTCTGTAGACGCCGAGGAGGCACGTATTGCCCTTGCCGTCACGCAGACCTCCGGGGAATGCATTTTCAGTGACTCCAAGCCTGCGGTCTTCAACTACGTGGTTGGACGGGTGGCACCCCGGGCAATCGGCATCATACATTCACACATCATTCCCTCTCGCCCCATCCAAATGAGCTGAGCGCCCACTCACGTGGCCCATCATGGCAACGAGGCGGCTAATTATATCGCTCGCGATTCGACCGACTCTTCAAGCCCGCACCCGCTGGGAATAAATACGCGTGACGCGCTCCTCACGTACCATGATATTAATTTCAACTACCGCCTCTCTCATCTCACTTTGCCCCATCCGCACAAATCCCTTTCCCTGCACCACTAACGCTTGTGGCACCACCATACTGCCACACCTTTCTCACCCCCCCTCATCTTGCCCTCCTCCACCCCGGAGCATACTCGCCGGCCTTCCGCTTATGTGACAGCCCAAGAGCCGGCTACGCTCATATCCTATTCTCCTTCTCAGCACACTTGCCTCCTGCTTCCTGGCACGTAAACAGTCCGCAGCAGTGGGAGGCTGCTTTGTCCAGCACCGATCCGACTCCCCACCTTCGGCTGGTGTCCTGGGCAGAGGACGCCGCGACTAGGCACGGCCTGGACGCCACAACCGGCAGCCTGAAGGCCGCTCACCGTGCTGCTGCATGGTTTTGTATTCTTTTAGGCCATTAACTGACACTTGCCAGGTTGGGAAGTTGCGCGCGCTGCGTATGCATTTTAGTTCTTTGTACATATAGCTTGCATGTTTCAGTAAATTTAGAGGCTAAATTGTGACAATGGTTCGAACCGATGACATATGCTCCTTCAGATGCATGCTTCAGGGAGCGGTTGCGGTGCCAACCGAGATGTCCAGATGTAGAGTTCGTGTAGAAATGTGCAACAATTGATCACAAGTATCGTCGCGTCGTAGAAGATCTTGAAAATGAAGGATGTTGGAGAGGAAGCCAGCATCAGGAAAACACCATCAACTCCTTCTAATGCGTGATGCTGGATACAATTCGGGCCTAGACGCCTTCCGATTCAGGTAAAAAAGCTTTGTCCTTGAGGTCAGGATGAGAGGAGGTGCACTAATCCATCATTCTATTTCAATTACGGATCAAGCCTGCCTCTAAAATGTTTGTTTATATGGCTGAATTCCAGCGCTTAAGAGGTTTTAAATGGCAATGTCTGTCTTCCTATTAAGTCTTTTTCTATACCTTTCTACTCCAACGATTAGCAATCATGAGGAACACTTCTGCCTGTGTCTTTCTCATTAGTAGCCAAGGAAAGATGATATCTTGCAGGTGTCATAAACCTAACAGAGGAGCAGTCCGCGGCGTACGCCAGGCTAGTATTTTAATTCTCATTCACCACTGCAACAATAATGCAGCAGCACCTCAGAAAGTAAGCGAAGGCCGGCTCATTCACTCTTTAGCTTTTCCATAGCTTTATAGGAAGGTAGATTACTGCTCGCAGGGCGGACTCAACTAATACTGCTGTACCACAGGCACTGCACGTGGGGCGAGGCAGCGAAATATTTTGATGATACTGGAAGCTGTAAGCGGCAGCTGCCTGAAAGCCACAACATTTCGAAGAGACATTAAAACATTCGTAAATAGTGGATACATTATCTTTTTTCATGAGTTTATAAATTACAGATTAGGCTTCAGTTATTAATTATTTTATTCTTGAAAGACCACTTCATGTGCTACCATAATGCTAAATATTTCACTTGTTCATAGCTCTATCATGTTTAAAGAGCTGCAATCAAAAATAGGGCCCTCACCGGCTGTTCCTCTGCTGCCTAGTGCAATAAGAAACGTGCTGGTAACAGGAGCCTGTCGTCCTGTTACCAGCTCATCATTGTTATTACCAGGAAAAAAGACATTGTTATCCGGTAAAGCATTACCCTGGACACGTGCATTTGTAAAACAAGTTGAAAACCTATCGTATAAATTTTCTTTATATACAGGTGATATCTTGCTCACATGCAGAAAACCAACGTAATGTTCAACAGCCTGGAAAGGGAACAGCAGTTCGCAATTGGTAGCGAGGTGCTCGAAGTAGTAAGAGAATATGTCTACTTAGGGCAGGTAGTGACCGCAGAGGCGGATCATGAGAGGGAAATAACTAGAAGAATAAGAATCAGGTGGAGTGCGTATGGCAGTTGTCTGAGATCATGAATGGCAGGTTACCAATATACTTCAAGAGAGAAGTATACAAGAGGTGTATCTTACCGGTACTCGCCTATGGGGCAGAAACGTGGAGGTTAACAAAGAGGGTTCACGTTAAGTTACGAACAACGCAGCGAGCTATGGAAAAGCAAATGATAGGTGTAACGTTAAGAGATCGGAAGAGGGCGGAGTGGGTGAGGGAACAAGCGCGGGTTAATGATATCTTACTTGAAATCAAGAGGAAGAAATGGGCTTGGACAGGGCATGTAATGCGAAGGTAGGATAACCGCTACTCCTTAAGGGTAACGTAGTGGATTCCACGAGAAAGCAAACGTAGCAAGGGACGGGAGAAAGTTAGGTGGGCGGATGAGATTAAGAAGTTTGCGGGGATACAAAGGCGGCAACTGACAATGGACAGGGTTAATTGGAAAGACATGGGAGGGGCCCTTGCACTGCAGTGGCTGTAGTCAGGCTGATGATGATGATATCTTGTTCAATCTGAAGCGTTGTCTTGTATTACGTATTCATTTTAAGAGCCATTGATACCAAAGCTAACCGAATGCCAACTTTTATATTTTGTTGTTTTTTCTATGAGTTGAGTTGAAATGTACTTTGCCCTGATTGAAGCGCAGAGCCGACAATTTTTTTCTGCTCTGTCTTTTTCAGTATGTTTAGAACATGTGCCTCTTAGCAACGTATGCTATCAGTTGTTTATAAATTAATCCCTTTGCTTGCAGGGACCTATGTTCATTAAGTATTGCTTCAACTCCATTTATTCATGCCATTTTTGAGATACGAATCTAGGTTTAACTTTCTGCACTGTACTCAGATTCATTCTTCGGCGAATATAGTTTTCAGTCAATAGCCATCGTCGATAGCATTTATCGCGAATTGTGGACAACTCTGTTGTTACGGGTTAGCAAAACAAGGAGAGAAAAGAACGGGGACAGTCCATTAACCTTGAGAGAAGTCCACCGCGCAATATATATAGTGGCGGCACCTGTTGCCTGTCAAAAGGCTGCCGATGATTACCTTGCAGTGAGGCGCCGCTCAGTGCTGTGAATATGAGCGGTGCTGTTCCCGCGCCGTAGAGTTGACGGAATAATTCACCCTTTTGGTGCATACACCCATTTTGTGCATTCGTCCTGCGGAAACCGCCACTACATGACAGTGGCAGGAGCACTCACGACATCAAAGGGTAATTCTGGTTCAATGATATTACTACTCCTGGAGCGCAATGATGAATCTCAGTGATTTATGAATCTACTCGAGAGGGTCCAACTGCACGCTGGCAACAGCAGCAGCGACAGCAAAGCATCTGAGTTGCACCTAATTCTTTTGCAGGCCGATTCTCGACGCAGCTGAGCTCACATCCCATCCTTGCCTTCGCCTGCTGCCAACACCTACCAGCCGCATCATTTTAGGAACTGACGACATCTGCAAGGTTTTTTGCAACTGCGCACGCCCAACCTTCCGGAAACAGTCCTGCTGGCCTTCCGGGAGAGCCTGCCTATAAATTCAAGCCGCCATCAACAGATCACCACAACAGCAGCGGCGACAGCAAAGTGTGCAGCATTTAAGTTGCCCCTCGATCTTGTGAAGGCTAGTCCTGTCAATACAGTGCTTTTTTTTCTTTCTCTTTTTATTTTTCTGCCGTCACTACTGCTGTTCATTTCTATTGAGCATGGCGTCCTGTGCCTAACGAAACCGATGGAGCTTGTTATTTTAATGCTGTCTTTATCTTTTGCTCTACCTATCGCATACAATATGTGAGTCAAAGAGGCCGACCTTCATAACTTCAAAGAGGAAGTAAGGCAAGAGCTGAAAGTGTTTCGCGAGTGCAAAGAAAAGATTTGTGCAATGAAGTACGGAATTTGAAAACTCAACAAGGAAATCCTGTAGAGAGCCTTGAATTTGGAGACGAAACGATAGAGAAACTAAAGCAAAAACTGGAGGCAGAAATGTTGAAAAGGGCAGATCTGGCAACACAAAGCGAAACATGCTTCGCAGCAGAAAGTAAAAATTGAGGGGGCACTTTGACTGTCTAAAGTGCGTAGAGGCGAAAGCGTTTTCCGCGCCACTTTGACTGCCTCTGTGGCACTGGTGACGTGACACATACTTAATGACTAATTACTGCGTAATGACATATTACTAATCAATGGTAAATTACTGATTAATGTCTAAATACTAATTAACTGGCAATTAATTTCGCTTAAGCTTCGCCTGTAGGAGTGGAACGCGACAGCGTGTGTAGTGCTGCCACGGCGTCCACGGAACGCCACCATCCGTTCGGCGCGATGCCTTGCCCTTTGAACGCAACGCTTTTTGAGGAAAGGAAGTCGAGCAGTAATTCTCTGCCATCTCGGTAGATACCTGAACCGCACCGTAGAGGAAGGGAGGAAGTGGGAGTGAAAGAAGAAAGAGGGGCCGTAATCTCGGTGGACACCCGTCAATACGCTTTGCTCATCAGTAAATTGGTTCTTGAGTAAAGGAAATGTATCTGTCTTGCATACCGCGGTGGACACCTGAACCTTGGCGTAACGGGAAGGGAGGAATATGGGAGTGAATGAAGACACTGTATTCACTATAACGAGAAAGCATTTGACTCAGTGGAAACCTCAGCTGTCATGCAGGCATTGCGGAATCAGGGTGTGGAAGAGTATTATGTGAAAATATTGGAAGATATTTATAACGATTGCACAGCTACTATAGTTCTCCATAAAGTCAGCAATAAAATTCCAATACGGAAAGGTGTCAGGCAGGCAGACACGATCTCGCCAATGCTCTTCACTGCCTGCTTACAGGAGGTATTCCGGGGTCTGGAATGGGAAAAGTTGGGGGTAAGAGTTAATGGAGAATACCCGAGTAATTTGCGATTCGCTGATAACATTGCCTTGCTAAGCCACTCAGGACAAGAACTGCAAAGCATGATCAATCAGTTAGACAGGCAGAGCAGAACGGTGGGGCTAAGAATTAACATGCAGAAAACCAAAATAATGTTCAACAGCCTAGCAAGGGAACAGCAGTTCGCAATTGGTAGCGAGGTGCTGGAAGTAGTAAGAGAATATGTCTACTTAGGGCAGGTAGTGACCGCAGATCCGGATCATGAGAGGGAAATAACTAGAAGAATAAGAATGGGGTGGAGCGCATACGGCAGGTTCTCTCAGGTCATGAATGGTAGCTTACCAATATCCCTGAAGAGAAAAGTATACAGCAGCTGTATCCTACCGGTACTCACCTGTGGAGCAGAAACGTGGAGGCTAACAAAGAGGGTTCAGCTTAAGTTAAGAACAACGGAGCGAGCTATGGAAAGGAAAATGATAGGTGTAACGTTAGGAGATCGGAAGAGGGCGGAGTGGGTGATGGAACAAAGGCGGGTTAATGACATCTTAGTTGAAATCAAGAGGAAGAAATTGGCTTGGGCATGGCATGTAACGCGAAGGCAAGATAACCGCTGGGCCTTAAGGGTAACGGAGTGGATTCCAAGAGAAAGCAAACGTAGCAGGGGACGGCAGAAAGTTAGGTGGGCGGATGAGATTAAGAAGTTTGCGGGGATACAGTGGCAGCAACTGACAAAGGAGAGGGTTAATTAGATAGACATGGGAGAGACCTTTGCCCTGCAGTGGGTGCAGTCAGGCTGATGATGATGATGATTCACTAGACGCGCCTTTGTTCATTGCAAACCATCGAGCTGGCGTGGCGGAGTGGGTAGCATGCTCGTCTCACACTCCGGAGACCGGGGTTCGATTCCCGAACTCGACCAATTTTCTACTCGGTTTTATTTATTTATCTGGCCTGTTTAGAAAGGTTAATTAGGCCAATTGGGTGATTAAGCAATTAACTAAACTCATTCCCACTTACTTGGAGCATCACTATACGATCCCCTTAATTGTTTGCATGGTTACAAGCCAAGGTACAATTGGCCCCGTTTGAAATTCGCGCACTGTGACGTCATGACCGTTTCGACCAACTGAAAAGCTTGACATTTCTGTCGACAAGTCCTGCTTACATCGATGAGACATTAAAGGCTTCCGCCTTAAAATGTAAGATCTTGAAGACTGGATGGTCTCTTCGGAACAGTGTTCCCGGAAGGCAAATATCGAATTTCAGGGTGTTATTCAAAAATAAAATGAAACCTTTGCAGATTTGCTTTATAAGATCGATTCTGGTATGAGAGAGAGAGAGAGAGAGAGAGAGAGAGAGAGAGGGAAAGGCTGGGAATGAGGGGAATTAAAGAGGAAAGAGAGAAGTAAAGGGAAATAATCACAGTCTTTCAATCAAGGCAGTCTCTCTCAAAAAGCGAAAGAGTGCCTTGTAAGCCTTGATGGCAGTTGACTGTTGCGGCCACGGACCGAGGATCTTGGCCTCTGTGAAAGGGCGAGGGTCCAGGCGGTCCAGAGCACATCGCAGCTTATGTCTTTCGGCTACAAAGGCAGGGCACTCACACAAGATATTGGTGATTGTCTCATCACAGGCGCAGTTCACACAAGAAGGGCTGTCGGCCATCGCGATCCGGAAACCATACTTATTCGTGAAGGCAACACCGAGCCATAGACGACACAGTAGTGTTGCTTCACGACGCGCTACATTATACGCAAGACGGAGGCGCAGTCCAGGGTCCAATGTCCTGAGGCGACGGTTGCACAACTCTCCAGAGTTCCACGCTGAAAGTGTGAGCTCCAGCCTCAAGGAACGAAGCCCACACGCTGCGTCAGCTCTCGTTACGGGGATATTAACGGGGATTCCGTCATTGTGGGCAGAACGGGCAGCTTCGTCAGCCTGGTGACTGCCGTGAATGCCGCAGTGGCTCGGCAGCCACTGGAAAATTATGTCATGTCCTTTCAGTTTGGCGTCATGGTAGAGCTTGCGGATTTCGGCAACGAGTTGTTCGTGTGACCCACGGCGTAGTGCAGTTTGAAGGCCTTGAAGGGCTGCTTTAGAGTCGGTGAAATCTGTCCAGTCATGTGCAGATTCCTGACTAATGAACTGAACTGCAGCCCGTAGGGCAGCTAGTTCTGCACCAGTTGAAGAGGTGAGATAGGTAGTCCTCACCTTCATTAAAATAGACCTGGCCGGTATCACCACAGACCCAGCAGAGCTTGTTCAAGTCACTGAGCCATCTGTGTAGACATGTATGCGGTGTTTATGGTTAAAATGCAAATGATGCAGTGTCAGTTGCTTGAGAGCAGGCAATGATAAATCAGATTTCTTATTAATTCCAGGAATAGATAGGTGCACCCGGGGTTCATGGAGACTCCATATGGATGAGCATGATCTTGATGGGTGGGCGAACTGCGAAGGAAGATAGACACGGTGAGCTTGAATTACATTTGTAAATGCAGTATGTGGTCTGAGTACGGGAAGAGCTGCAAGATGATGTCTCGGAACTCGCGTGAGGTGCCGAATGCGCGTTCTCATGGTTTCAACAGCAATGTATGAAGTAACAGGATGCTCCCCAGCGACCAGAATGGTGGCTGCCTTTGAGGCACATTTAGGTAGCCCAAGGCAGATTCGTAGAGCTTGCGCTTGAACACTCTGAAGTTTCTGAAGGTTTGTCTTTCTGATATTGTTTAAAATGGGAAAGCTATACCGCATGTATCCCAGGAACAGCGAACGGTTCAGATGAAGCATCGAGCGTACAGATGCACCCCAGGACTTTCCCCCGAGGAAGGAGAGAATATGAACAATCGCTGTCAGTTTCTTTCGCATGTCGTAAAGATGGGGACTCCACGAGAGGTTCCTATCGATAAGAACGCCAACGAAGCGATGGTTTTTCTCATAGGGAATGGCATTGCCATTAATATATATGGGGTAACTTGCCATTTTTTTTCGCGTGAACGCCACGAGGGAACATTTCTCGGTTGAAATATTTAGGCCCTGCTGACGAGGTATAACGTCAGTATCGTTGCCGCCTTTTGTAGTCTCGCACGAACTTGGGGACGGGTCACGCTTGATGCCCAAATACAAATATCATCGGCGTATATTGAGATCTGGACTGATTGTGGCAATGAGTCAACCAGGCCGATGAGAGCTATGTTGAAAATAGTTGGGCTCAGCACTCCACCCTGCGGGACTCCGCGCGAATTTAGATGCGAAGAGGATGGTCCGTCTCTTCAGTCTGGACAAAACACGACCTCCCTGACAAATAGCTGCGTATCCAGCTGAACATGCGGCCTCCAATCTTAGCAGCTTCTAATGCGTCCAAAATGGCCTGATGCGTTACGTTGTCGTAGGCGCCCTTGATGTCTAAGAATAGTGCCGCAGTCAATCTTTTCAAGTTTTTTTGGTGCTGGACGGACGATACAAGGTCAACCACATTGTCAATGAAAGAGCGGCCACGTAGAAACCCAGACATAAATGCAGGGTAAATTTGGTATCACTCCAGGTACCATTCCACGCGTGTTAACAACATTCTTTCCATGACTTTCCTGACACTGCTGGAGAGTGCAATTGGTCGGTATGCTGAAATGTCGAGTGGTGATTTTCCCGGTTTAAGGAGTGGTACGAGACGACTGGTCTTCCAGCGACATAGATGTCCGCCATCGAGTGCACACCCGAAAGACTGATAAGACGAAAAGATTGTCGTGCAGTTTAAGACACGCATGAAACATGATGCAGTTTTGCGGAAACCAAAGAAAGCGCGCCTGACAAATGATGACCACGGCCTTGATGATACAGCACCTGTTTACGCAAATGAGCACCTCTGTCCACCACTCAAGAATTTGCTTGCGATGGCTGTCAAAATGAAATACGAGCATATATGGAAATCCGTATGGGCACACAACGGCAAAATCTATGCAAAGCAAGCAGATGGCAGCTCAGCCGTGTTGATGTCACGTGAAAGTAGTCTAGATGATATATTTTCTCAACCAGACTAAGGCCCGCTGTGCTGATAAAAATGCATAATTGAAAATCTTATCATGGATTCTGCTATGAATTATGACGAATTCATTCTTCCCAAAAATGTTGAAACTTCAGAAAGCTCTTTTGAATCAGTTCTGGATATCAATGCACGCGGTCTGTGACTTCATTTCTCGATGATTTTAAATTTAAATTTAGCTTTGTGATGTTATCAGAAACGTGGAAATATGATGGCTGCAAAATGTTAAAATTAAAAGATTATAATGATTTCTTTCTAAATCGTTCTGGCTGACGGCGCGGTGTCACGGATTATGTTGCAATGAGTAAGAGCTGTGAATTTGTACCTGAGTTTAGTAAAGCAACGTCCGACTATGAGGTAATAATCTTAAGGAGCAAAAATGAAACCATCTCAGATGTATATCGTCCACGACGAGGTAACATGAATTTTACATGCAGTCTCTTTGGCTCTTGCTCCAACACGTGGGCAGCAACAACTCCCGCCTTGTCTGGAGTGGTGATTTTAACATAACTGTGCTTGATGATACTAAAGCTACTAGGGACTTTAGCAGTGTGTTGCATTCTTCTGGTTTCCTGGACCTATTAACTACATCCACACGAATCATTGTCAGTACTAAATCATTCCTCGACTTCATTTTGAAAATTTATAATTCTGTAGTTTACAGCTCTGGTACTCTAACATCTGACATAAGTCCCTGCATTTATGACCATTACCCTGTATTTATGGCCTATCAGACTAATTCCAAAAGAACAAGGGAACGCAAGAAGTCGCTAAAAGATCAGTCCACCACCGAGGATAGTCTGGAATCGTGAAATAAAAACGAAATATGCAGCACCTTAACGGGTCTAAATAACAGTGGGTCACTAGATGCTGACGATATTTAAATTAAAGTAAGACATGAAGTTGGGCTTGTCGTTTCATGGTTAGGGGAAAAATAGAACTGCGCAAAGACGACTGGGCAAAAGAAGTCACGAGTACACACACATAAAGCGCAGACTTCGAACTGACTTTATTTAGCGATAGCAGGGTGCTTATAAAGGCTATCACAGGCAAGCAAGGAGACAAGAAGAAGCAAAAGCTCATATGTGCCCGTCTAAGAAATTGATCTCTTACCTTGAAAGAGATATAGAAGGCGCGCTAACGTACTTATCGCCCAGTTGGAGAAGAAATAAGCCTCGATAACTTCTTTTCCGGTTTTTGTTTTGGCCTTAGAAAGGACCTTGGTTTTTTCGAGGTAAGGAAAAAACTTGTCCTTAACGTTAACTGTTTAGGTAATGTGGTCCCTACCACATCTCAAGGACAGACTAAAACTTACCATTCTTGGCTCATAATCTTCTCGTTTTTCTCAACAAATCTAACCACCCTCTTGGTTTTACTCCTATGGAATTGTGAACCTACTTTGTGCAAATATAATATGTGCATACATGTCTTCGTACTTTAAATATTATACCCACATTTACAAACTTTCCGCCCTGTTGAGCGTTTTCCATTGATCTTATTATTCATCAACTTTTTTGTGTTGTTTTGATATCGTGCTACAGTGACGTATGCATTGTATAACACTTTTGGATGTCATGCTAATGAAATTGTTGAATTTGCTGTTCGTACCAGCTATGTTGGGAAGTGGTTTTTTGTCAAGCTGTTTGTAGAGCTTTTAGCCCAGCCGACCATCCAGTTGTTGGAAAACAAACTTCATTTGATTTCATTTGTTATAAGGACGTCAACCCCTTATCGCTATCCATACAATTTCCATCCGTGAACAATGGATCTGAACATCGGAACTTAAGTAAGAACCGAACTGCTGGCGCACTCAAGTCGAACATAGCCTTGAGTAAAACGCGTTTTTTGACAAGTTGGTAACATTCTTGATTCATATTGCAGCGAAGAAGCACAAACACACACAGAAGGAACACGCAAAAAACACGGACGAACGCTGCACTTACAACTGGTTTACTGCAAAAAGATTTCGAGCTTAAAAAGGATCACGCATCTGCACACTACAGAAAGAAAACCATAGCAACCACTTGCGAAGGAACGTCAGAAAAATCATAACATATTGCCGAAAAAAAAGCTTGAATTCCGAAGTGTACAAAAAAACGAAAGCATCACTAATGCAGCAATCTGCTCTTTTCTTTGTGTGAAAGGCCTCCAGGAATTCACGTGCCGTTTTATACTTGCTGCTGCCTAGGATTCAAGCACTACCGAAACGTGGCGAACATATCACGTATGACTGGCAGCGCTTAACCAAGAGCACATTCTCATTGTTCCTTAAGTTCCTTTGGTGCTCCCCTTACCCGTCGTTAATACATCGCCCCGTTTGACCGATGTACTCTTTTCCTCATGAAAGTGGCAGCTCGTATACCACCTGAGAAACGCATTGCACATAGGGCGTAGTTTGCTTTTTACCACACCCGCTTCTCCTTGTTTCGCTTCCGGAAATAGGAGGGCACAGCTTTGAAAGCTTCACCGGAGCTGAAAAAATGAACAGCACCCCAAACCTATCCGCAACCTTCTTCATGTTATGCGACACCTTCTGTAGGTAGGGGACAACTTCCGGTCGCAGGTTCCTTTTCCTATCTTTGGTCTGGGAGTTCACTGTGCGTGCCTTCACTTTTTTCAGGCACGCTTTTGCAACAGAAGTCACGACCGACAAAAGGTAGCCCGCTGACAAAATTCTAGCCAATTGGTTCTCAAAGCTAGACTGCATTTCATGGACGCACGGTTTCTCAAGCGCCGAATCCAGATCCAAACTAACTATGCCTCTTTTTATCACCTACGAATGAGTACAGTCGTAAGGCAGGAGTTCCTTCCGAACTCGAGGTACGCACATCCAACAAGCATGATCCCGGCCGAACTTCACTCGAATATCTAAAAACTCAAGTTCGTCGTTATCAGGTGTCTCAAAAGCTAATGTTATACCCTTTCCATGGTTTCTAAAAGAAACTAAAATCTTGTTACCAATAGCGCAGTAGTGTAAAGGGCCCAGCTTGTCCAAAAAAATTAAGAAAAAATCAACATATCGGTACACTTTGATGACCTCGTACGAGTTAAAAACAGTGCGTAAAACCAGGTCAATGCTGGCTAAAAAAATGTTGCTTAAAATTGGTGCAACGCAAAATCCAATGCAAATGCCTTCCGTCTGTAAATAGAGATGAATGTCAAAAGCAATAAATGTACCTTTAAGGTAAAATTATACAAGAGTAAATAACTGGTCAACAGATATGCCAGCCGGATTTTGGAAAGTGACAACACCACTCTTGTCAATACATTGTCTCAAAGAAGCGAAAACTCTTGGTGAGGTATAGGATAAAACAGAGCCTCTACATCGACAGAAAATGCAAAGCCGATGTTGCGGCCGGTATGCAGAAATTTAACTACGTCTCCAGAGTTTCTGACAAGGAACGGATCGTGAACATTAAGCTGTTTCAAAGATTTAGGCAGAAACTGGCTACCATCTAACTGCCAAGAGCCTTTTCACTTACTATACTGCGGGAGGGACCCCGGGACTGTCCGTCTTAGCACAAAAAAGAACATTCAAAGCATTACCATTAGACTTAGTGGCTCGCGCAAACAAAGTTTCATTCCCAACATCCTTGCAGAAGTCTGCTATCCTTTGTTTTGCAGTAGTAGCACGAAGCGTTGTGAGGGTGATATTTTTTTCAACAGCTTGGATGGCTTTTTCATGGAACAGGCCTTTCGGCAACACCACAAATCCTTCTTCTTTTCATCTTGTAAAAGCTAAATACATAAAATTGGCAAATTGGTTTTTGAGGAAAGGAAATGACGCTGTATCGGTCTCACATACCTCGGCGGACACCTGAACCGCGCCGTAAGGGAAGAGAGGAAGGTGGGAGTGAAAGAAGAAAGAGAAAAAGAGGTGCTGTTGTGTAGGTGGTGGTGGTAAAAGTTT
The DNA here is from genome assembly GCF_055824585.1 of Amblyomma mixtum. Classification (NCBI taxonomy): domain Eukaryota; kingdom Metazoa; phylum Arthropoda; class Arachnida; order Ixodida; family Ixodidae; genus Amblyomma; species Amblyomma mixtum. The sequence goes on along the minus strand of NW_028317729.1, from coordinate 246,147 downwards.
ATTTCCCACAGTAGGGGTCCTGAAGGACACTCGGCGAGGTCTCCGCAATAATTCCGACAAACTGGGGTTCTTATAGTCAGCAATGTCACCACCCTCTGCAAACTTTTTGAGGCTCCTATCCCTTGACACACCAGCTGTTTTTTGAAGGCAGTCAACACCTGCAAGCAAGCACCTGTCCTGTTGTTCCATAGGCGCTTTCTTGGGTGTGCAACAATTCAGGGCAGCCAGATCTTGAATATGAACAGTGGGAGGTAGTCCGTACTTAGGCCCTTTGCTGAGTAGGCTGCGTATATTATTCGGCTCGTCTACCCCGCCCAAGCTTGAGCTTGAACATGACTGTGAGGCATGAGGGTTGAGGGCTTCATTACTTGTCCTGTAATTCTCCGGTTTCCTGAGTTCCAGCCCAAGGCAGTACTTCCACCACTGCTTTGTCAGCTGTCCGGTGAGGCGTTTGTAATGGACTAGTTTGCATGCCGCGAGCTACTTAAGATTCAGAGCATGACAACTTGCGGATAAACAGGCTTGGTAAAGTCGCACTTGACGTCAAACCTCAGAACGTAAAACTATGCAGACGTGTTTAACATGCTCCCACGAGGGTCTAACAAGGCCGAAGAGGGCAGTCACATCTACCGGAATCCTGCCTTTTCTGAGGCATGCGGCTTTTTTTTATTTTATTTATTTATTTATTTATTTATTTATTTATTTATTTATTCATACTGTCAGCTGCTGCCAAGACAGGAGTTGAGATCCTTGAAATAAACAAGAACTAGATGCAGTACATCAGCAGATCACCGCCTTAGGAGAAATACAAAACAATACAACAATACAAATTTATAGGAAAGACAAAATGACATGTGATATGGGTCCAAAACATACCAGTCAAACCAGTCACAAATACTTCATGAGGGCGTTTTCAAAAGCCTTTAAATCCGAACATTGAATCACTTCTTTTGGTAATTTGTTCCATTCGTCAATAGTGCGAACCAGAAAAGAGTATTTGAAGGAATCTGTTCTAAAATCCAGAGGTGTGATATGTTTGGAGTGTTTTGTTCTGCTGCCAGAAGCATTCAGTGGTTTGATGTATCGGTCTTGATTGACCTTACAGCTACCTGTCAGCACATGAAAAAGAATATCAGTCCGTTAAGCTGCATTTTCTGCTTCACAGTTGTCAGCCCGGCCCTGTTTCTAAGTTCAGACACTGATTGGGTTCTAGAGTAAGAGTTAAAAATAAATCTTAGAGCTTTGTTTTGTACCCGTTCACATTTCAATATGTTTTGTTTACTATACGGCTCCCAAACGTGACTAGCGTAAGTCAGCACTGGAAGCACAGCCATCTTGTAAGCAAGTAGTTTTACCTCTACAGTGGCATCATGAAGTTTTCTTCGCAATGACCAGAGCTTCTGCGTGGCCTTATTGCAAACATTGTCAATGTGCGTTGTCCAGTTTAGGTCATGTTTAAGGTGAAGTCCTAAGTATTTGACATCGGTTACTTGAGTTAATGCTGTACCATTGATACTGTAAGTGAAGGTTAAAGGGTCTCTTTTGCGTGTCATGCACATAAAAGATGTTTTCGTTGCATTCAGTTCCATTTGCCACTCGTCACACCAGGAACTAATTTTCTCCAAATGGTTGCTAAGTTCTTGCTGGTCAGAAGAGGAATATATTTTTGAATACACAATGGTATCATCTGCATAATGTTTCATCACAACTTGTGGGGAAAAACCTGTGCTCATGTCACTGATATATATTGAAAACAGTAAAGGCCCTATTACCGATCCTTGCGGCACACCTGATCGAACTGATTTTTTAGAACTATGAGTAGAGTTTAATGAAACAAATTGCTCCCTTTGTGATAGGTATGCCTCTATCCATTTCACTAGCTGATTGTTACCGAGGGTAAAGGACAGTTTTATAAGCAGCTTTCTGTGCGATATTCTATGGAAAGCTTTCCGGAAGTCAATAAAAACTATATCGATTTGCCCCTTTCCATCAATAAATTCACCAATCTCATGTAGAAGCTCAGTCAGAATTGTGGATGTTTAGTACCCTCATTAACACTTCTTTTTGGGCAAGTTGGTTCATATTTGAAAACTTTAAAAGGGCGCAAACACACACGACCACAAAGTACAAGAGACGAGACACAAGTACCCTCGTCGAAAACCGTGCTGATTGATCCCAAGAATGCCGTTTTGCTCCACAAATTTCATCAAGTGGTTGGTCAAAATATGCTCCAGCGTTTTGCAACATGTACTGGTCAGGGAAATTGGTCGGTAATTCATGACATCATCTTTGGGACCTTGTTTATGAATTGGTATTACCTTAGCCAGTTTCCAGTCATTAGGTACTTGACCAGATTCAAGGGATTTCTGGAAAACATCTGCGAGGTAAAATGAACACCACTCTGCATACCGCTTTAAATAAGCATTAGGAATTTCATCAGGACCTGGGGATTTTTTTTCGTCCAGTTTGAGAAGTAGATTGAAAATGGCGGTATGACTTACTTTAAGCTCAGGTAAAGGTTGTATATCAAGAGATTCCGTTTGGGGCGTAGTACCGTCATCCAAAGTAAAAACTGACTCAAAGTATTCATTTACGAGGCATGCCATTTCAGTCCTATCAGTGATAGTTCTATCTTTGCTTGTCAAAAATTCAATGCCAGATTTTGGCTTTGAAACAAATCTCCAAAATTTTCCAGGAGCCGTTTTGATAAAACTAGTTAGTGTTTGACTCATATAAAGGTGCTTTGCTTGGATAATTTCCATTTTCAACTCCTGAGAGAGTACATTAATACACTCGCGAGTTGTTTTAGAGGTGGATTTTTTAGCCCTGAGACGTTTCAAAAGGCGCTTTTTATGAATAATCGTTCGTGTAATCCATGGGTTTCTTTTGTTGACTTTTTTAGTGCGCTTGGGAACAAATCGCTTTATCGAGTCAAACACCACTGTTTTAAAACTCTCCCACGCATCGTTTACCGACGTAAGTTCTAGAGATATATAACGAGTGAAGTCATCATACCCTAGTTCCAGGCTATCTAATATTGCGACATCATCAGCTTTATAGAAGTCCGGGATGGTCAAGGTTCTATGGTTTTTAACGGTGCAGTATTTAGTGGATATGTGAGTAATCACCATCTTGTGATCAGAGATCCCTTCTAAGACTTCATACCAATAATTTAGCTGCGAAACAGACTTATTTAAAAAGACAAGGTCAAGTAGCGACTCTCCCGATTCGTGGGTTCGCGTGGGTGTGCTCACAATTTGCGTTAAATCTCGGGAGAAGGCAATATCTAGAAGAGCGCGAGAAGTTGCCTGTTCATTCTGACCTTCTTTAAGGTTTGTCCAGTCAATAAGTGGTAGATTAAAATCCCCAGCCATTATCATCATGCATTTACTGTGACCAAACTTGTCAGCTAAGAAATCATTGTGTAAAATCATGTATTCTTCCGTGGTTCCTGGAGGACGATATACTGCGACAACTACAATTACCAAACCACCAATTTCCATGGAACACACGACACACTCCAAATCAGGCGGGGAAGCAATTTCTGTACAAACAATTGAAGTTTTTTATATAATAGCAACTCCTCCTCCTCGAGATCCACGGTCTTTGCGATACGCTGCATAATTCGGGGGAAGAAATTCCGTACTGTCAATGGAATCATTTAACCAAGTTTCAGTGACAATCACGATATCCGGTTCATGTTCTAAGAGGATAGCTTCGAAATGTGATATTTTGTTACAAATACTCCTTGCATTTAGGTTCAAAATTATGAGCTCATCAGGAAGAGTTCTCGCTGTCCTGTGAGCTGCTTTCACTCCGGCGGTTACGAGCATCCCTGTAAGCCTTTCGCGTTTTCGCGTCATCATCCCAGTAATAAGCCTTGCCATCCACATAGAGCTTATCGTAAGCAAGCCGCACCTTCTTTCCACTTAACTTCTCACTTTTTGCGCTTTCGCAAAGACACTTTCTGCGGTGCGAAACTTGCTTTGAAAAATCTTCGCTGATCGAAACCCCAGTGTTCTTCAGCTTGGAACAGTTGCGCATAATTTCCTGTTTTTCGTTGAAATCAAAAAGGCGGATGATAACTGGTCGCGAATTACCCTGCTTTCCTCCGAGTCGGTGTATTCGGTCTAAGCTTTTAAGAGAAACAGCAATCACAGAAAACACTTTTTCATTCACTGCTTTTACCAGATCCTCCCGCGTTTCGTTGTCTTGTTCTGGTAGGCCATAAACGATAAGGTTATTGCGGCGTTGGCGGTTTTCCATGTCATCAACTTTCTTTGATAAGTCAGCGACTGCTTCCCTTAGGCCAGCCACCGTCTCGTGTGTGACATTGAACTTAGAGAAGGAAGATTCTAGTTTAGCTAAGCGGTCCTCAAGGTTTTTTATGGCGATACTGTTTTCTTTCACTTCTTTTTGAACTGGTCTTTGATCACGTTTAATGTCGCCTAGCGTCTTCGTGTGTTCCTTCAGCGTTTCCAAAATCTGTTCAAGTTTTTCATTTGTGGTCGAGCCTGGGCCCGAATTCATTTCAACATCCCCACTTGTAATAAGTTTAAGACATGCAGACCAACAATCACACACAAGCGATGCTAATGTACGGGGGCACGGCACGACAACTAGACAAGTAATTACTTCTAATTGACGAAGTGTCCCATCTTACCTGCAGACAGGCAAATAAGACCACGTTGGACACCATGCTTGTGTGCGTGCCGTGCCCCCAACTGAAGCTGTGAGGGTCCGAGAGTCAGCTTTTGTAGGGAACAGCCAGTGCCGTGGTCGACGGTGATTGGTGGCAGTCAGCAAAGAAGGGTCCCAGGATGAGCGCGTCGATCAGCTGCATCGGCGACAGTTGTAGATAAGCGGGAAGCAGCGGTGAGCACTCTGGCTTGTCAAACGTCGTGGTAGCACTCGAATTTCCAGCGGTGGCGAGAAGCGGAACCTGCAGACAGGCAAATACGAGCACGTTGGACACCATGCTTGTGTGCGTGCCGTGCCCCCAACTGAAGCTGTGAGGGTCCGAGAGTCCGCTTTTGTAGGGAACAGCCAGTGCCGTGGTCGACGGTGATTGGTGGCAGTCAGAAAAGAAGGGTCCCAGGATGAGCGCGTCGATCAGCTGCATCGGCGACAGTTGTAGATAAGCGGGAAGCAGCGGTGAGCACTCTGGCTTGTCAAACGTCGTGGTAGCACTCGAATTTCCAGCGGTGGCGAGAAGCGGAACCTGCAGACAGGCAAATACGAGCACGTTGGACACCATGCTTGTGTGCGTGCCGTGCCCGCAACTGAAGCTGTGAGGGTCCGAGAGTCCGCTTTTGTAGGGAACAGCCAGTGCCGTGGTCGACGGTGATTGGTGGCAGTCAGAAAAGAAGGGTCCCAGGATGAGCGCGTCGATCAGCTGCATCGGCGACAGTTGTAGATAAGCGGGAAGCAGCGGTGAGCACTCTGGCTTGTCAAACGTCGTGGTAGCACTCGAATTTCCAGCGGTGGCGAGAAGCGGAACCTGCAGACAGGCAAATACGAGCACGTTGACACCATGCTTGTGTGCGTGCCGTGCCCCCAACTTTTCGCATACTGTAAGTGAAAAAGGCCCTTGGCACTTACATGTTGGCCGGTTTCTGCAAAAATATTTGAAGCAGCTTACTGTTCACGATCTGTTCCTTGTCAAAAATTCTGGAGACGTAGTTTTATACCTCCCCAAGAGTTGTTCGCTTCTTTGATACAATATATTGACAAGAGTGGTGTGGTCCCTTTCCGAAATTCGGCTGGCATGTCTGTTGACAATTTTTTTACTCTTTTAGAATTTTACCTTAAAGGTACTTTTATCACTTTTAACAGTCACCTCTATTTACAGACGAAAGGGATTTGCATTGGATCTTGCGTTGCACCCATTTTAAGCGACTTTTTTTATATAGCATTGACCAGGTTTTAAGCAATGTTTTTAACTCGTATGAGGTCATCAAAGTGTACCGATATGTTGATAATTTTTTAATTTTTTTGAACCAGCAGAGCCCCTTACACTACTGCGTTATTGTTAGCAAGTTTTTAGATGCTTTTAGAAAGCATGGAATGTGTCAACATTCACTTTTGAGACACCGGATAACAACGAACTTCAGTTTTTAGATATTCGGGTGAAGTTGGACAGAAATCATACCGGTTGGATGTGCGCCCCTCGTGTTCGAAAGGAACGCCTGCCTTACGACTCTACTCATTCGTAGGTGATAAAAAGAGGCATAGTTAGTTTGTATCTGGACTCGGCGCTTGAGAAATCGTGCGTCCATGAGATGCAGTCTAGCTTTGAGAACCAATTGGCTAGAATTTTGTCAGCGCGCTACCACGTGTCGGTCGTGACTTCTGTTGCAGAAGCTTGCCTGAAAAAAGTGAAGGAACGCACAACGAACTTCCAAACAAAAGAGAGGAACAGGAACCTGCGATCGGAAGTTGGCCCCTACCTACACAAGATGTTGCATAACATGAAGAAGGTTGAGAACAGGTATGGGGTGTTTTTCCGGCTCCGCTGAAGCTTTCAAAGCTGTGCTCTTCTATTTCCGGAAGCGAAACAAGGAGAAGTGGGTGTGGTAAAAAGCACACTAGGCCCTATGTGCAAAGCGCTTCGGAGGTGGTATACGAGCCGCTACTTTGACGTGGAAGAGTGTACATCGGTCAAACGAGCTGCTAGGGGAGCGCGGAAGGAATTTGAAGAACAAAAAGATTGTGCACTTGGTAAATCACTGCCAGTCATACGTGACAAAGCTCGAAATGTTTTCGCAGTAAACCAGTTTTGAGTGCAGCGTTCGTCCGTGTTTTTTGCGTGTTCCTCCTTTGTGTGTTTGTGCTTCTTCGCTGCAGTATGATTCAAGAATATAGCCTAAAAAACAAATCGATCATCAGTTTCAGTGGACTGTTTTAGCAAAACCAGGCAGGCGTTTGATTACCCTGCTGCTTTTTTGTAGCGCGGATGCTTTAACTCCGTCTAGCAGGACGGCTTAGGTGAAGGGTGCAAGTTCCACACACCGATTACTCACAATGACGACCTATGATTTTCACCATATTGCGTTCGCCAACTAGCCAGACTACCAGAAGAAGTAGTTCCTTCACCATGCTTATCTTGAGGTATACAAAGATAGATTTTTTACCCGAAGAAACACACTATTGGAATAAAGGGCCATCAGAGGCATCTTCCATACCCTCCAATGATGTTTTCGTTTCGATGTTACATTGGCCATTTAAGTTTCGCGATGCTCAGAGAATTTTTTCCTGTATCTTTTTTTGCTGCATCGGGATCCAACGTTCATTTTTAATGAGGCTGCCACTGCTTATGTAACGTGTTGTCGTTTTGTACAACCTCCCCCACTGCAAAGGCACTCTACGGTGTGGGTGAGTAAATAATTCCGGAGGACACTCAGGACTCCTACCTGCAAGGGATAACGAAGCATGCAGGCGGGTGATGAGCACCAGCAACAGCGTACAGCTTAGGCAGTGGCCGGCGAAGCTGAACTGTTCAAGGCACCTGGACGGTAGTTTTTGAAGACGACGATACCCATATCCAGTTCGAGAGTCTGACTCTTTAAACAATGAGTTAATCAGGAATCATTTAGACAAGCATAGCAGAGCGGAAGGTATTAAAACTAACATGCAAGAAGCCAAACTAGTGTTCAACAGGCTCGCAAGAGGACAGGAGTTCACCACTGCTAGCGAGATGTTGGAAGTGGTAAGGGAATACGTCTACTTAGGGCAGGTAATGGTCGCTGATCCAGATGATGAGAGGGTAATAACTAGAAGGATAAGATTTGAAATGAGCACATACGGAAGGTCCACTGAGATCATGAATGGCAGCTTACGAATATCCCTCAAAATAAAATTATAGAATATCTGTTATATTATCGGTACTCACAAACGTGGAAGGTAACGAAAAGGGTTCAGATTAAGTTAAGGACAACGCAGGTGGCTACAAAAATAAAAACGACTGGTGCATCGCGAAAGGACCGTAAGTGGGCAGAAAGGGTAAAGGAGCTAAAGCGGGCAAATATATCTCAGCCGAAATCACAAGTAAGAAGTGGCCTTGGACAGGACATGTAATGCAAGGAAAGATAACTGCTTGTCTTTAAGGGTACAGGATTGGATTCCAAGATGGGCCAAGCGTAGCAGGTTGCGGCGTCAAGTTAGGTGGAGGGGGCAAAATGGAAAAATTTGCGGGGATGCGGTGGCTGCAGCAGGCAAAGTACAGGGTAAACTGGAGAGACATGGAAGAGACCTTTGCCCTGAATTGGACGTAGTCAACCGGCTGCTTCTGCTGCTGCTGCTGATGATGATGATAACGTAATGCTTCGCTGATGGTTGATGGTTTCTTCAAGTAGCCTGTCAACCTGACCTATTTGAGCCAGCTCTGGGTTCGCAACCACTTGGGAAGAAATTTTATTTAAAAAAAACCGTACTTTCATTTCTTTGGCGATCAGGTCACATGGGTTTTCCGGCTGCCTGGCGCGGACAATGCTCGATTTAGCGCCTCATGAACAATATAATGCTTATCATTAATAAAAGGGCCGCTCCACTTGAGCGAGGCAAAGTGAGTGGTGGCGGAAGGGTGCACCCTTCAGTTCCATCGGCTACGCAGCCCAACGCTCGCAGCAGAGTCCAACAGGACTGAGCGCAAGACTTTTGTGGAGGTACCATTGCCGGGCTTTAAAACGAGTGCAGATCGATCAGTTTCATGGTTGGTTCGAAGCTGAGACTTCCATGGGAGAAGATTACCACCCTCGAGCGTGTTTAATACATGGTCAATTTTAATTTTGTCAGAGCGTGCTTGGCGGCTTTCCGATTCTGCTGAAAAAAGCCTTGTTCTTACTGCCAGGAAAGGAGGAGAGATTGGTTTCTCCACCATTCCCTTCCATCCGTGGATCATGGCTCCCTTTTCGATTACAGTGTTCATAGTTGAATTTCAGCGGTCGGAAATATTCAAAACATATATTTCTATTTTACGACTATGCCTTTTTTATTACGTTTCTTCTCGAATAGTCAGAATCCAGAGTTACCGCTCTAACTGTGGTTTTTCTCTTTTCGATAGCTACGGGAAGCTGATTTAGTGCAGGTGTCATAAACATGAAAGATGTGCAGGCCGCGAGCCTACTCCACGCTCGTATTTTATGTCTTGATTTAGAGCTGTAGGAATAATACATGAACTGCCAAGAAGCTGAGCGTAGCCCTCCTCATTCATTCTTTATCATCATCATAGCATTATCTGAAGGTAAATTGTTGCTCGCCGGGAAGGATCCAATCACGGGAGGAAAAACGACTGTATTGTACCGCAGGAATTGCAGCTGACCAGACCCTGAGCGATCTTTTGATATCACTGGACGGCGCAAGCAGCAGCTGAGTATAGCCACAGCACTTCGAGGAGGCGTTAAAATCTTCGTAAGTATTGGATGCATTATATTTTCTCTTCGTTCCATTAATTTCTAAAGTACGTGCAGTTAATATTTCTATTCTGAATATAGCGTCAGTTTTGCTACCGAAATGCGTAAAGTTGCTCCTGTTCATTGCAGCATTAAGATTAAAGAACTGCACATGCGAATACGACTGTCGAGAACAGTCGCGCTGCCGCCTATTGGAATATAAATATGTTTTGGAATGGAATATGTTTTTCCTGTGTGTGTCTTTTGTTCGCAATTGGCACCTACAACAGAATATGAAACCTATAGCAGTAGGAGCCTATTGCTCCATGTTACCAGCTTCATCTGCTTTACGGCCTGGACGAAGGGAAATATTGGATGCTAGTTTAGAATTACCCTGTATGAGTGCATTTGTAAAACAAATCGACGACCTATCGTCGAAGTCTTTGCTTCTTGCTGATGATATAATTGGTGTCGTAACCATTGGAGCGTTGCCGTTCATTCCGTGTTCATTTTAACAGCCTCTACCTCCGAGAACTATGTCAATGATAATTTAAATATATTTTTTCGTTTTTTTGTGTGAGTTTAGATGAAATATGTTTTGACGCAACTGTGTGCTGAGCTGCAAATGCAATTCTTGTTTTGTCGCTAAAAGAAAATTTAGTAAATGCGTCTACTAGAAACACGCATGCTATTTGTTTTTTTATGACCTATTTACCCTCCTTTTGGAGACTCTTTTTCATAAAGCGGCGTATCTACTCGCTAATTCATGCCATTTATTGCGGTAAAACTATATATAAAAACTTTCTGCGCTGTGCAGCGCTTCATACTCTGGGGAATATAGAATAAATTTAACGTCAATACAAATTTATGTAAATTGAAGATCAGCCGGTTTTTATAGTGGTGCAAAAACGAGGATAACATACGGCTTTGGTTTGGCTCTGGTCAAACCTGGTAGAGTAGCGAGAGGTGTATATACCCGTGGCCAGGCTTAGATTTCGCTTGAAAGTAAGGCACACGACTGAACGTTCGGAGGCCGTGTGAGCGGACGCGCTTCAAAATGCGCTCCGCAAACTTTATCTTTTACGACCGGATTACGTCATCCCAGCGGTCTGAAGCTAGTATTATCAGCCTCCGCTTCTCGCCAGGTACCTGCTGATACCAACCTTTCCTGCTTTGGGCTGCTACATCAAGATGCAAGTTTACATCTTTTCCTCACAGCGCTGCGCTGTGAGAGTAAGCCTCGCGAAGCAGCAGCCATTCATGACGAACGCCGCTAGAGACGCAGCTTCACGCTCGGACCAGCTGCGCTTCGGCGCCTCGACGACGGCATGGAACCCATTGTATTAGAGAGAGAAGATATATCACCCTCGGAACTAACCTCTTCCAACGCAGCGAGGCGCTCACACCAGCTGCGTGCTCTGACGTCACTCCACGCATGCACACAGCTGGCGGAGCGTGGTGCCACGGCTCAACGCGCAGCAACGCCAACCTCGCGAAGCGGATGGCATAGTGTAGCTCTCGCTACAAAAGAAGAATGGCAGTAGTTCAAAATCCTCGGTAGAAGTTCATCACTCGGTAGTGTACCGGTACTTGTTGGCTGTCCAAGGGTGCCGGTGGTCACCTTTCAGGTGGCCGCCACTCAGTGCTCGGAATGTAAGCGATGTCCTTCAGGAGCCTTATAGTTGACGGAATAAACTAACGGTTTTGTGAACACCCATAATTCGCGCCGTCTTGCTGCGAAGACTAGCATTAAGGGACAATGGCAGGAGCACTCACAAGATCAGCGGGTGGTTCTCGGGCCATGATATTACGTCGAATACCAAAAGTGGGTGGAATGGCGCGAGCAAATTTATAGACTAGGTAAAGAAACATACGCACACTTGAAATGGTGCCTTAATTAGCGATCTGCTTGCGTTAGTCTCCTTTGCTGGAGAAATAAAAACCTGCTGCACCGTTTCCAATAACTCGTTCTAAATCACTCGTCAATGGGGCAGAAATCGCCTGGCAGCCCGTTGCAGGCTCTCAAGGGCTCTTCTATGCGTGGGACCTTCCGCTATTCCAAAGCTGTCAGGGAACAAAATACTTCAGCACTTTTTGGAACTTTGAATGGGAATACGACTGATACAGTGATTGTCACTGCTCAATGCCTCATTAATGAGAGGAGATGAGATGATCTGTTATTCACATCATGCACTCCGCGATCATGACGCCTATTGCGAGGAAGGCGCATAGCTTTTGTATCTGGCCTCGATGACTACTTAGACGCCGTTATTCTATTTGTGACTGAAATGGCAATGGCACTAAGCGAGACACACACAATAAAGACTGACGTAGCACATGCGATAACTTCATCTGCGCTTATTTACAGCAAAGCCAGGAAATATATTGAACATTTAATGCAAGTTGAACAAAAACAACAACAAGACATCAGCAAAACTGTTCAAGATATGATATCTAATTCTTGAAAAGGCGGATCGAAGTATCACTTATATAATCTACTTCCCTCTTCTTTTTATGTGGAATGTTTCCAAAACCACCGGTGCCTTCACATCTCTACTCTGGCCCAGAATCTTTATCTCCTGAAGTCGTGGTCTTTGCGTTCTTTGCGTCTTGCGTTCTTTGCATATTTTTCCCCAAGTCCACTTTCTGCCACACGATTACACACGAAGCATTCAGCACAGTGCGGCGAAAGGTGTGCTCCTCCTAGATTTTTTAGCGATCGTGCATGCTATGCAGCGCCGTCAGCAAATGCACCACCCGGTTTGGCCCACATGGGCTTTTCCGCAGGACAGCGGTATCTCGTATACCACACCTGTGCAGCACTTCACGTACTGCTTGCCATGCTTTTTGTTGCAAGAGTTCTTATTTTTATAGCTTCCAATGCGCGCGAATAGCTGGGCAAGCTTTCATGGAACGGAAAACATGATCTGCACGCCATGTTACTTCGCCACCTTTTTCGCATTGTGCCGATCGCCGTGCACATAACCACTTCTGGTTTCACGACTGTATTCTTGGCTCACACGACTTCTGAAATATGGCACATTTGATTTTTCTCAGGAGGGCATCAGCAACTCCTGTTATAATCGATCATGGGAACCCCCCCAAAACGAGTCGATCAACTTTCCCATCAAAACTAGCCTGCATAGCTTGGTGACACAATTTTACGAGAGCTGATTCAAGGCCGAGGCCAGCAATGGCGGGTTTTAGTTTTTCATTGAGCTGATGTATAAGGCAATAATTCTTTCTGTGCTCGAGGGGAGTATCAGCAACAGATATGATGCTCTTCCAGAGTGATGTTAAGATCTAAAAACTGCAAACACCTCCGCTTAGGAAGTTCTTGGGTAAACAGCAACTCCTTTCCCTCTTCATGAAATTTGGCTAAAGCTGTGCTTACAGCATCCGTGTAGGTCCAGCTCTTTTGTCTTTTGAAAACTATTAGAAAATCGTCAACATACCTAAAGTCGTCGCCTACAAAGCTCTTAGCTAAATCTACAGCCTGAGGGCGCACCACATGATGACACCCACGTTTCTAATTCTCAGCATGACGCCACAACCCAGACATAAACTTGCCATCCTACAGTAGAACTGCCGGGGACTAAAACGGAAGAGGGAAAGATTACAACAATACATGCTCTCATGCTCATACGCCGCAAATAATAGCCCTGCAGAAAGTGAATATAGAGGCTCAGATCAGAGGATGCTCAACACATCAAAAAAATCCCTCGAGATGCATCTAGGTCCAAAAATCATGTAGACCTTAATCTAGACACCGGGATTGAATATACCTTCATAAAGACTGCCACAGAACAGAAACAACAAGGGCCCCTCTATACTAAACATATATAGCCGCCCTAAAAAGCACCGCGTGACCTTCTTTCTTTAAGCACTAAGAGAATCACAAAAAGCTCCTCTAGCTGTAATTAGTGACATTAAAGCTGCTAGCCCCCTATGCGGTTACCCGAGGGAAGGCGCGAAATGCAGAAAACTAGCATCCGCCATCGCTGACATGGCCCTGACCCTATTCACGGACCCCCAGCACCCGACGCGAGCCGGCAGCAGCATAACGCGGGATACTTCCCCCGACCGCACGCTCGTCCGCAATGCCCGATATAATGAGTGGCTCGATACGGGAGAAAGCCTGGGCAGCGATCAGTACGTGGTGCAGACAATCTTCGAAAGCAACCAGCACAGCAAACCACGATAGCAAGCCAGAATTACAGACTGAGGGACATTCAGCAAGGACACCAAACAAACTACATCGCAACAAATAACCAGCTGCGGATATTGGGCGGCATCCATTCTCGACCTTAAAGAAAAGCTTGCAAAATCCCTCGCTACCACGGAGGACCACCCAGCTGTTGACATACACTTCATACGCCTTTGGGAAAAAGACGTAGTCTTATAAAACGGTGGAAAAAATATGCAAAAAATAGAGACATAGTCGGAAACTCAGAATTCGAATAGCCAGGCATAGTGTTCAAGCGGACCAATACGCATGGTACCTAGCTCGCACCAACTGGCTAACAGAGTGGTTATCTCTCAAAGGCTGCCTAGACACCAAGGCTCCGTGGCACCTTCTGCAAAGCCTAATTGACCGCCCGAAAGCGAAGATTGCAGAACATACATATTTGCATCGACCCTACACAGCTTTCAAGGCACGGATCACAAACTCAGGAATGAACTAACGCGTCGCTATATCTGCACCGCGGAAAACCTACAACCCTACAATGAGAAGTAGGGGGGGGGGGGACCGAACGAAAATTTAGATAGAGTCTTCACTTTGGAGGAAATCGTTGCAGCACTAGCACATATGTGCCAAGGCAGAGCCCCGGGATAAGATAAAACTACGCTCGGACTTCTGCCCAACCTCGGCAGACAGGCTCTGCAAAAAACTTACGGATTACATAACAAATGCTGGTGCAGCGGAACCATTTCACAATCATGAAAAACAGCCAATGTACACTTTATCTCCAAACCCGGCAAGAAAATCAGAATCGAAAACCTGCGCCCATTATCCCTCACGTCGTACGCAGGCAAACTGCTGGAGAAGGCAATCCATGCGCGTCTCTCCAATACTCTTGAGGACAATGAGCTACTGCCAGACATGATGTTTGGATTGAGGGCACACTTGTCCACCCGTGATGTGGTTCTGCATTTTAAACGCGAAGTCATTGATCTCGGACGCAGAAACAATTATCGAGTGCTCCTAAACCTCGACCGCGAGGGAGCATTTGAGAACGTCAAGCACTCCACGATCCCCAACAACCTCCACAACGCGAACTTTGGCCAGCGAGTTTGCTCATTCTTACGGACAGAACCGTCAACAGCAGCAGCGGCACAAAACACACAACGCAAGTGAAAACGGACACGAGAGGCACTCCACAAGGGGCACTACTATCACCACTTCTCTTCAGCACTGCACTCCTAAATCTCCCACGCCTTCACAATCAGGTACAGGGCATACGCCATGCCCTGTACGCTGATGATACAACCATCTGGACAACCACGGGAAGTATGGGAATTATTCAAAAACAGCTACAAACAGGGGCAACAAGGGCTCAAAATTATGCACCGGCATGTGCACTAACCTGCTCTCCCGAAAAAGCCGAACTCACAGTCTTCCTTTCAACGCAATAATCAGCACATCATCAGCACCCGCGCTGGCAACAAGCTCATCAAGGAAGTTGAGGCCCTGAAATACTGATTCTGTACATAAATAACAACAGAATTAACCTCCTCACCCTCCAGAAACTCCGGCTCGTGAGCGAGCCAGTCGCCAGGATGAACGCGTTAAGATAACGACGCGGAAACGAGAGATGCGAGCAGAAGATACTCTTCGACTGGTGGAGGCTTTTGTCGTAAGCCACGTCGTCGACGCAGCACCCTATCTCCTTTTCAAGAAGCGTGACATCAAGAACGTAGACGTCATAAAAAGAACAGCATACAAGAAGCCCCTGGGCTTCCCTCTCGCGACATCGACGGACCGGCTCTTACGATTGGGCGTGCGCAATGCGATAGACGAGCTAAGAGGCACACCTCACGGCGCAGGTGGTACGGCTCTCCACTAGTCGGACTGGTCGACAAGTCCTCAGTGATTTAAACATCAATATTCTTCTACAGCTAAAGGCCAAAAACGAAATTCCAGCCTCATAGAGAGGCTAATTCATGGCAGGTCCACTGACAAGGAATATGCACCCTGATTTTCACGTGTCAAGACGACACGCACGAGCTGAAGCCATGGAAAGCACTACCGCGGGGCGAGGGCATGTTCTATATCGATTCTGCGGTTCCCGAGCAGAACGATGGCCGTCGTGGTAGTGCACCAAAATAAAAGAATCGACGGACGAGGGCTAGCCAGGACATACCGGCTGCGGAAGAAGTGGCGATTGCTCTGGCTGCAACACACAATAGTTCGGAATACGTTCTCACAGATTCACAGACAGCGTATCGCAATTACCTCAGGGGATGGATCGCACCGCTAGCAGCTAAAATCCTGCTAGGTAGCCAGACCCGTGCCTACCAACCCTCATGCAAGCACTTAATATGGCTACCAGGTCAACAGGGCATTCCAGAGAACGAGAGCGCACATGCCTCAGCCCGAGCATTTCTCCCCCGGGACCCATTTGGGATGCCGTGCAACCTCCTACCGCACTACTAACTTACAACGACATACTTCAGCACTTAAGTTTATCCCGTCGGATATACCCACCACCGGCTAAGGAACTGGACAAAGGGGAGGAACTCCACTTCCGTAAGCTACAGACCAACACTTACAAGAATCCGCAAAGACTGCGAGCAATAGACGCGGACTCATTTGACTCACAATTCAAATTCTGCGGGGAGAAGGCGGACCTGTACCATATCTTGTGGGCCTGCTAACGAAACGAGGTAGTTACTGTCATTATCCGGCCAACGCAAAAGGTGGGTTAGGCATCTGTGACCAGCTCGGACGAAACGAGTGAAAAAGAACTAACTCACCGAAAGAGCCCGCAAAGCAGCATAAACCAATCAGGTTCCGTACTAAGAGCTCCAACCGCCGCTACAACTTCCTAAACAATTTGATTAAAATACTTTTACCGCCACCACCAATGGTGCGGGTGCTTGGAAGGGAGAGTGATAGTAACAGGTAAATTGGTTTTTGACGAAATGAAACGGCGCCGTATAGGTCTCGCATATCTGGGTGGACACCTGAATCGCGTCGTAAGGGAAGGAAGGAAGGGGGGATGGGGTGAGTGAAAGAAGAAAAGGCTACAAAGACCTTAGAAAGGACGGCGCTTAATGGGTATAACTGCGCATAACTTCCCTCATTCGTGCTTTAGGCTACGCGGCGGTAGAGCGACAGATGTGCGCGGCGTGCGTTGGCATTGACAACGTTTTGCCAGAAACTCGGCCCTGAAGCCATAGGGCGACAGCGCTCATTCTGTTCATTGGCGTTGGCGTTGACAACATTTTGCATTGCGATCATTTCCAGGAGGAGTGTTCATAAGTGGCTCCCTGGGTCTGTGGGCGCTTGAATCGTGCTTATAGGTACAGGCGCGGCAATAAGTAAACGGAGCACGCTATTGCGTTCGAAGTGCGATCAAGCTTTCTCCATTGGTAATGAAGAAGCGTTATTTGTCGACAAGCTACCAGCATGCGCGCACCACTGCTGGAAATTTCAATTAATTGACGCGTGAAAAATATTCGAAGACAGTTGCGTGCTCCGTTTACTTTTGTCCGCGCCTTTACTTGGGGTGATCAAAGAGAGGTGTGGGCTGCATGCTTTAGCGCTAACTACGGTGAGCAAACTCTCGCGATCAACCATTAACTGCCACCTGCCATGATGCCATGCTTGAGTGGTTTGAACAAGTAGCCTGGCAATGTCACCTATTTGAGCCAGACCTGGGTTCGAAACCACATGGGCAGAAAGTTTATTTTTAAGAAACCGTGCTTTCATTTCTATGGCGATGAGGTCACATGGGTTTTCCGGCTGCCTGGCGTGGACAACAACTCTCGATTTAGAGCCTTATGAACAATATAATGCATATCATTAATAAAACAGCCGCTCCACTTGAGCGAGGCAAACTGAGTTGAGGCGGAAGCGCGCACCCTTCAGTTCCATCGGCTATGCAGCCCAACGCTTGCAGCAGAGTCCAACAGGACTGAGCGCAAGACTTTTGTGGAGGTACCAATGCTGGGCTTTAAAACGAGTGCAGATCGATCAGTTTCATGGTTGGTTCGAAGCTGAGACTTCCATGGGAGAACATTACCCCCCTCGAGCGTGTTTAATGCGCGGTCAATTTTAATTTTCTCAGTGCGTGCTTGGCGGCTTTCCGATTCTGCTGAAAAAAGCCTTGTTCTTACTGCCAGGAAAGGAGGAGAGATTGGTTTCTCCACCATTCCTTTCCATCCGTGGATCATGGCTGCCTTTTCGATTACAGTGTTCATATTTGAATTTCAGCGGTCGGAAATTTTCAAAACATATTTTTCTATTTTACGACTATGCCTTTTTTATTACGTTTCTTCTCGAATAGTCAGAATCCAGAGTTACCGCTCTACCTTTGGTTTTTCTCTTTTCGATAGCCACGGGAAGCTGATTTAGTGCAGGTGTCATAAACATGAAAGATGGGCAGGCCGCGAGCCTACGCCACGCTCGTATTTCATGTCTTGATATAGAGCTGTAGGAATAATACAAGAACAGCCAAGAAGCTGAGCGAAGCCCTCATCATTCATTCTTTATCATCATCATAGCATTATGTGAAGGTAAATTGTTGCTCGCCGGGAAGGATCCAATCACGGGAGGAAAAACGACTGTATTGTATCGCAGGAATTGCAGCTCACCAGACCCTGAGCCATCTTTTGATATCACTGGACGGCGTAAGCAGCAGCTGAGTAGAGCCACAGCACTTCGAGGAGGCGTTAAAATCTTCGTAAGTGTTGGATGCATTATATTTTCTCTTCGTTCCATTAATTTCCAAAGTACATTCAGTTAATATTTCTATTCTGAATATAGCGTCAGTTTTGCCACCGAAATGCGTAATGTTGCTCCTGTACATTGCAGCATTAAATTTAAAGAACTGCACACGCGAATATGACTGTCGAGAACAGTCGCGCTGCCGCCTATTGGAATATGAATATGTTTTTGGAATGGAATATGTTTTTCCTGTGTGTGTCTTTCGTTCGCAATTGGCACCTACAACAGAATATGAAACCTATCGCAGTAGGAGCCTATTGCTCCGTGTTACCAGCTTCATCTGCTTTACGGCCTGGACGAAGGGAAATATTGGATCCTAGTTTAGAATTAGACTGTATGAGTGCATTTGTAAAACAAATCGACGACCTATCGTCGAAGTCTTTGCTTCTTGATGATGATATGATTGGTGTCGCAACCATTGTAGCGTTGCCGTCCATTACGTGTTCGTTTTAACACCCTCTGCCTCCGAGAACTATGTCAATGATAATATAAATATATTTTTCGTTTTTTTTGTGTGTGAATTGAGATGAAATTTGTTTTGACGCGACTGTGTGCGGAGCTGCAAGTGCATTTCTTGTTTTGTCGCTGAAAGAAAATTTAGTAAATGCGTCTATTAGAAACACTCATGCTATCTGTTGTTTATCAATTATTTCTTTTGCTTCTGGAGACTCTTTTTCATAAAGCGCCGTATCCACTTACTAATTCATCCCGTTTATTGCGGTAAAATTATACATAAAAACTTTCTGCCCAGTGCAGCGCTTCATTGTCTGGGGAATATAGAATAAAAGCTAACGTCAATACAAATTTATGTAAATTGATCATCAGTCGTTTTTTATAGAGGTGCAAAAACTGGGATCAAATATGGCTGTGGTTTGGCTCTGGTCAAACCTGGTAGAGCAGCGAGAGGTGTATATACGCCTGGCCACGCATAGGTTTCGCTTGAAAGTAAGGCACACGACAGAGCATTTGGAGGCCGTGTGAGCGGACGCGCTTCACAATGCGCTGCGCAAACTTTATCTTTTACGACCGGATTACCTCATCCCAGCGGTCTAAAGATAGTATCATCAGCCTCCGCTTCTAGCCAGGAACCTGCTGATATCAACCTTTCCCGGTTTGGGCTACCACATCAAGATACAAGTTCACATATTATCCTCACAGCGCTGCGCCGAGAGGCTAAGCCTCGCAACGCACCAGCCACCGATCATGAACGCCGCTAGAAACGCAGCTTCGCGCTCGGACCAGCTTCGTGCTCTGACGTCACTCCACGCATGCACACAGCTGGCGGAGCGCGGTGCCACGGCTCAGCGCGCAGCAACGCTGACCTCGCGAAGCGGATGGCGTAGTGTAGCTCTCGCTACAAAAGAAGAATGGCAGTAGTTCATAGTCCTCGGTAGAAGTTCCTCACTCGGTAGAGTACCGGTACTTGTCGGCTGTCTAAGTGTGCCGGTGGTCACCTTTCAGGTGGCCGCCACTCAGTGCTCGGAATGTGAGCGATGTCCTTCGGGAGCCGTATAGTTGACGGAATGAACTAACGGTTTTGTGAACACCCATAATTCGCGCCGTCTTGCTGCGAAGACTAGCATTAAGGGACAATGGCAGGAGCACTCAACAGATCAGCGGGTGGTTCTCGGGCCATGATATTACGTCGAATACCAAGAGTGGGTGGAATGGCGCGAGAAAATTTATAGACTAGGTAAAGAAACATACGCTCACTTGAAATGGTGCGTTAATTAGCGATCTGCTTGCGTTAGTCTCCTTTGCTGGAGAAATAAAAACCTGCTGCACCGTTTCCAATAACTCGTTCTGAATCACTTGCCAATGGGGCAGAAATCGCCTGGCAGCCCGTTGCAGGCTCTCAAGGGCTCTTCTATGCGTGGGACCATCCGGTATTCCAAAGCTGTCAGGGAACAAATTACTTCAGCACTTTTTGGAACTTTGAATGGTAATACGACTGATACAGTGATTGTCATTGCTCAATGCCTCATTAATGAGAGGAGATCAGATGATCTGTTATCCAGATCATGCACTCCGCGATCATGATGCTTATTGCGAGGAAGGCGCATAGCTTTTGTATCTGGCCTCGATGACTACTTTGACGCCGTTATTCTATTTGTGACTGAAATGGCAATGGCACTAAGCGAGACACACACAATAAAGACTGTCGTAGCACATGCGATAACTTCATCTGCGCTTATTTACAGCAAAGCCAGGAAATATATTGAACATTTAATGCAAGTTGAACAAAAACAACAACAAGACATCAGCAAAACTGTTCAAGATATGATATCTAAGTCTTGAAAAGGCGGATCGAAGTATCACTTATATAATTTACTTCCCTCTTCTTTTTATGTGGAATGCTTCCAAAACCACCGGTGCCTTCACATCTCTACTCTGGCCCAGAATCTTTATCTCCTGAAGTCGTGGTCTACACTTCTTGCGTTCTTTGCATATTTTTTCCCCAAGCCCATGTTCTGCCACACGATTACACACGAAGCATTCAGCACAGTGCTGCGAAAGGTGTGCACCTCCTAGATTTTTTTAGCGATCGTGCATGCTATGCAGCGCCGTCAGCAAATGCACCACCCGGTTTCGCCCACATGGGCTTTTCCGCAGGACAGCGGTATCTCGTATACCACACCTGTGCAGCACTTCACGTACTGCATGCCATGCTTTTTGTTGCAAGAGTTCTTATTTTTATAGCTTCCAGTGCGCGCGAATAGCTGGGCAAGCTTTCATGGAACGGAAAACATGATCTGCACGCCATGTTACTTCGCCACCTTTTTCGCATTGTGCGGATCGCCGTGCACATAACCACTTCTGGTTTCACGACTGTATTCTTGGCTCACACGACTTCTGGAATATGGCAGATTTGATTTTTCTTAGGAGGGCATCAGCAACTCCTGTTATAATCGATCATGGGAACCCCCCCGAAACGAGTCGATCAACTTGCCCATCAAAACTAGCCTGCATAGCTTGGTGACACAACTTTACGAGAGCTGATTCAAGGCCGAGGCCAGCAATGGCGGGTTTTAGTTTTTCATTGAGCTGATGTATAAGGCAATAATTCCTTCTGTGCTCGACGGGAGTATCAGCAACAGATATGATGCTCTTCCAGAGTGATGTTAAGATCTAAAAACTGCAAACAGCTCTGCTTAGGAAGTTCTTGGGTAAACAGCAACTACTTTCCCTCTTCATGAAATTTGGCTAAATCTGTGCTTACAGCATCCGTGTAGGTCAAGCTCTTTTGTCTTTTGAAAACTATTAGAAAATCGTCAACATACCTAAAGTCGTCGCCTACAAAGCTCTTAGCTAAATCTACAGCCTGAGGGCGCACCACATGATGACACCCACGTTTCTAATTCTCAGCATGACGCCACAACCCAGACATAAACTTGCCATCCTACAGTAGAACTGCCGGGGACTAAAACGGAAGAGGGAAACATTACAACAATACATGCTCTCATGCTCATACGCCGGAAATAATAGCCCTGCAGAAAGTAAATATAGAGGCTCAGATCAGAGGATGCTCAACACATCAAAAAAATCCCTCGAGATGCATCTAGGTCCATAAATCATGTAGACCTTAATCTAGACACCGGGATTGAATATGCCTTCATAAAGCTACTGCCACAGAACAGAAACAACAAGGGCCCCTCTATACTCAACATATATAGACGCCCTAAAAAGCACCGCGTAACTTTCTTTCTTTAAGCACTAAGAGAATCCCAAAAAGCTCCTCTAGCTGTAATTAGTGGCATTAAAGCTGCTAGCCCCCTATGCGGTTACGCGAGGGAAGGCGCGAAAGGCAGAAAACTAGCATCCGGCATTGCTGACATGGCCCTGACCCTATTCACGGACCACCAGCACCCGACGCGAGCCGGCAGCAGCATAACGCGGGATACTTCTCCCGACCTCGCGCTCGTCCGCAATGCCCGATATAATGAGTGGCTCGATACGGGAGAAAGCCTGGGCAGCGATCAGTACGTGGTGCAGACAATCTTCGAAAGCAACCAGCACAGCAAACCACGATGGCAAGCCAGAATTACAGACTGAGGGACATACAGCAAGGACACCAAACTAGCTACATGGCAACAAATAACCAGCTGCGGATATTGGGCGGCATCCATTCTCGACCTTAAAGAAAAGCTCATAAAATCCCTCGCTACCACGGAGGACCACCCAGCTGTTGACATACACTTCATACACCTTTGGTAAAGAGACGTAGTCTTATAAAACGCTGGAAAAAATATGGAAAAATAAGAGACCTAGTCGGAAACTCAGAATTCGAATAGCCAGGCATAGTATTCAAGCGGACCAATACGCATGGTACCTAGCTCGCACCAACTGGCTAACAGAGTGGTTATCTCTCAACGGCTGCCTAGACAACAAGCCTACGTGGCACCTTCTGCGAAGCCTAATGACCCCCGGAAAGCGAAGAGTGCACAACATACATATTTTCATCGAACCCTACACAGCTTTCAAGGCACGGATCACATACTCAGGAATGAACTAACGCGTCGCTATATCTGCACCGCGGAAACCCTACAACCCTATAATGAGAAATAGGGGGGGGGGGGGGGGGGGACCGAACGAAAATTTATATAGAGACTTCACTTTGGAGGAAATCATTGCAGCACTAGCAGATATGCGCCAAGGCAGAGCCCCGGGATAAGATAAAACTACGCTCGGACTTCTGCCCAACCTCGGCACACAGGCTCTGCAAAAAACTTACGGATTACATAACAAATGCTGGTGCAGCGGAACCATTTCACAATCATGAAAAACAGCCAATGTACACTTTATCTCCAAACCCGGCAAGAAAATCAGAATCGAAAACCTGCGCCCATTATCCCTCACGTCGTACGCAGGCAAACTGCTGGAGAAGGCAATACATGCGCGTCTCTCCAATACTCTTGAGGACAATGAGCTACTGCCAGACATGATGATTGGATTCAGGGCACACTTGTCCACCCGTGATGTGGTTCTACATTTTAAACGCGAAGTCATTGATCTCGGACGCAGAAACAGTTATCGAGTGCTCCTAACCCTCGACCGCGAAGGAGCATTTGAGAACGTGAAGCACTCCACGATCCTCAACAACCTCCACAACGCGAACTTTGGCCAGCGAGTTTGCTCATCCTTACGGACAGAACCGTCAACAGCAACAGCGGCACAAAACACACAACGCAAGTGAAAACGGACACGAGCGGCACTCCACAAGGGGCACTACTATAACCACTTCTCTTCAGCACTGCACTGCTAAATCTCCCACTCCTTCACAATCAGGTACAGGGCATACGCCATGCCCTGTACGCTGATTATACAACCATCTGGACAACCACGGGAAGTATGGGAATTATTCGAAAACAGCTACAAACAGGGGCAACAAGGGTTCAAAATTATGCACCTGCTCTCCCGAAAAATCGGAACTCACAGTCTTCCTTTCAACGCAATAATCAGCACACCATCAGCACCCGCACTGGCAACAAGCTCATCAAGGAAGTTGAGGCCCTGAAATACTGGGTCTGTACATAAATAACAACAGAAACAACCTCCTCACCCTCCAGAAACTCCGGCTCGTGAGCGAGCCAGTCGCCAGGATGAACGCGTTAAGATAACGACGCGGAAACGAGAGATGCGAGCAGAAGATACTCTTCGACTGGTGGAGCATTTCGTCGTAAGCCACGTCGTCGACGCAGCACCCTATCTCCTTTTCAAGAAGCGTGACATCAAGAACGTAGACGTCATAAAAAGAACAGCCTACAAGAAGCCCCTGGGCTTCCCTCTCGCGACATCGACGGACCGGCTCTTACGATTGGGAATGCACAATACGATAGACGAGCTAAGAGGCACACCTCACGGCGCCGGTGGTACGGCTCTCCACTAGTCGGACTGGTCGAAAAGTCCTCAGTGATTTAAACATCAATATTCTTCTACAGCTAAAGGCCAAAAACGAAATTCCAGCCTCATAGAGAGGCCAATTCAGGGCAGGTCCACTGACCAGGAATATGCACCCTGATTTTCACCAGTCAAGACGACAAGCACGAGCTGAAGCCATGAAAAGCACTACCGCGGGTGCCAGGGCATGTTCTATATCCATTCTGCGGTTCCCGAGCAGAACGATGGCCGTCGTGGTAGTGCACCAAAATAAAAGAATCGACGGACGAGGGCTAGCCAGGACATACCGGCTGCGGAAGAAGTGGCGACTGTTCTGGCTACAACACACAATAGTTCGTAATAAGTTCTCACAGATTCACAGACAGCGTATCGCAATTACCTCAGGGGCTGGATCGCACCGCTAGAAGCTAAATTCCTGCTAGGTAGCTAGACCCGTGGCTACCAACCCTGATGCAAGCACTTAATATGCCTACCAGGTCAACAGGGCATTCCAGAGAACGAGAGCGCACATGCCTCAGCCCGAGCATTTCTCCCCCGCGACCCATTTGGTATGCCGTGCAACCTCCTACCGCACTACTTACTTACAACGACATACTTCAGAACTTAAGATTATCCCGTCGGATATACCCACCACCGGCTAAGGCACTGGACAAAGGGGAGGAACTCCACTTCCGTAAGCTACAGACCCACACTTACAAGAATCCACAAAGACTGCGAGCAATAGACGCGGACTCATTTGACTCACAATTCAAATTCGGCAGGGAGAAGGCGGACCTGTACCATATCTTGTGGGCCTGCTAACGAAATGAGGTGGTTAGTCTCATTATCCGACCAACGCACAAAGTGTGTTAGGCATGTGTGACCAGCTCGGACGAAACGAGTGAAAAAGAACTCACCGAAAGAGCCCGCAAAGCAGCATATTCCAATCAGGTTCCGGACTAAGAGCTCCAACCGCCGCTACAACCTTAGGAAAGGCACCAAAACCGCTCTGGGCCTCCCCCCGTACACATCCACCCAGAAAATTCCGAACATGGGGATTTCAAACGCACTAGACGAGCTCATTGAGGCCACCAGAGTAGCGCAACAACAACGACTCCTACGCAGCCATTCGGGGTTAAAAATACTAGAAAAGCTAGGCTTCGAACCTCGAGCGCGGCTCAAACACACGGAGAATATCTCAACAGACATAAGGAACAAAATCAGAATCCCACCACTCCCAAGGAATATGCATCCGGTACACCATGAGGGTAGCGAAAGGACAGAGCGAAATCTCTGCAAAAAAAATTATCAAATAGACAGGGCGTGGTTAACACGGACGCGGCGGAATATTAAGGCAGAACGGGTTTCGTAGCCCTAGCGACCAGGGAGGGCGGAAACCGAGTCTCGTGCTGCAGCACCCAACAGAGAGATGCAACAGAGGCTGAGGAGGTAGCCATTGCGCTGGCTTTAACTCAACGGAATGTAAGGGTGATTATAACAGATTCCAAATCGGCTATCCGCAACTACAACGCAGGCAGGGTATCTGTCGAAGCAGTCAAAATTCTGACTGCCGGCCCGACACCGGCAGAACTAATTAACCTTGTTTGGACTCCGGCCCACGAGGGCCTCCAGGGAAACGAGACAGCGGACGCATTGGCCCGAGGACTCACACACCGGGACCCCAATGCGGTCTCGTCGAGCAGAGAGCCCCTTCAGACGAGCGAGGAGCTGAACACGTACCAAGATATTCTTAGCCATTACAGATTAGGAAGACAGACATTACCTGGAGCATGCAAGGGCCTCAGCAAAAAGGAACAGCTTATATGGAGAAAGTTACAGGCGGGAGGTTTTCCGAACCCACTCGCACTAAGCAGATGGCATCCGGCGATCCAAGACCCCAGGTGTAAACAGTGTAATGAAATAGCAGACATGATCCACATGGTGTGGACATGCCCTAGCCACAACGAACCAGACAGGAATAGAGAGTCCTGGGAGGCTTTAATGGCCAGCCAGAAAGAAGAAGAACAAAAAGAAGTCATCCGTCTCGCCCGGGACACCGCTGAATCCCAATGGATCCCAGCCTGCTGAAAGGGGAGGAAGATGACGGCGGTCAAGACTCGTCTTTTTCGCCCTCTGATTCCTTGACGGGTGCAAATAAACTTATTTCAGCATCATCCGCCACCACCAATGGTGCGGGTGCTTGGAAGAGAGAGCGATAATAACAGGTAAATTGTTTTTTGACGAAATGAAGCGGCGCCGTATAGGTCTCGCATATCTGGGTGGACACCTGAATCGCGTCGTAAGGGAAGGAAGGAAGGGGGGATGGGGTGAGTGAAAGAAGAAAAGGCTACAAAGACCTTAGAAAGGACGGCGCTTAATGGGTATAACTGCGCATAACTTCCCTCATTCGTGCTTTAGGCTACGCGGCGGTAGAGCGACAGATGTGCGCGGCGTGCGTTGGCATTGACAACGTTTTGCCAGAAACTCGGCCCTGAAGCCATAGGGCGACAGCGCTCATTCTGTTCATTGGCGTTGGCGTTGACAACATTTTGCATTGCGATCATTTCCAGGAGGAGTGTTCATAAGTGGCTCCCTGGGTCTGTGGGCGCTTGAATCGTGCTTATAGGTACAGGCGCGGCAATAAGTAAACGGAGCACGCTATTGCGTTCGAAGTGCGATCAAGCTTTCTCCATTGGTAATGAAGAAGCGTTATTTGTCGACAAGCTACCAGCATGCGCGCACCACTGCTGGAAATTTCAATTAATTGACGCGTGAAAAATATTCGAAGACAGTTGCGTGCTCCGTTTACTTTTGTCCGCGCCTTTACTTGGGGTGATCAAAGAGAGGTGTGGGCTGCATGCTTTAGCGCTAACTACGGTGAGCAAACTCTCGCGATCAACCATTAACTGCCACCTGCCATGATGCCATGCTTGAGTGGTTTGAACAAGTAGCCTGGCAATGTCACCTATTTGAGCCAGACCTGGGTTCGAAACCACATGGGCAGAAAGTTTATTTTTAAGAAACCGTGCTTTCATTTCTATGGCGATGAGGTCACATGGGTTTTCCGGCTGCCTGGCGCCGACAAAAACTCTCGATTTAGCGCCTCATGAACAATATAATACTTATCATTAATAAAACGGCCGCTTCATTTGAGCGAGGCAAAGTGGGTGGTGGCGGAAGGGCGCGCCATTCAGTTCCATCGAGTACGCAGCCCAACGCTTGCAGCAGAGTCCAACAGGACTGAGCGCAAGACTTTTGGGGAGGTACCAATGCGGGGCTTTAAAACGAGTGCAGATCGATCAGTTTCATGGTTGGTTCGAAGCTGAGACTTCCATGGGAGAACATTACCACCCTCGAGTGTGTTTAATGCGTGGTCAATTTTAATTTTCTCAGTGCGTGCTTGGCGGCTTTCCGATTCTGCTGAAAAAAGCCTTGTTCTTACTGCCAGGAAAGGAGGAGAGATTGGTTTCTCCACCATTCCCTTCCATCCGTGGATCATGGCTGCCTATTCGATTACAGTGTTCATAGTTGAATTTCAGCGGTCGGAAACTTTCAAAACATATTTTTCTATTTTACGACTATGCCTTTTTTATTACATTTCTTCTCAAATAGTCAGAATCGATAGTTACCGCTCTACCTTTGGTTTTTCTCTTTTCGATAGCCACGGGAAGCTGATTTAGTGCAGGTGTCATAAACATGAAAGATGGGCTGGCCGCGAGCCTACGCCACGCTTGTATTTCATGTCTTGATATAGAGCTGTAGGAATAATACAGGAACTGCCAAGAAGCTAAGCGAAGCCCTCATCATTCATTCTTTATCATCATCATAGCATTATCTGAAGGTAAATTGTTGCTCGCCGGGAAGGATCCATTCA
This sequence comes from Amblyomma mixtum, assembly GCF_055824585.1. Classification (NCBI taxonomy): domain Eukaryota; kingdom Metazoa; phylum Arthropoda; class Arachnida; order Ixodida; family Ixodidae; genus Amblyomma; species Amblyomma mixtum. Next base: position 218,054 of record NW_028317729.1, on the reverse strand, counting down.
CGGAAGGAAAAACGACTGTATTGTACCGCAGGAATTGCAGCTGACCAGACCCAGAGCCATCTTTTGAGATCAGTGGACGGCGTAAGCAGCAGCTGAGTAGAGCCACAGCACTTCGAGGAGGCGTTAAAATCTTCGTAAGTATTGGATGCATTATATTTTTTCTTCGTACCATTAATTTCCAAAGTACGTTCAGTTAATATTTCTATTCTGAATATAGCGTCAGTTTTGCCACCGAAGTGCGTAATGTTGTCCTGTACATTGCAGCATTAAGTTTAAAGAACTGCACATGCGAATATGACTGTCGAGAACAGTCGCGCTGCCGCCTATTGGAATATGAATATGTTTTTGGAATGGAATATGTTTTTCCTGTGTGTGTCTTTTGTTCGCAATTGGCACCTACAACAGAATATGAAACCTATCGCAGTAGGAGCCTATTGCTCCGTGTTACCAGCTTCATCTGCTTTACGGCCTGGACGAAGGGAAATATTGGATCCTAGTTTAGAATTAGACTGTATGAGTGCATTTGCAAAACAAATCGACGACCTATCGTCGAAGTCTTTGCTTCTTGATGATGATATGATTGGTGTCGCAAACATTGTAGCGTTGCCGTCCTTTACGTGTTCGTTTTAACAGCCTCTGCCTCCGAGAATTATGTCAATGATAATATAAATATATTTTTCGTTTTTTTTGTGTGTGAATTGAGATGAAATGTGTTTTGACGCGACTGTGTGCGGAGCTGCAAGTGCATTTCTTGTTTTGTCGCTGAAAGAAAATTTAGTAAATGCGTCTATTAGAAACACGCATGCTATCTGTTCTTTATCAATTATTTCTTTTGCTTCTGGAGACTCTTTTTCATAAAGCGCCGTATCCACTTACTAATTCATCCCGTTTATTGCGGTAAAATTATACATAAAAACTTTCTGCCCAGTGCAGCGCTTCATAGTCTGTTGAATATAGAATAAAAGCTAACGTCAATACAAATTTATGCAAATTGATCATCAGTCGTTTTTTATAGAGGTGCAAAAACTAGGATCAAATATGGCTGTGGTTTGGCTCTGGTCAAACCTGGTAGAGCAGCGAGAGGTGTATATACGCCTGACCACGCATAGGTTTCGCTTGAAAGTAAGGCACACGACAGAGCATCTGGAGGCCGTGTGAGCGGACGCGCTTCGCAATGCGCTGCGCAAACTTTATCTTTTACGACCGGATTACCTCATCCCAGCGGTCTAAAGATAGTATCATCAGCCTCCGCTTCTAGCCAGGAACCTGCTGATACGAACCTTTCTCGGTTTGGGCTACCACATCAAGATACAAGTTCACATATTTTCCTCACAGCGCTGCGCTGAGAGACTAAGCCTCGCAACGCACCAGCCACCGATCATGAACGCCGCTAGAAACGCAGCTTCGCGCTCGGACCAGCTTCGTGCTCTGACGTCACTCCACGCATGCACACAGCTGGCGGAGCGCGGGGCCACGGCTCAGCGCGCAGCAACGCTGATCTCGCGAAGCGGATGGCGTAGTGTAGCTCTCGCTACAAAAGAAGAATGGCAGTAGTTCATAGTCCTCGGTAGAAGTTCCTCACTCGGTAGAGTACCGGTACTTGTTGGCTGTCTAAGCGTGCCGGTGGTCACCTTTCAGGTGGCCGCCACTCAGTGCTCGGAATGTGAGCGATGTCCTTCGGGAGCCGTATAGTTGACGGAATGAACTAACGGTTTCGTGAACACCCATAATTCGCGCCGTCTTGCTGCGAAGACTAGCATTAAGGGACAATGGCAGGAGCACTCACCAGATCAGCGGGTGGTTCTCGGGCCATGATATTACGTCGAATACCAAGAGTGGGTGGAATGGCGCGAGAAAATTTATAGACTAGGTAAAGAAACATACGCTCACTTGAAATGGTGCGTTAATTAGCGATCTGCTTGCGTTAGTCTCCTTTGCTGGAGAAATAAAAACCTGCTGCACCGTTTCCAATAACTCGTTCTGAATCACTTGCCAATGGGGCAGAAATCGCCTGGCAGCCCGTTGCAGGCTCTCAAGGGCTCTTCTATGCCTGGGACCTTCCGCTATTCCAAAGCTGTCAGGGAACAAAATACTTCAGCACTTTTTGGAACTTTGAATGGTAATACGACTGATACAGTGATTGTCACTGCTCAATGCCTCATTAATGAGAGGAGATCAGATGATCTGTTATCCACATCATGCACTCCGCGATCGTGACGCCTATTGCGAGGAATGCGCATAGCTTTTGTATCTGGCCTCGATGACTACTTTGACGCCGTTATTCTATTTGTGACTGAAATGGCAATGGCACTAAGCGAGACACACACAATAAAGACTGACGTAGCACATGCGATAACTTCATCTGCGCTTATTTACAGCAAAGCCAGGAAATATATTTAACATTTAATGCAAGTTGAACAAAAACAACAACAAGACATCAGCAAAACTGTTCAAGATATGATATCTAAGTCTTGAAAAGGCGGATCGAAGTATCACTTATATAATCTACTTCCCTCTTCTTTTTATGTGGAATGCTTCCAAAACCACCGGTGCCTTCACATCTCTACTCTGGCCCAGAATCTTTATCTCCTGAAGTCGTGGTCTACACTTCTTGCGTTCTTTGCATATTTTTCCCCAAGCCCATGTTCTGCCACACGATTACACACGAAGCATTCAGCACAGTGCGGCGAAAGGTGTGCACCTCCTAGATTTTTTTAGCGATCGTGCATGCTATGCAGCGCCGTCAGCAAATGCACCACCCGGTTTGGCCCACATGGGCTTTTCCGCACGACAGCGGTATCTCGTATACCACACCTGTGCAGCACTTAACGTACTGCATGCCATGCTTTTTGTTGCAAGAGTTCTTATTTTTATAGCTTCCAGTGCGCGCGAATAGCTGGGCAAGCTTTCATGGAACGGAAAACATGATCTGCACGCCATGTTACTTCGCCACCTTTTTCGCATTGTGCGGATCGCCGTGCACATAACCACTTCTGGTTTCACGACTGTATTCTTGGCTCACACGAATTCTGAAATATGGCACATTTGATTTTTCTTAGGAGGGCATCAGCAACTCCTGTTATAATCGATCATGGGAACCCCCCTGAAACGAGTCGATCAACTTGCCCATCAAAACTAGCCTGCATAGCTTGGTGACACAACTTTACGAGACCTGATTCAAGGCCGAGGCCAGCAATGGCGGGTTTTAGTTTTTCATTGAGGTGATGTATAAGGCAATAATTCCTTCTGTGCTCGAGGGGAGTATCGGCAACAGATATGATGCTCTTCCAGAGTGATGTTAAGATCTAAAAACTGCAAACACCTCCGCTTAGGAAGTTCTTGGGTAAACAGCAACTCCTTTCCCTTTTCATGAAACTTGGCTAAATCTGTGCTTACAGCATCCGTGTAGGTCAAGCTCTTTTGTCTTTTGAAAACTATTAGAAAATCGTCAACATACCTAAAGTCGTCGCCTACAAAGCTCTTAGCTAAATCTACAGCCTGAGGGCGCACCACATGATGACACCCACATTTCTAATTCTCAGCATGACGCCACAACCCAGACATAATCTTGCCATCCTACAGTAGAACTGCCGGGGACTAAAACGGAAGAGGGAGACATTACAACAATACATGCTCTCATGCTCATGCGCCGCAAATAATAGCCCTGCAGAAAGTGAATATAGAGGCTCAGATCAGAGGATGCTCAACACATCAAAAAAATCCATCGAGATGCATCTAGGTCCATAAATCATGTAGACCTTAATCTAGACACCGGGATTGAATATGCGTTCATAAAGCTACTGCCACAGAACAGAAACAACAAGGGCCCCTCTATACTCAACATATATAGCCGCCCTAAAAAGCACCGCGTAACTTTCTTTCTTTAAGCACTAAGAGAATCCCATAAAGCTCCGCTAGCTTTAATTAGTGACATTAAAGCTGCTAGCCCCCTATGGGGTTACGCGAGGGAAGGCGCGAAAGGCAGAAAACTAGCATCCGGCATTGCTGACATGGCCCTGACCCTATTCACGGACCACCAGCACCCGACGCGAGCAGGCACCAGCATAACGCGGGATACTTCCCCCAACCTCGCGCTCGTCCGCAATGCCCGATATAATGATTGGCTCAATACGGGAGAAAGCCTGGGCGGCGATCAGTACGTGGTGCAGACAATCTTCGAAAGCAACCAGCACAGCAAACCACGATAGCAAGCCAGAATTACAGACTGAGGGACATTCAGCAAGGACACCAAACTAGCTACATCGCAACAAATAACCAGCTGCGGATATTGGGCGGCATCCATTCTCGACCTTAAAGAAAAGATTGTTGAGGTTTGCGGGGTCGCAGCGGAGCACCAGACAGAGACGACCAGCGTGGCAGGCTTCTAGTTCCGAACTGCCCGTGCCGGGCGTGCGCCACGAGCACGCGCTGTCCGACTTTATTCTCTTTCTCGCGCGCGCTGTAACGCCGATCTTAGCGCCGGCGCTTTATAGCGTCGCCGGGCGCTATAGGGCCCCCCGCCTAGACGGAACGGCGAAATGTACGCGCCGGCGGGGCAGAGATGGATTAGCCACAGCGGCAAGCAGGTCTGCAGGTGGGCCGGCAACATCTGAGGGGAGCTCCTGGGGAGGTGTCTCGAGGTACGCTGGTTTTAGTCGGTCGAGGGAGACGACCTCTTGACGACCATCGAGCAGGATTGTCGCTGACTTTGTCGTCCGGGTGAGGACGCGGTACGGGCCATCGTATGAAGGGGTAAGAGGCGCCTTTACAGCGTCTCGCCTGAGAAAAACGTGCGTCGAGGAAGCAAGGTCCGGGTGCACAAAGACTTGATGGGCAGTTGAGCGAGGCGGCACTGGGCGCAGGTGCTGGAGACAGTCCTGTAGGCGGTGAAGGTATTGCAGGGGTTGGGACGAGGGAGCCGAAGGTACGAACAAGTCTCCGGGAAGCCGCAGGGAGGTACCGAAGACGAGTTCGGCCGCCGAACAGCCAAGGTCACGACGCAGGACGGCGCGAAGGCCTAGGAGCACCATAGGGAGGTGATCTACCCAGTGCTCGCGATCCAGGCGCGCAGTAAGGGCAGCCTTGAGCTGGCGATGGAACCGCTCGACCATGCCGTTGGCACAGGGATGGTACGATGTGGTGCGGCAGTGTTTAGTGCCGAGAAGCCGGGTGAGCGAAGTGAAGAGGGCGCATTCGAACTGGCGGCCGCGATCCGTGGTAACAATGCCGGGGCAGCCGAAGCGGGAAACCCACGTCGAAACGAAGGCTCTGGCAACTGTTTCCGCAGTAATGTCCGGAATGGGCACGGCTTCGGGCCAACGGGTGAAGCGGTCGACCATCGTCAGAATATACTTGTAGCCCTGAGAAGGGGGAAGCGGTCCAACCAGGTCGATATGAATATGGTCAAAGCGTGATCCAGGCGGCAGGAAAGACTGAGGGGGAGTCTTGGTATGGCGTGTCACTTTGGTGGACTGGCAAGCAAGGCACGAGCGGGCCCACTGGCGAACGTCGGTGTTAATGTTCGGCCAGACGTACCGCTGGGTAACCAGGCGCTGCGTGGCCCGAATGCTAGGATGGCAGATGTCGTGAAGGGAATGGAAAATGGCACGACGAAAGGCCGCCGGGATGAACGGTCGCGGTAGAGCCGATGATATGTCGCACCAGAGTGATCCGGGCACAAACGGATGAGGCACGAGCTGCAGACGGAGTGCTCGAGGGTGGTCACGCAGGGCGTGGAGCTCAGGGTCTTCAATCTGTGCCCGCGCCAGGGAGGGCCAGTCCACAGCAGGTGGAGACACGCCGATGGTGGAAATGCGTGAAAGTGCATCAGCTGCCTCGTTGTCGGTGCCTTTGATATGTCGAATATCGGTTGTGAACTCCGATATGTAGGCCAGCTGACGAAGTTCACGGGCGACGTACTTCGAAGAGTTGGTACGGAACACATACACCAGAGGCTTATGGTCCGTGAGAACGTAAAACGGCTGGCCCTCCAAGAAGTGGCGATAGTGCTGGATCGTGGAGTAGATAGCAAGCAGCTCACGGCCAAATACGCTGTAGCGAGTCTCAGCAGGCTGGAGCTTCCGAGAGAAGAAACCCAGTGGGTGCCACTCGGAGTCAATCTTCTGCTGGAGAACCGCGCCAATGTCCACGCTGGAAGCATCCACCATGATGCGAGTGGGCGCGGAAGTCCTGGGGTGGATGAGGACGACTGAATCGGCGAGGGCTTGTTTGGCAGCCGTGAAAGCGGCCTGAGCTTCGGGAGACCAGGAAATCGCAGAGGATGAGGACTTCGTGGTGCGGAGAAGGTCAGTCAAGGGGTGAAGAAGCTCGGCGCAGTGTGGGATAAAGCGCCGTGAAAAATTCACTAGGCCCAGGAACTCACGGAGCTTGCGTAGGGTTGCTTGTGCTGGGAAGTCCTTAACGGCCTGCACGTGAGAAGGCAATGGACGAATTCCCAGCGCCGAGATGTGGTGGCCCAAGAACTCGAGCTCAGAAGAGCCGAAGACACATTTCTGGGCATTGACGACCAAGCCAAACTCTTGGAGGCGTTGAAAGAGTTCCCGGAGGTGACGCCTGTGGTCCTGTGGAGTACGACTCGCGACGAGGATGTCATCGATGTAGGCGAATACCGCCGGGAGACCACGCGTCACTTCAGCGATGAATCTTTGGAAAGTTTGAGCTGCGTTGCGTAGCCCAAAAGGCATGCGCACGTACTCAAACAGTCCGAAGGGTGTAGTGATGGCCGTCTTCGGAATATCGGCCGGCTCAACAGGGATTTGGTGGTACGCCTTGACAAGGTCCACTTTACTAAAGATCTTGCAGCCATCCAGATGTCCAGTGAAGTCTTGGATGTGTGGAAGGGGATAGCTGTCGTGGACCGTGTGAGCGTTGAGAGCCCGGTAGTCGCCACACGGACGCCAGTCACCCGGTTCTTTCTTGGGCACCAGATGGAGTGGTGAAGCCCAACTACTGGATGAAGGGCGAATAATACCCAACTGGAGCATGTGGTCGAATTCCCGTTTTGCAATAGCCAGACGCTCGCCGAAGAGGCGGCGCGGGCGAGCTGCGACAGGTGGACCACGCGTGACAATGTTGTGGGTGATACCGTGCTTGGGTGGCTGATGTAGATTACAAGGCTTCGTGACCTCGGGAAAGTCTGCGAGGACTTGAGCATACGGGCATGACGGAAGCAGAGTTCGGATTCCAGTGGAAGCGACAGCTGATATAACGCCAGTGATGGAAAGGCGCGTCTTGCTGTCGATGAGACGATGGTGACGCATGCTGACGTCCAGATCAAAATGCGTCAGGAAGTCTGAACCGAGGATAGGTTGATGTACATCGGCGACGATGAAGACCCATCGAAACGTGCGCCGTAGGCCAATGTCCAGAGTGAGGGATCGGAGACCATACGTTGCGATGGAGGTTGAGTTGGCCGCACGAAGAGTAGGTCCATGTGACTTGGAAGCACGGTCTGCTTTGGAGGCCGGCAGTACGCTGACTTCGGCACCAGTGTCGATGAGGAAGCGCAGGCCAGAAATGCGATCCATGACGACGAAAAGGCGGCGAGGTTGAAGAGCGAGGTCACACGCCGCCGTCAGTGATCTCGCTGCGCGTTTCCCGACCAGTTGCATGGTGGAGTGCTGCGGCGAGCGTTGTGCTGGAAAGTTCGGTGATACCAGCAGAGACGCGGACGGCGAGGACTGGAGAAGTGCGGACCACTCGGGGAAGACGAACGGCGGCGAGGTGTTGAGGATAAACCGCGCGAGGCATGAGAGGACGTCCGAAGGGCATCGATAGAAGCGGCCAGCTGATCGATCCGGGCCTCTAACCGTGAAATGGCGGCGGTCTCCGGTGGAGAAGAGAGGGCGGTGACGGAAGGAGAAGCCGCGTCGTGGACTCGATCAGCGAGCTGGGCGAGGCGGTCAAGGGTCAAGTCGCTCGCAGCAGCCAAGACGAGGCGGGTGGACTGCGGCAAGCGTTGTAGGAAGAGCTGCCGCAACAGTGCGCCGTTCGGGTCTGCATTGGTTTCGCCCAGGAGCTGCCGCATGCTATTGAGTAACTGGGAGGGGCGGCGGTCTCCAAGCTCTTCGTAGGTGAGCAGCTGCTGGAGGCGCGCACTCTCTGACGCCGTGGTGGGGTCCAGGATGCCCTGCTTTAGTCGCTGGTACGGGGTATCGCCCAAGGGTGCAGCGATGATGTCCGCTACCTCTTGAGCCACCTCCGAAGGCAGGTTGGAAAGCAAATGACGAAACCGAGATGCCTCCGAGGTGACGTGGTGCAGATGGAAGACGGCTTCCACTTGGGCGAACCAGGTCTGCGGACACTTGGGCCAGAATGTTGGTAGGCGGAGCTAGAGAGCTGCGACGTCCCGTGGGCGCAAGGTAGCGTCAGGCGGAAGGCCGCCTGAGGGCGGTAGGTTGCTGGGGTCGGTCATGTCTTAGGCCGGAGTCACCACTGTTGAGGTTTGCGGGGTCGCAGCGGAGCACCAGACAGAGACGACCAGCGTGGCAGGCTTCTAGTTCCGAACTGCCCGTGCCGGGCGTGCGCCACGAGCACGCGCTGTCCGACTTTATTCTCTTTCTCGCGCGCGCTGTAACGCCGATCTTAGCGCCGGCGCTTTATAGCGTCGCCAGGCGCTATAAGATCATAAAATCCCTCGCTACCACGGAGGACCACCCAGCTGTTGACATACACTTCATACGCCTTTGGGAAAGAGACGTAGTCTTATAAAATGGAGGAAAAAATATGGAAAAAATAGAGACATAGTCGGAAACTCAGAATTCGAATAGCCAGGCATAGTGTTCAAGCGGACCAATACGCATGGTACCTAGCTCGCACCAACTGGCTAACAGAGTGGTTATCTCTCAACGGCTGCCTAGACAACAAGCCTACGTGGCACCTTCTGCGAAGCCTAATGACCCCCGGAAAGCGAAGAGTGCACAACATACATATTTTCATCGAACCCTACACAGCTTTCAAGGCACGGATCACAAACTCAGGAATGAACTAACGCGTCGCTATATCTGCACCGCGGAAAACCTACAACCCTACAATGAGAAGTAGGGGGGGGGACCGAATGAAAATTTAGATAGAGTCTTCACTTTGGAGGAAATCGTTGCAGCACTAGCAGATATGCGCCAAGGCAGAGCCCCGGGATAAGAAAAAACTACGCTCGGACTTCTGCCCAACCTCGGCACACAGGCTCTGCAAAAATTTACGGATTACATAACAAATGCTGGCGCAGCGGAACCATTTCACAATCATGAAAATGAGCCAATGTACACTTTATCTCCAAACCCGGCAAGAAAATCAGAATCGAAAACCTGCGCCCATTATCCCTCACGTCGTACGCAGGCAAACTGCTGGAGAAGGCAATCCATGCGCGTCTCTCCAATACTCTTGAGGACAACGAGCTACTGCCAGACATGATGTTTGGATTCAGGGCACACTTGTCCACCCGTGATGTGGTTCTGCATTTTAAACGCGAAGTCATTGATCTCGGACGCAGAAACAGTTATCGAGTGCTCCTAAACCTCGACCGCGAGGGAGCATTTGAGAACGTGAAGCACTCCACGATCCTCAACAACCTCCACAACGCGAGCTTTGGCCAGCGAGTTTGCTCATCCTTACGGACAGAACCGTCAACAGCAGCAGCGGCACAAAACACACAACGCAAGTGAAAACGGACACGAGAGGCACTCCACAAGGGGCACTACTATCCCCACTTCTCTTCAGCACTGCACTCCTAAATCTCCCACCCCTTCACAATCAAGTACAGGGCATACGCCATGCCCTGTACGCTGATGATACAACCATCTGGACAACCACGGAAAGTATGGGAATTATTCAAAAACAGCTACAAACAGGGGCAACAAGGGTTCAAAATTATGTACCGGCATGTGCACTAACCTGCTCTCCCGAAAAATCCGAACTCACAGTCTTCCTTTCAACGCAATAATCAGCACACCATCAGCCCCCGCGCTGGCAACAAGCTCATCAAGGATGTTGAGGCCCTGAAATACTGGGTCTGTACATAAATAACAACAGAAACAACCTCCTCACCCTCCAGAAATTCCGGCTCGGGAGCGAGCCAGTCGCCAGGATGAACGCGTTAAGATAACGACGCGGAAATGAGAGATGCGAGCAGAAGATACTCTTCGACTGGTGGAGGCTTTCGTCGTAAGCCACGTCGTCGACGCAGCACCCTATCTCCTTTTCAAGAAGCGTGACATCAAGAACATAGACGTCATAAAAAGAACAGCATACAAGAAGCCCCTGGGCTTCCCTCTCGCGACATTGACGGACCGGCTCTTACGATTGGGAGTGCACAATACGATAGACGAGCTAAGAGGCACACCTCACGGCGCAGGTGGTACGGCTCTCCGCTAGTCGGACTGGTCGACAAGTACTCAGTGATTTAAACATCAATATTCTTCTACAGCTAAAGGCCAAAAACGAAATTCCAGCCTCATAGAGAGGCCAATTCAAGGCAGGTCCACTGACAAGGAATATGCACCCTGATTTTCACCAGTCAAGACGACACGCACGAGCTGAAGCCATGGAAAGCACTACCGCGGGGCGAGGGCATGTTCTATATCGATTCTGCGGTTGCCGAGCAGAACGATGGCCGTCGTGGTAGTGCACCAAAATAAAAGAATGGACGGACGATTGCTAGCCAGGACATACCGGCTGCGGAAGAAGTGGCGATTGCTCTGGCTGCAACACACAATAGTGCGGAACACGTTCTCACAGATTCACAGACAGCGTATCGCAATTACCTCAGGGGCTGGATCGCACCGCTAGCAGCAAAAATCCAGCTAGGTAGCTAGACCCGTGCCTACCAACCCTCATGCAAGCACTTAATATGCCTACCAGGTCAACAGGGCATTCCAGAGAACGAGAGCGCACATGCCTCAGCCCGAGCATTTCACCCCCGGGACCCATTTGGGATGCCGTGCAACCTCCTACCGCACTACTAACTTACAACGACATACTTCAGCACTTCAGATTATCCCGACGGATATACCCACCACCGGCTAAGGAACTGGACAAAGGGGAGGAACACCACTTCCGTAAGCTACAGACCAACACTTACAAGAATCCGCAAAGACTGCGAGCAATAGACGCGGACTCATTTGACTCACAATTCAAATTCTGCGGGGAGAAGGCGGACCTGTACCATATCTTGTGGGCCTGCTAACGAAATGAGGTAGTTACTGTCATTATCCGGCCAACGCAAAAGGTGTGTTAGGCATCTGTGACCAGCTCGGACGAAACGAGTGAAAAAGAACTAACTCACCGAAAGAGCCCGCAAAGCAGCATATCCCAATCAGGTTCCGTGCTAAGAGCTCCAACCGCCGCTACAACCTCCTAAACAATTTGATTAAAATACTTTTACCGCCACCACCAATGGTGCGGGTGCTTGGAAGGGAGAGTGATAGTAACAGGTAAATTGGTTTCTGACGAAATGAAACGGCGCCGTATAGGTCTCGCATATCTGGGTGGACACCTGAATCGCGTCGTAAGGGAAGGAAGGAAAGGGGGATGGGGTGAGTGAAAGAAGAAAAGACTACAAAGACCTTAGAAAGGACGGCGCTTAATGGGTATAACTGCGCATAACTTCCCTCAGTCGTGCTTTAGGCTACGCGGCGGTAGAGCGACAGATGTGCGCGGCGTGCGTTGGCATTGACAACGTTTTGCCAGAAACTCGGCCCTGAAGCCATAGGGCGACAGCGCTCATTGTGTTCATTGGCGTTGGCGTTGACAACATTTTGCATTGCGATCATTTCCAGGAGGAGTGTTCATAAGTGGCTCCCTGGGTCTGTGGGCGCTTGAATCGTGCTTATAGGTACAGGCGCGGCAATAAGTAAACGGAGCACGCTATTGCGTTCGAAGTGCGATCACGCTCTCTCCATTGGTAATGAAGAAGCGTTATTTGTCTACAAGCTACCAGCATGCGCGCACCACTGCTGGAAATTTCAATTAATTGACGCGTGAAAAATATTCGAAGACAGTTGCGTGCTCCGTTTACTTTTGTCCGCGCCTTTACTTGGGGTGATCAAAGAGAGGTGTGGGCTGCATGCTTTAGCGCTAACTACGGTGAGCAAACTCTCGCGATCAACCATTAACTGCCACCTGCCATGATGCCACGCTAGAGTGGTTTGAGCAAGTAGCCTGGTAATGTCACCTATTTGAGCCACACCTGGGTTCGAAACCACACGGGCAGAAATTTTATTTTTAAGAAACCGTACTTTCATTTCTATGGCGATGAGGTCACATGGGTTTTCCGGCTGCCTGGCGTGGAAAAAACTCTCGATTTAGCGCCTCATGAACAATATAATGCATATCATTAATAAAACAGCCGCTCCACTTGAGCGAGGCAAACTGAGTTGAGGCGGAAGCGCGCACCCTTCAGTTCCATCGGCTATGCAGCCCAACGCTTGCAGCAGAGTCCAACAGGACTGAGCGCAAGACTTTGGTGGAGGTACCAATGCCGGGCTTTAAAACGAGTGCAGCTCGATTAGATTCATGGTTCGTTCGAATCTGAGACTTCCATGGGAGAACATTACCACCCTCGAGCGTGTTTAATGCGTGGTCAATTTTAATTTTCTCAGTGCGTGCTTGGCGGCTTTCCGATTCTGCTGAAAAAAGCCTTGTTCTTACTGCCAGGAAAGGAGGAGAGATTGGTTTCTCCACCATTCTCTTCCATCCGTGGATCATGGCTGCCTTTTCGATTACAGTGTTCATAGTTGAATTTCAGCGGTCGGAAATTTTCAAAACATATTTTGCTATTTTACGACTATGCCTTTTTTATTACGTTTCTTTTCGAATACTCAGTATCCAGAGTTACCGCTCTACCTTTGGTTTTTCTCTTTTCGATAGCCACGGGAAGCTGATTTAGTGCAGGTGTCATAAACATGAAAGATGGGCAGGCCGCAAGCCTACGCCACGGTTGTATTTCATGTCTTGATATAAAGCTGTAGGAATAATACAGGAACTGCCAAGAAGCTAAGCGAAGCCCTCATCATTCATTCTTTATCATCATCATAGCATTATCTGAAGGTAAATTGTTGCTCGCCGGGAAGGATACATTCACGGGAGGAAAAACGACTGTATTGTACCGCAGGAATTGCAGCTGACCACACCCTGAGCCATCTTTTGAGATCAGTGGACGGCGTAAGCAGCAGCTGAGTAGAGCCACAGCACTTCGAGGAGGCGTTAAAATCTTCGTAAGTATTGGATGCATTATATTTTCTCTTCGTTCCATTAATTTCCAAAGTACGTTCAGTTAATATTTCTATTCTGAATATAGCGTCAGTTTTGCCACCGAAATGCGTAATGTTGCTCCTGTTCATTGCTGCATTAAGTTTAAAGAACTGCACACGCGAATATGACTGTCGAGAACAGTCGCGCTGCCGCCTATTGGAATATGAATATGTTTTTGGAATGGAATATGTTTTTCCTGTGTGTGTCTTTTGTTCGCAATTGGCACCTACAACAGAATATGAAACCTATCGCAGTAGGAGCCTATTGCTCCGTGTTACCAGCTTCATCTGCTTTACGGCCTGGACGAAGGGAAATATTGGATCCTAGTTTAGAATTAGACTGTATGAGTGCATTTGTAAAACAAATCGACGACCTATCGTCGAAGTCTTTGCTTCTTGAAGATGATATGATTGGTGTCGCAAACATTGTAGCGTTGCCGTCCATTACGTGTTCGTTTTAACAGCATCTGGTTCCGAGAACTATGTCAATGATAATATAAATATATTTTTCGTTTTTTTTTGTGTGAGTTGAGATGAAATGTGTTTTGACGCGACTGTGTGCGGAGCTGCAAATGCATTTCTTGTTTTGTCGCTGAAAGAAAATTTAGTAAATGCGTCTATTAGAAACACGCATGCTATCTGTTGTTTATGAATTATTTCTTTTCCTTCTGGAGGCTCTTTTTCATAAAGCGCCGTATCCACTTACTAATTCATCCCATTTATTGCGGTAAAATTATACATAAAAACTTTCTGCCCAGTGCAGCGCTTCATTGTCTGGGGAATATAAAATAAAAGCTAACGTCAATACAAACTTATGTAAATTGATCATCAGTCGTTTTTTATAGAGGTGCAAAAACTAGGATCAAATATGGCTGTGGTTTGGCTCTGGTCAAACCTGGTAGAGCAGCGAGAGGTGTATATACGCCTGGCCACGCATAGGTTTCGCTTGAAAGTAAGGCACACGACAGAGCATTTGGAGGCCGTGTGAGCGGACGCGCTTCGCAATGCGCTGCGCAAACTTTATCTTTTACGACCGGATTACCTCATCCCAGCGGTCTAAAGATAGTATCATCAGCCTCCGCTTCTAGCCAGGAACCTGCTGATACGAACCTTTCTCGGTTTGGGCTACCACATCAAGATACAAGTTCACATATTTTCCTCACAGCGCTGCGCTGAGAGACTAAGCCTCGCAACGCACCAGCCACCGATCATTAACGCCGCTAGAAACGCAGCTTCGCGCTCGGACCAGCTTCGTGCTCTGACGTCACTCCACGCATGCACACAGCTGGCGGAGCGCGGGGCCACGGCTCAGCGCGCAGCAACGCTGATCTCGCGAAGCGGATGGCGTAGTGTAGCTCTCGCTACAAAAGAAGAATGGCAGTAGTTCATAGTCCTCGGTAGAAGTTCCTCACTCGGTAGAGTACCGGTACTTGTTGGCTGTCTAAGTGTGCCGGTGGTCACCTTTCAGGTGGCCGCCACTCAGTGCTCGGAATGTGAAGGGATGTCCTTCGGGAGCCGTATAGTTGACGGAATGAACTATCGGTTTCGTGAACACCCATAATTCGCGCCGTCTTGCTGCGAAGACTAGCATTAAGGGACAATTGAGCACTCACCAGATCAGCGGGTGGTTCTCGGGCCATGATATTACGTCGAATACCAAGAGTGGGTGGAATGGCGCGAGAAAATTTATAGACTAGGTAAAGAAACATACGCTCACTTGAAATGGTGCGTTAATTAGCGATCTGCTTGCGTTAGTCTCCTTTGCTGGAGAAATAAAAACCTGCTGCACCATTTCCAATAACTCGTTCTGAATCACTTGCCAATGGGGCAGAAATCGCCTGGCAGCCCGTTGCAGGCTCTCAAGGGCTCTTCTATGCGTGGGACCTTCCGCTATTCCAAAGCTGTCAGGGAACAAAAAACTTCAGCACTTTTTGGAACTTTGAATGGTAATACGACTGATACAGTGATTGTCACTGCTCAATGCCTCATTAATGAGAGGAGATCAGATGATCTGTTATCCACATCATGCACTCCGCGATCATGACGCGTATTGCGAGGAAGGCGCATAGCTTTAGTATCTGGCCTCGATGACTACTTTGACGCCGTTATTCTATTTGTGACTGAAATGGCAATGGCACTAAGCGAGACACACACAATAAAGACTGACGTAGCACATGCGATAACTTCATCTGCGCTTATTTACAGCAAAGCCAGGAAATATATTGAACATTTAATGCAAGTTGAACAAAAACAACAACAAGACATCAGCAAAACTGTTCAAGATATGATATCTAATTCTTGAAAAGGCGGATCGAAGTATCACTTATATAATCTACTTCCCTCTTCTTTTTATGTGGAATGTTTCCAAAACCACCGGTGCCTTCACATCTCTACTCTGGCCCAGAATATTTATCTCCTGAAGTCGTGGTCTACACTTCTTGCGTTCTTTGCATATTTTTCCCCAAGCCCATGTTCTGCCACACGATTACACACGAAGCATTCAGCACAGTGCGGCGAAAGGTGTGCACCTCCTAGATTTTTTTAGCGATCGTGCATGCTATGCAGCGCCGTCAGCAAATGCACCACCCGGTTTGGCCCACATGGGCTTTTCCGCACGACAGCGGTATCTCGTATACCACACCTGTGCAGCACTTCACGTACTGCATGCCGTGCTTTTTGTTGCAAGAGTTCTTATTTTTATAGCTTCCAGTGCGCGCGAATAGCTTGGCAAGCTTTCATGAAACGGAAAACATGATCTGCACGCCATGTTACTTCGCCACCTTTTTCGCATTGTGCGGATCGCCGTGCACATAACCACTTCTGGTTTCACGACTGTATTCTTGGCTCACACGACTTCTGAAATATGGCACATTTGATTTTTCTTAGGAGGGCATTAGCAACTCCTGTTATAATCGATCATGGGAACCCCCCCGAAACGAGTCGATCAACTTGCCCATCAAAACTAGGCTGCATAGCTTGGTGACACAACTTTACGAGAGCTTATTCAAGGCCGAGGCCAGCAATGGCGGGTTTTAGTATTTCATTGAGCTGATGTATAAGGCAATAATTCCTTCTGTGCTCGAGGGGAGTATCAGCAACAGATATGATGCTCTTCCAGAGTGAATTTAAGATCTAAAAACTGCAAACACCTCCGCTTAGAAAGTTCTTGAGTAAACAGCGACTCCTTTCCCTCTTCATGAAATTTGGCTAAAACTGTGCTTACAGCATCCGTGTAGGTCAAGCTCTTTTGTCTTTTGAAAACTATTAGAAAATCGTCAACATACCTAAAGTCGTCGCCTACAAAGCTCTTAGCTAAATCTACAGCCTGAGGGCGCACCACATGATGACACCCACGTTTCTAATTCTCAGCATGACGCCACAACCCAGACATAAACTTGCCATCCTACAGTAGAACTGCCGGGGACTAAAACGGAAGAGGGAAACATTACAACAATACATGCTCTCATACTCATACGCCGCAAATAATAGCCCTGCAGAAAGTGAATATAGAGGCTCAGATCAGAGGATGCTCAACACATCAAAAAAATCCCTCGAGATGCATCTAGGTCCATAAATCATGTAGACCTTAATCTAGACACCGGGATTGAGTATACCTTCATAAAGCTACTGCCACAGAACAGAAACAACAAGGGCCCCTCTATACTCAACATATATAGCCGCCCTAAAAAGCACCGCGTAACCTTCTTTCTTTAAGCACTAAGAGAATCCCAAAAAGCTCCTCTAGCTGTAGTTAGTGACTTCAAAGCTGCTAGCCCCCTATGGGGTTACCCGAGGGAAGGCGCGAAAGGCAGAAAACTAGCATCCGCCATCGCTGACATGGCCCTGACCCTATTCACGGACCACCAGCACCCGACGCGAGCAGGCACCAGCATAACGCGGGATACTTCCCCCAACCTCGCGCTCGTCCGCAATGCCCGATATAATGAGTGGCTCGATACGGGAGAAAGCCTGGGCAGCGATCAGTACGTGGTGCAGACAATCTTCGAAAGCAACCAGCACAGCAAACCACGATAGCAAGCCAGAATTACAGACTGAGGGACATTCAGCAAGGACACCAAACTAGCCACATCGCAACAAATAACCAGCTGCGGATATTGGGCGGCATTCATTCTCGACCTTAAAGAAAAGCTCACAAAATCCCTCGCTACCACGGAGGACCACCCAGCTGTTGACATACACTTCATACGCCTTTGGGAAAGAGACGTAGTCTTATAAAATGGTGGAAAAAATATGGAAAAAATAGAGGCATAGTCGGAAACTCAGAATTCGAATAGCCAGGCATAGTGTTCAAGCGGACCAATACGCATGGTACCTAGCTCGCACCAACTGGCTAACAGAGTGGTTATCTCTCAAAGGCTGCCTTGACACCAAGGCTCCGTGGCACCTTCTGCAAAGCCTAATTGACCGCGCGAAAGCGAAGATTGCAGAACATACATATTTGCATCGAACCCTACACAGCTTTCAAGGCACGGATCACAAACTCAGGAATGAACTAACGCGTCGCTATATCTGCACCGCGGAAAACCTACAACCCTAAATGAGAAGTAGGGGGGGGGGGAACCGAATGAAAATTTAGATAGAGTCCTCACTTTGGAGGAAATCGTTGCAGCACTAGCAGATATGCGCCAAGGCAGAGCCCCGGGATAAGATAAAACTAAGCTCGGACTTCTGCCCAACCTCGGCACACAGGCTCTGCAAAAATTTACGGATTACATAACAAATGCTGGCGCAGCGGAACCATTTCACAATCATGAAAAACAGCCAATGTACACTTTATCTCCAAACCCGGCAAGAAAATCAGAATCGAAAACCTGCGCCCATTATCCCTCACGTCGTACGCAGGCAAACTGCTGGAGAAGGCAATCCATGCGCGTCTCTCCAATACTCTTGAGGACAATGAGCTACTGCCAGACATGATGTTTGGATTCAGGGCACACTTGTCCACCCGTGATGTGGTTCTGCATTTTAAATGCGAAGTCATTGATCCCGGACGCAGAAACAGTTATCGAGTGCTCCTAAACCTCGACCGCGAGGGAGCATTTGAGAACGTCAAGCACTCCACGATCCTCAACAACCTCCACAACGCGAACTTTGGCCAGCGAGTTTGCTCATCCTTACGGACAGAACCGTCAACAGCAGCAGCGGCACAAAACACACAACGCAAGTGAAAACGGACACGAGAGGCACTCCACAAGGGGCACTACTATCCCCACTTCTCTTCAGCACTGCACTCCTAAATCTCCCACCCCTTCACAATCAGGTACAGGGCATACGCCATGCCCTGTACGCTGATGATACAACCATCTGGGCAACCACGGGAAGTATGGGAATTATTCAAAAACAGCTACAAACAGGGGCAACAAGGGTTCAAAATTATGCACCGGCATGTGCACTAACCTGCTCTCCCGAAAAATCCGAACTCACAGTCTTCCTTTCAACGCAATAATCAGCACACCATCAGCACCTGCGCTGGCAACAAGCTCATCAAGGATGTTGAGGCCCTGAAATACTGGGTCTGTACATAAATAACAACAGAAACAACCTCCTCACCCTCCAGAAACTCCGGCTCGTGAGCGAGCCAGTCGCCAGTATGAACGCGTTAAGATAACGACGCGGAAACGAGAGATGCGAGCAGAAGATACTCTTCGACTGGTGGAGGCTTTCGTCGTAAGCCACGACGTCGACGCAGCACCCTATCTCCTTTTCAAGAAGCGTGACATCAAGAACGTAGACGTCATAAAAAGAACAGCATACAAGAAGCCCCTGGGCTTTCCTCTCGCGACATCGACGGACCGGCTCTTACGATTGGGAGTGCACAATACGATAGACGAGCTAAGAGGCACACCTCACGGCGCAGGTGGTACGGCTCTCCACTAGTCGGACTGGTCGACAAGTCCTCAGTGATTTAAACATCAATATTCTTCTACAGCTAAAGGCCAAAAACGAAATTCCAGCCTCATAGAGAGGCCAATTCAAGGCAGGTCCACTCACTAGGAGTATGCACCCTGATTTTCACCAGTCAAGACGACACGCACGAGCTGAAGCCATAGATAGCACTACCGCGGGGCGAGGGCATGTTCTATATCGATTGTGCGGTTGCCGAGCAGAACGATGGCCGTCGTGGTAGTGCACCAAAATAAAAGAATCGACGGACGAGGGCTAGCCAGGACATACCGGCTGCGGAAGAAGTGGCGATTGCTCTGGCTGCAACACACAATAGTGCGGAATACGTTCTCACAGATTCACAGACAGCGTATCGCAATTACCTCAGGGGCTGGATCGCACCGCTAGCAGCTAAAATCCAGCTAGGTAGCTTGACCCGTCGCTACCAACCCTCATGGAAGCACTTAATACGGCTACCAGGTCAACAGGGCATTCCAGAGAACGAGAGCGCACATGCCTCAGCCCGAGCATTTCTCCCCCGGGACCCATTTGGGATGCCGTGCAACCTCCTACCGCACTACTAACTTACAACGACATACTTCAGCACTTAAGATTATCCCGTCGGATATACCCACCACCGGCTAAGGAACTGGACAAAGGGGAGGAACTCCACTTCCGTAAGCTACAGACCAACGCTTACAAGAATCCGCAAAGACTGCGAGCAATAGACGCGGACTCACTTGACTCACAATTCAAATTCTGCGGGGAGAAGGCGGACCTGTACCATATCTTGTGGGCCTGCTAACGAAATGAGGTAGTTACTGTCATTATCCGGCCAACGCAAAAGGTGTGTTAGGCATCTGTGACCAGCTCGGACGAAACGAGTGAAAAAGAACTAACTCACCGAAAGAGCCCGAAAAAAGCATATCCCAATCAGGTTCCGTACTAAGAGCTCCAACCGCCGCTACAACCTCCTAAACAATTTGATTAAAATGTTTTTACCGCCCGCACCAATGGTGCGGGTGCTTGGAAGGGAGAGTGATATTGGTAAATTGGTTTTTGACGAAATGAAACGGCGCCGTATAGGTCTCGCATATCTGGGTGGACACCTGAATCGCGTCGTAAGGGAAGGAAGGAAAGGGGGATGGGGTTAGTGAAAGAAGAAAAGACTACAAAGACCTTAGAAAGGACGGCGCTTAATGGGTATAACTGCGCATAACTTCCCTCAGTCGTGTTTTTGGCTACGCGGCGGTAGCGACAGATGTGCGCGGCGTGCGTTGGCATTGACAACGTTTTGCCAGAAACTCGGCCCTGAAGCCATAGGGCGACAGCGCTCATTCTGTTCATTGGCGTTGGCGTTGACAACATTTTGCATTGCGATCATTTCCAGGAGGAGTGTTCATAAGTGGCTCCCTGGGTCTGTGGGCGCTTGAATCGTGCTTATAGGTACCGGCGCGGCAATAAGTAAACGGAGCACGCTATTGCGTTCGAAGTGCGATCACGCTTTCTCCATTGGTAATGAAGAAGCGTTATTTGTCTACAAGCTACCAGCATGCGCGAACCACTGCTGGAAATTTCAATTAATTGACGCGTGAAAAATATTCGAAGACAGTTGCGTGCTCCGTTTACTTTTGTCCGCGCCTTTACTTGGGGTGATCAAAGAGAGGTGTGGGCTGCATGCTTTAGCGCTAACTACGGTGAGCAAACTCTCGCGATCAACCATTAACTGCCACCTGCCATGATGCCACGCTTGAGTGGTTTGAGCAAGTAGCCTGGTAATGTCACCTATTTGAGCCACACCTGGGTTCGAAACCACATGGGCAGAAATTTTATTTTTAAGAAACCGTACTTTCATTTCTATGGCGATGAGGTCACATGTGTTTTCCGGCTGCCTGGCGCCGACAAAAACTCTCGATTTAGCGCCTCATGAACAATATAATACTTATCATTAATAAAACGGCCGCTTCATTTGAGCGAGGCAAAGTGGGTGGTGGCGGAAGGGCGCGCCATTCAGTTCCATCGAGTACGCAGCCCAACGCTTGCAGCAGAGTCCAACAGGACTGAGCGCAAGACTTTTGTGGAGGTACCAATGCCGGGCTTTAAAACGACTGCAGATCGATTAGTTTCATGGTTGGTTCGAAGCTGAGACTTCCATGGGAGAACATTACCACCCTCGAGCGTGTTTAATACGTGGTCAATTTTAATTTTCTCTGTGCGTGCTTGGCGGCTTTCCGATTCTGCTGAAAAAAGCCTTGTTCTTACTGCCAGGAAAGGAGGAGAGATTGGTTTCTCCACCATTCCCTTCCATCCGTGGATCATGGCTGCCTTTTCGATTACAGTGTTCATAGTTGAATTTCAGCGGTCGGAAATTTTCAAAACATATTTTTCTATTTTACGACTATGCCTTTTTTATTACGTTTCTTCTCGAATAGTCAGAATCCAGAGTTACCGCTCTACCTTTGGTTTTTCTCTTTTCGATAGCCACGGGAAGCTGATTTAGTGCAGGTGTCATAAACATGAAAGATGGGCAGGCCGCGAGCCTACGCCACGCTCTTTTATGTCTTGATTTAGAGCTGTAGGAATAATACATGAACTGCCAAGAAGCTGAGCGAAGCCCTCCTCATTCATTCTTTATCATCATCATAGCATTATCTGAAAGTAAATTGTTGCTCGCCGGGAAGGATCCAATCACGGGAGGAAAAACGACTGTATTGTACCGCAGGAATTGCAGCTCACCTGACCCTGAGCCATCTTTTGATATCACTGCACGGCGTAAGCAGCAGCTGAGTAGAGCAACAGCACTTCGAGGAGGCGTTAAAATCTTCGTAAGTATTGGATGCATTATATTTTCTCTTCGTTCCATTAATTTCCAAAGTAAGTTCAGTTAATATTTCTATTCTGAATATAGCGTCAGTTTTGCCACCGAAATGCGTAATGTTGCTCCTGTGCATTGCAGCATTAAATTTAAAGAACTGCACACGCGAATATGACTGTCGAGAACAGTCGCGCTGCCGCCTATTGGAATATGAATATGTTTTTGGAATGGAATATGTTTTTCCTGTGTGTGTCTTTTGTTCGCAATTGGCACCTACAACAGAATATGAAACCTATCGCAGTAGGAGCCTATTGCTCCGTGTTACCAGCTTCATCTGCTTTACGGCCTGGACGAAGAGAAATATTGGATCCTAGTTTAGAATTAGACTGTATGAGTGCATTTGTAAAACAATCGACGACCTATCGTCGAAGTCTTTGCTTCTTGATGATGATATGATTGGTGTCACAACCATTGTAGCGTTGCCGTCCATTACGTGTTCGTTTTAACAGCCTCTGCCTCCGAGAACTATGTCAATGATAATATAAATATATTTTTCGTTTTTTTTGTGTGAGTTAAGATGAAATGTGTTTTGACGCGACTGTGTGCGGAGCTGAAAATGCATTTCTTGTTTTGTCGCTGAAAGAAAATTTAGTAAATGCGTCTATTAGAAACACGCATGCTATCTCTTGTTTATCAATTATTTCTTTTGCTTCTGGAGACTCTTTTTCATAAAGCGCCGTATCCACTTACTAATTCATCCCGTTTATTGCGGTAAAATTATACATAAAAACTTTCTGCCCAGTGCAGCGCTTCATTGTCTGGGGAATATAGAATAAAAGCTAACGTCTATACAAATTTATGTAAATTGATCATCAGTCGTTTTTTATAGAGGTGCAAAAACTAGGATCAAATATGGCTGTGGTTTGGCTCTGGTCAAACCTGGTAGAGCAGCGAGAGGTGTATATACG
This sequence comes from Amblyomma mixtum, assembly GCF_055824585.1. Lineage (NCBI taxonomy): Eukaryota > Metazoa > Arthropoda > Arachnida > Ixodida > Ixodidae > Amblyomma > Amblyomma mixtum. The sequence goes on along the minus strand of NW_028317729.1, from coordinate 195,102 downwards.
CCTGGCCACGCATAGGTTTCGCTTGAAAGTAAGGCACACGACAGAGCCTTTGGAGGCCGTGTGAGCGGACGCGCTTCACAATGCGCTGCGCAAACTTTATCTTTTACGACCGGATTACCTCATCCCAGCGGTCTGAAGGTAGTATTATCAGCCTCCGCTTCTCACCAGGAACCTGCTGATACCAACCTTTCCTGCTTTGGACTGCTACATCAAGATGCAAGTTCACATCTTTTCCTCACAGCGCGGCGCTGAGAGACTAAGCCTCGCGACGCAGCAGCCACCGATCACGAACGCCGCTAGAGACGCAGCTTCGCGCTCGGACCAGCTGCGCGTCGGCGCCTCGACGACGGCATGGAATCCATTGTATTACAGGGAGAAGATATATAACCCTCGGAACTGACCTCTTCCAACGCGGCGAGGCGCGCACACCAGGTGCGTGCTCTGACGTCACTCCACGCATGCACACAGCTGGCGGAGCGTGGTGCCACGGCTCAGCGCGCAGCCACGATGACCTCGCGAAGCGGATGGCATAGTGTAGCTCTCGCTACAAAATAAGAGTGGCTGTAGTTCTTAATCCTCGGTAGAAGTTCCTCACTCGGTAGAGTACCGGTACTTGTTGGCTGTCCAAGGGTGCCGGTGGTCACCTTTCAGGTGGCCGCCACTCAGTGCTCGGAATGTGAGCGATATCTTTCGGGAGCCGTATAGTTGACGGAATAAACTAACGGTCTTGTGAACAACCATATTCCGCGCCGTCTTGCTGCGAAGACTAGCATTAAGGGACAATGGGAGGAGCACTCACGAGATCAGTGGGTGGTTCTCGGTCCATAGTATTACTTCCAATACAAAGAGTGGATGGAATGGCGCGAGAAAATTTATAGACTAGGTAAAGAAATATACGGTCACTTTAAAGGGTGCTTTAATTACCGAATTGCTTGCGTTAGTACCCTTTGCTGGATAAATAAAAAACCCTCTGCACCGTTTTTTTTTACGTGGAATGCTTCCAAATCTGCCGGTGCCTTCATATCTCCACTCCGGCCAAGGATCATCTCCCGAAGCCGTGGCTCACACTTCTTGCATTCCTTGCATCTTTTTACCCCCGGTCCATGTTCTGCCGCACGATTACACGTGAAGCATTGTGCACAGTGATGCGAGAGATGTCCACCTCCTAGATTTTTTAGCGATCATGCATGCTCAGCAGAGCGTGGTATCTCAGGTCAGTGGTATCTCCTATACCACACCTGTGCAGCACTTCACGTACTGCTTGCCATTCTATTTGTTGCAAGAGCTCTTCTTTTCATTGCTCGGAATGCGTGCGCATAGCTGGGCAAGCTTTCGTGGACCAAAAACACGACCGGCACGCCAAGTCTCTTCGTGACCTTTTTCACAATCTGCGCGACCCTGTGCTCATCAGGTATCACTTCTAATGATAACACTTCGGTATTTTTTCGAGGAAACGAAATGCGCAGAAACTTTCACCCCCGGCTGCGAAACCAATAGAGAGGGGGCTCGGAAAGCAGAGGGTAAATTTTCTAAATTGTTTTTCGGGGAAAGGAAATGCGCAGTATCTGTCTCACACATCTCTGTGGACACCTGAACCAGAGGGAAGGCGCATAACTCCCCTCTTGGAACAATGGACACCTCTATAGTGCTTTAAGCAACGGTTCGATACGGACAAATGCACGCTGCATGCTTTGGTATTGACAACGTTTTGCCAGAAACGCTGCCACCTGCCACGGTGGCAGGGTGGGTGGTGACTTTAATGTAGATATAAAAACAACCAAGAATTTCTTAACACTTATGCGGGAGAACTTCCCGTTCCTCTCGATCATAATGGCTCCCACAGGTGTGACAACCTTGCGAAATACTTGCGCACACCTCGTCTTTGAGAACCAGGCATTGGTGCGGCACGTCGAGCATATATCCATCTATTTCTCCGTCCAGAAAGCTTCTTTCATGACAGTCAAGAACTGTTAGTAGAGTGTTTCTTGGAGAAGGAACATGTGTGAAAAATAACAAGTTATCTGTAAATGTGAGTACATGTCTTGCTCGAATTCTTTGCCTCATTCTATTGAAAAGCTGAAACAGCTGATGAGCTGCGCACAGATTTCTTGAACGTATTCCTGCGCGCTGTCAAAATACAGAAAAGGCACGAACACACAAGTCGAAGCGCTTGCCTACAACAGCCAATGATTACTATTCTTGAGGTAGGTTAATTCAGTTCTCCTAACACCATCGAAGGCGAGCGGACGCATTGCTTATTTGGAGACGTGCATTGAGAAATCTTCGATAATTTCTCGTTCCCGTATTTTTCTCGCCCGACCTATTGCCTTGGTCTATTTTAGCAGTGGTGTGCATTTACAGTGCGCGCAATCAGGTGCCAAATTTCTGGATTTTGCAAGTTGTTCACACGCTCTTTCGTGTTCTCTAAGCCTCTTATTAAGGCACCTGCCCTTTTGCCCTACGTAGGTTCGTTGACAGCTGAGCGGAACGCTGTAGAGAACACGAATGATCATGAATAAAACTTCCAAAATTCGCGAATTTGGCCCCTTATAACGCAGACTGGAAATGCGCACCACTGGTAAAATACACCAAGGTAATAGGCCGGGCATGAAACAGACGGGAACGAGAAATTATCGAAGCTTTCGCAATGCACGTTGCTCCACGTAAGCAATGCATCAGCTCGCCTTCAGAGGTGGTAAGGGGAACTGATCTAATGTACCTAAAGAATAGTAATATTCGGCTGTTGTAAGCAAACGCTTTGTCCTGGGGGTTCGTTCCCTTTCCGTATTTGGATAGCGCTCACAAATACCTTCAGGAATGTATTTCAAACTTGCTCCAGTAGTAGCTCTTTTGGCTCAGGTTTCACATTATGAAGTAACGTAATCGGCTGCAATTTTTTTGATATTACAGCGCTAGCATGTGCAGGTCGAGTATCGCGGGACGGTGCTGCAGTACGCTGTTGCTGCGCCGTCGGACGGTGCTCTGAGGCTGCACCAAAGCGCCGTTCGACGGCACTCCACACACTGCCTACTTTAATGTGTTCCTCTTGAAACATGACTTGGCGCAAAAAAAGTACGTTGCTCAAGCGCACCAGCTCGCACACTTTTCGGAACTCGTACGCCTACGGGCACTTTCCGTCCACAGACGCCGGCATAATCTCGATTAACGACGCAAACCGAGGTCGCCATGTTTAGTTCACGATAACCATGGTAAGCGGCGTAACCGTGGTTCTCGCCGTGTGAACAGCTGTAACTATAATTAGTGAAAACAGCGGTTACCTTAACCGCGGTTAGCTGTACCCGTGTGACAAGGGTACAAGAGTGAGTGCCACTCCGGCTCATACTAGGTCTGTGCGTACAATTCTTCTGGGTGTACAGTCATTTCACAGAAATGGCTTTTGGTAGAAACAACAGATCCACAATGTCGGTGCATCATGCGTGTTTTCCACATGCTGTGTAATCCAATTAAATATAACACATCTAAGGGATCAATGATAAAAATGTAGTGCAGTGAAAAATTGTACAGAATGTTGTTGTTGTTGTTGTGACTGAGAGAAGGATGAAAAGGAAATTGCACGGGCCTGCTACTGGCTCGAGCCAAGCCACCACCGCTGCCACGTGCAGATAGAGGAGAGTCAAAAGATCAGAGGAAGGAGAGAGAGGAAAGGAAAGACGCGCGTCGCAGCAACAACTGCGTCCGCCGGAGCGGACGCTTCTCAAAAAACTGATAAGCGGCCGAAGCCGCGCTCGCCGAAGCGAGAACAGTTACGCACTACAGAATGCGCCGTCAAATCAAGTCTTTTATACAATGGCCGTTATATGACTTCCCAGAAGAGTATTTCATTTTTACAATGAACGAAACGACGCTCAATCGCTTAAGACGCTCAATCGCAAAGGCGGCAGTTCGCCGTAGATACAAAAATGCCCTTCTTTTCTAGCCCGCTTTAGCTGGTAGTGTCTCAGTGTGCAGCTTAAAGGAAAAAAAATTTTTGTCCATGTCGAGAGGAGCATTTTACGTACCCTCTTGATTACGTCATGTCCCGGTAGACCAGAATACACATAGCAATATAGTGGCGGAGGAAAGAGCATACAGATTAAGTCCTTGTACAACTGTTTCCTCGACACTGAAAAAAGTAACTCGGGTGAAAACCAAACAAGCAGGAAACGAACAGAAAATACTTCTCATGCATGAATCCCATCAAACACGGGCGATCAGAAGCATTAGAGGACACAATGATGCTTGGTAAAGCATGAGCTAAATTTACCTGCAGGAATGCTCGCATTATTTGGTGTGTAGTGTCCCTGGAAAACACGAAACGTGAAACCACCTGTCAGACGTGGACTAAACCGAGGCAGCAAAAGGCCGGAAAAAGTTGTCACGCATAGTTGTTCAAAAAACGAACCCCACTAAAAAGTTGCGAAAACTCTGTTGAAACGTTGGATGTAAAGTCTTGTTCAGTCAATAACTTTCTGTATATAGTAATTTTTTTTGGCGAGGAACAGACTACATGCGGTCGCCCTGACACAAATCGAGAGACCATGGGGCGCAGAAGTCTCAGCATAGCGCTGAAGAGTTGGCACATGGTCTTTCCAGTAGTGTGCTCTGTGCTTATGGGCTCTCAAAGGAACGAATCAATACTCTGCTCAAAAAGATTTGCAGTAGGACAAGGGATAACAGAGATATAAAGGTCTTAAAAATTTTCCCCTCAGAGGCCATCAGGCCGTGGGGCTTTCGAAAGTGGTAGTCTGCCAATTCCATCTTCCAATTCCCCAGAGTTATAGGGCCACTTATTACCTCGCACTTATCCTCAGAAAGCGGGGAAACCACAGACACCCAGCGCGCTACATGAACATCGTCAGCAGTGCTTGAAGCGGTTGCAAAAAGGGAGGGGCAGTATTTTCAAAGCTCGGTTGATATTTCATCTCCACTTGTCACCAGGGTGCCCCCAGAGTAGAGCAAACGATGCGCTTGGTACTCCCGTGCCGATGCTCATCAAGCAAGGCCCGTCTAGTTGGCTAAACAGAGTGCAAAGCATGATTACTGCGGGATCATACACTGGCCGCTGGAAAGTATTCTGCATCGAAACTTTGAAGGCGACACTCTACAGTTGCAATTTGTTGCCACCTCTGTATCCTGTAGCGTCGCATTCAAGTTCGCGCAAATTATAAAGGCGTTGATGCAGCCGTTTCTCGTTACCATGCTTAAAGAACCTACGCATGGAGCCGATCTCAAAACCTATTCCAAGAGCTTCCTGCTTAAACACCTCCCAAGCTGCACATAATGGGACTCTCATGGTTAAGCTAGATTCTAAAGTTCAAAAGTGGTCCCCACTCGCCACTTGAAGTCCTCATTTAACAACGAAGAGTTAAGCTTCCACAGTTACCGCTGTGGCTTAAATTTAGGGCGGGCACATTCTTCAATTCGTGCAATTACCACGGCATGATCAGAGAAAGGAACAGGGCTGACGTCACACGAAATACACCTTTTAAGTAGATCTGCGGAAACGTAAATCCGATCTAGGCGAGAATGCGAGGCTCCTCTAATAAATGCGAAGTCGGATGACAATCCGAAATTAATTATTACTGCATTTTCTGTGGTAGCCGATAAAGTTGCAGTGTTGTTAGGGTCACTTGGTGCACACAAGCAACTAAAATCGCCCACGAGTACAACATGAAGGTGACCGTCTAGAAGAGTTGTCATACCCTGAATGAAAACTGGTCTTTGCACCCGATTTTTTGAAGCATACACGTTGACGTACCTTCACGATTCACCATGCAGCCGAAAGTCACAACATATCACCTGTCCTTCTGTGTCAACCTGGTACAGAAAGAAATATTTGGCTGTAGTTTAGCTCTGGTTAAACCTGGAGAATGGCGAAAGCAACATCGGCCCGTAGCCATACATCGTTGCGTGAAGCCATATATTGTTCCGTGAGCTACATTGCCCACAGTCTCGCCGTCAGCAGGTGACGTCAATACACACAGCTTGCGTGCCTCGTGGCGCATGCTCGCCTTCTTTTCCTTAAAATGATCGGAGTGTAAAGCGTTGACAACGCCAACACCAATAACACAATGAACACCGATGGCCTATGGGTTTCGCGCCGCCTTTCTGGCACAATCTTGCCAATGCCTAAAGCTCACATCTCACTTCACTGCATGTGTTATAAGCAAGATTAAGACGTCAACTGACCCAGGGAGCCAAAATGCGCACTTCCTATCCTTGAAATGATCGCAGTGTAAAACGTGGTGAACGCCAGCGCCAATGACGAATGTCGACGGCCTATTGCTTCAGCGTCGCGTTTCTGGCCCAACGTTGTCAATGCCAACGCATGCAGCGAGCGCATGCACACCTGTCACTACCACCACTTAGTTTAAAACATGGTTGAGGTTGAGGGCAGTTATGGGCCTTCCCTCTGGTTCATGTGACCACCGAGATGTGGAGACCTCGCCCTCACCTCAGGGTAGGTATATCCTGGCGTAGCTGAGCGAAGCCACTGCCAATCTTACATACGCCACAAACCACGCAGATGGCGATCCTCAATCGCTACTTCGCATCGGAAAGGGAGAGAGACAGAAAGAGAGGGTGAGAGTGTCGGCGAGGCGATGGAAAGCGCGCGGCGGCGGCGGCTCCGTCGGCGGTACCGTCGCACCAGCTGCGCCCCGTGTGACGTCACCCGCTCCTCGCGCATGGGCAGCTTGGCCTTTCCAGAGCCCCGCGAAATGTCCCGGCGATTATCGTAGTGTTGCTTTGGCAACAAGAGAGATACTGTTTATGAAGACCAGAAAGCAGCCTGTCGAAAGGCGCATCGAGTGCGACACACGCAAATTGTAATAACTTAAGTACCGCAGGGCCACCTCTGTATCCAATTCACTTTCTTAGTCTCTTGAAGAGCGAACTTCCGTGATGTCTGGCTCCAGTCCGGAAGGTGAGACCTCGCTAGAGCTGGAACCTTTTCTCCTCGACCTGGAGCACGAGATTTATTTGTCTTTTGACTTTCGACGGTGGGACCTGTGCTTCGATGCAGCAGCGGCGTCCTTCTGAGAGGAGGGAGAACTCGGTGACACGCCACGATTTCAGTACACAGTTGAACTTGGCACACCCAGCCCCCCGCCTTGCAGTCAGGGAGTGAGCTGACAGACTGGCAATTAGCCACCTAATTGTCATACCCACCAGAGGCATCAGGTATCGCACCTGCGCAGGTTCTTGGCGCCGCAGCCACACCACTGCCCTTTTCTTTCTCCGTCTCATTCACAGGGCAGGAACGCGCACAAAGAGCTTCGTCACTGACGGAGTGCATTTCCGCTGAGTTCTCAGCCAGGCACTTTCGATCCACATCTGCAGACAGTTGCACCGCCGAGGGAGGCGTGGAAGGCCAACGCTGCATATCAGGACCTGCATCAGACTCCGGGCGATAAATTGGTGATTAAGTGCGTGTAACGGCTGACATGCAACCAGGAGAATCCAAAACTTTTTTCGCTTCCATCAAATGCTCCTGGACAGTGCCGTCCACGGAACGGGTGCCATTGCGGAGCTTATCGTCTTGCGACACAAATAAGACCTCTGAAGTATGGTCAAATCGGCGACAATCATTACACCGGAGAGTACGACAGTGGCGGCATATTTGCCCAACCATGTGGCAACGCAGACGCAAAGAAGGCCTGCCTGGAATTAAAACCAGGCTCTGTAGACCACAAAGTGTCAAAAGATGAGGTACGTCGTTGACAGTTACGCTATGAGCCAGAGTCAGTGTGATGTCTCTATTCAAACTGCGCATCCCATCCTTTTCCGAAACTCTACAGTGCTCCAAAGTGATGGGTGTAATTTTCCCGCAAGCTTGGAGGCTAGACATATGCTACGTGTTCTGGGAGCCAAAGAAGGTTTAGCTTGACGGTCTGCGGGTCTGGGTCAATGAACAGACAACGACGGTTTCTCACTATTAACTCTCCGGTGTTCACATGCTTAGCTTTGGCTGTAAGGCTGTCTTTCAAGTTATCATCCACACCTGTGACATCTGGAACTGTCCGACGGAATTGACTTCACTTAAAACTACAATAGAGCGTAAGGCCTCTTTAAAGTCCTAGGCATGATGAGGAGGTCCAGCAAGGTTAACCGATGGAAAAACGGTATTGAAAAGTAGCTTACCAATAAGTAGACGTGGCGAACTGTATGATAAGAAGTATTACTGGCGGCAGACGCCGCAACAGTACCGCGGTAAAGGGCCGATTTATCCATTCCAGTGGAGAACATCAAAAACGCGACCGTTTGGAACGATGCCTTCGTCTTTCGTCCACTATCTAGGCTAGGCTATCACCTAGGCTGGGTTAGGCTAGGCTACGCTATTACCGCAGGCAACACGCCTCGTGTTAAGCTGCACCATACTCTCGCGCTCTGCTTTGGAGAGCGTCGTCTTCATCAACTTCCATCTATTCCGTCCCGCGCAACGTTAATGGAACTAAACTAGTTTAGTTCCATTAACGTTGGTCCCGCGGCACTGCCTGCTCACCGTCGTCTTCTACGCAGTACATAACCGTGCTTTCGCTCCGATTAGATTGTAGTAAACATTCTGTATAGTTTTATTGAAAGGAAGTGCGCAAAGCTGGCTCCCTGGATCAGCGGACGCCTGAATCGCGCTTTGAGGTACGTGGAGTAGTGAGAGAGGTGCGGGCTAGATGCGTGAGCGCTGACAGCGTGGTGGCAGACACTCGTCACTGCAGCAACAGGCCGCAGCATTCATTGGGCGAGCAGACTCTCGCGATCAATCATTGGAGCGACGCTACTCTGACGCGGAGCTGAACGGCCGTGCCTTACGTGGGCTCCGTTCTTTTTGAATACATTTCTCCGGACTTCTTCACCCTTCGTTTGCGAAACTTCACCAACGCATCCGTGGAGGTGAGAAGATTCGTTTGACACCTTCGGAATCCGATTCCGTCCCCTTTCGACGCACTACTGGGCTCTTCGCCACACCCGCGGCCATCGTGGCCCGGCTTCGCCGCCTGCGCCGCTGCCGTTCGCTGACATACAATACGGCCTACCAAGTAGAAGGCGTGTCCATCACCCCTGCCGAATTTGCAGCGGATTTACACTGGGCGCGTGCAGTGAAGCCACACCGTGCAACCGCTGCACACCAGCCCAGAGTCTCGACACCGCCTGCCTCAAACGCATCCATGACCTCTCCTCCGCCGTATAACACCACCTCCAGTATTGCCACTCTATGTCGCCATGCTACCCTCCCTCGCCTTCCAGCGGAGGACTTCAAAATCGTCTTCAGACGGGGAGGTGAGCTTGATCTGCGCACGACCACCAACGGAGCCCTACTGGAAGACCTCTGTGCCCTTGCAAGCATCAACTACGTCACCCCCCAACCCGCCGACCGTGTACGGATCAATCCATACAATAAATAATTCCCTGTCAGCACCCCATCTGAGCCGCACGCTCGTCTCTACCTCCGGATCTCGGAACTCCGGTTGGGTCCTATTTCTTACCCCCTGCGTGCCCACATAGCCGCACCCGACGACGCTCTCCGCGGCATTTTACACAACGCCGTGGACTCTCAAATTGAGGAAGAATTAATCCAAGACCTCCAAGCGATGAACATCAACACCCCCTACGCTATCGCCGTCGCGCGTCAGATTGGCTGCTCCAAATCTATACTCAACACCTTCGTCGGTACCATCACCCTCCCCAGTACTATCGTCTGTAACAGTGGGATCTACCTATGCCACCCTTTCCTCCCAAAATCAGAAGCCTGCACGAACTGCTGGCCTCCAGGCCACCGTGCGAAAGTCTGCACGAGGCACATGTCTGTGTTCTGCCACCGCTGCGGCCAGGCCCACTAGGAAGTCGAACCCCGTAGCTGCGTCCCCAGTTGCATCTTGTGCAAGAGAGCCCACATCACGTGCTCGCGCTCGTGCAGGCACCGCTTCGGACGGAACGGCCCGTGGTTACCTCCAGCAACCTCAAAACCCCAACCTGCTCTGACGACGGATCCCACCGAGCCCATCCTCACGACCTCACGGCCTTCCCGGCCCAGCTAACGCGCTGCCTCCCGTAGTACCCGGTCTACCAGCCGCCACCGCTCCGTCTCCTTCCCGCCTCTACCCAAATCCGAGGCGTTCACCAGCAAATCACCGGCAAGGTGCAAATCGCAGCCCACCACGCCGGACCTCAAAATCATGGTCCTCGAGGCCACTATCCCAGCCCAGCAGCTCCAAATTCAGGACCTCTCGCATCAGCCACCGGCCGCGCTAGCGCGTTTGTCTTCCCCCGGTCCTGCTCCTCCTACTTTTGCACCAGCTGCCGCCTCTCTCCAACCGCCGCCTCTGCCGGCCCCAGCTGGGGAGCTGATGGACACGGCACCCTCGGCTGCGTCACTGCGTGCCTCTTCTGCAAGCCAGTCCCCCCCCACCGCACAAACGCCGCTCCCTCTCCTGTGACGCCGTCGCGCCGGAGCGGGACGTTGTCCGCCATCCACCCTCCGTCTTAAAAGCGTTTGAGCAGCGCATCATGGCCCGCTTAGCGCAACTTGTGAAGCGCGTCACCAGTATCGACACCCGCGTGGCCGCCATTTAATTTTGTCTCACCGCCTAAGACACCAGGGTTGGGACTCTAGAGGCCCGCCAGAGCGCGTCTGAGGCCACCCTCGCGCACGTCTCAGTACCTGCCCCACCAATCCGTGTGCTTATTCTAACTCCCTCTTAGGACCTCACTATCCTTCATGGCTAGATACCCCACACATCTTAATCTCTGGCCGTAGTACTGTCGGGGGTTCCGCGGCAAACGGAGCACCCTACAGCTCCACCTCCAGAACATCCCTCCTGACACTCTCCCCTGACGCCTCCTTCGGTCATCCTTCGGAGGCTCAACGAAGGGTTACAACGCTGATGCACCGCAAACTCACTGCTGTGGTGCACCATCTGGGCGTTTCGAAATGTGCCCATCTCCTCCTTGCAATCCTTCCCAGCCGTCGCACTGAGGCAAGGCTCTTCGTTCTCAATGTTTGCCGCCCACCCAAAGCCCCTTCAACACCTATCCTCCTCGTCCTCCTCAAAGCGCTCACCGGCGCTGGCCCCAACGAACTGGTCAATCTGGGAGACGTCAATGCACCCCATAACATCTGGGGCTACTCACAGAGCACCCGCAAGGGTCACTCACTTTTGACCTTCATTCAGAGCGAATGCCTTTCTGTGCTTGATGACACCGCTTGCCCCACCAGGATCGGATCCAGTGTCCAACGGGACACCAATCCAGACCTTGCCCTTGCCAAAAATATTGTTACGGGGTAGTTCCGCTTGGGATTGCAGAGAGCGGACACGGAAAACAGGGCTTTAAAACCACAGGCGTTTACTGCAGGCACCAGCCGACAATGCTCGACCGTCGTCTTCTTCACAAAAACTCAAGAGCTTCTTCTTCTTCCTTCCTTATGCATGCACCGCCTAATGTAACACTACCCCGCCGGCTGAAAAGCACCGTCCCGGTGCGTACTAGCGTCCAAACCAGGGTCCGCGTAGTACGGCTTGAGGCGTGCAACATGGACCGTCTCAGTGCGAGGTGTGGAGGTATGGCGTGCGGGATGCAAGGGCACAATTTCGTATGTCACTGGAGTCACTTGTCGTAAAATACGGTAGGGGCCTGTATATCGTGGCAAAAGTTTTTCCGAGAGGCCATTGCGGCGAGCTGGGGTCCAAAGCAGCACGAGAGAGCCGCAAGAATACTCGGTGTTGCGATGATAGGAATCATAGCGACGTTTCTGGGAGTGCTGGGAGGCTGTGAGTCGGTTGCGAGCAACAACGCGGGCAACGTCAACTCGGGCTATGGCGTCACGGGCATATGAGCTGGCAGTGGCGACGGGAGGGAGCAGGCTGTCAAATGGAAACAGAGGGTCACGGCCGTATAGAAGATAGAAGGGGGAGTAGCCGGAAGTGTTGTGACGCGACGAATTGTATGCAAATGTCACAAATGGCAGCGTGATGTCCCAGTCGCGGTGGTCATCAGACACGTATATAGACAGCATATCAGTCAATGTCCGGTTAAGGCGTTCGGTAAGCCCGTTCGTCTGTGGATGGTAGGCAGTCGTGAAAGAATGACGAACGTTGCACAACCATAGGATCTCGTCGACTATACGCGCAAGAAAGCAACGGCCACGGTCGGTGAGCAGTTGGCGGGGAGCTCCATGGACGAGTATAACGTCGTTGAGGAGGAAAGCAGCGACATCGGTTGCACAACTGGTTGGTATTGCTCGTGTGACCGCGTAGCGTGTGGTGTAATCAGTGGCCACCGCAATCCATTTGTTCCCCGATGCGGAGAGCGGAAAAGGCCCTAGAAGGTCCAGACCCACGCGAGAAAATGGGTCTATGGGGATGTCGATCGGCTGCAGAAGTCCAGCTGGTAAAACTAATGGCTTTTTCCGGCGTTGACAGCGGTCACAAGCAGCCACGTATCGGCGGACTGTGCGGTAGAGGCCTGGCCAAAAAAAACCGACGGCGCACACTGTCATATGTGCGAGAGACGCCTAGATGACCCGCTGTCGGAACGTCGTGAAGCTGTTCAAGGACGGCTTTGCGTAGGTGCTGAGGGACGACTAGTAGAAGGTCAGGGCCATCAGGTCGCATATTGTGCCGGTATAAGGTGCCGTCGCGGAGCACAAACAAACGAAGGGCAGGGTCATGGCGATCGGCGCAGAGGCGACTGATAATTTCGCGAAGCTGAGGGTCCTGGCGTTGCTCACGGTAAATGTTGGAAAAGTCAGAAATAGAGAGCACGAAATCGTCATTGTCACATTCAGGTTGGCTTGGCGGGTCGACTGGATGACGGGACAGGCAATCGGCGTCTCGATGCAACTGGCCAGACTTATATACTACTGAAAAATTGTACTCCTGAAGGCGCAAGGCCCAACGTCCAAGGCGGCCAGTAGGGTCTTTGAGTGTAGAAAGCCAACACAAGGCGTGGTGGTCAGTGGCTACTGTGAATGGCCGCCCATACAAGTAAGGGCGGAACTTCGTAATGGCCCAGACTAGGGCTAAGCACTCACGTTCAGTGATGGAATAATTCTGTTCGGCCTTAGAGAGGAGTCGGCTGGCATAGGCGATGACGCGAGGGGAGCCGAGCTGACGTTGTGCGAGAACGGCACCAATGCCATGACCACTTGCGTCGGTGCGTACTTCTGTGGGTGCTGATGGATTGAAGTGAGCCAACACAGGCGGACGGGTGAGGTGGGCAATAAGAGCGGCGAAGGCGGCCGAGTGTTCGTGGCCCCAGGAAAAGGAGACCTCTTTTTTCAGAAGCTGCGTGAGTGGACGGGCGATTTCCGCGAAGTTTGGTACAAATCGCCGGAAGTATGAGCAAAGTCCGAGGAAGCTACGCACGTCGCTGCTAGATTTCGGTATAGGAAAACCACTTACAGCGCGAATTTTGTCGGGGTCCGGCTGTATGCCATGGGTGTTGACCAAATGTCCGAGGATCTTGAGTTCCCGGCGACCAAAGCTACACTTCTTGGAGTTCAACTGAAGGCCAGCTCGTCGGAAGACGCCAAGAATAGCCGAAAGACGATGGAGGTGGCCCTCAAAGGTTGATGAAAATACGATGACGTCATCGAGGTAGCACAGACATGTGGTCCATTTGAACCGGCGTAGTAAGGAGTCCATCATGCGCTCGAAGGTCGCAGGGGCATTACATAAGCCGAAAGGCATCGGCATCACCTTGAATTGGTAGAGTCCATCCGGGGTGACAAAAGCCGTCTTCTCACGATCTCGTTCGTCAACAGAGATCTGCCAATATCCAGAACGGAGATCGATGGAGGAGAAGAAGTTGGCACCATGCAGGCAGTCGAGGGCGTCATCGATCCTAGGAAGAGGGTACACGTCTTTCTTTGTTATCTTGTTGAGGTGTCGATAATCTACGCAAAACCTCCAGCTGTTGTCTTTCTTCTTGACAAGTACTACCGGAGACGCCCAGGGGCTGCTCGACGGCTCAATAATGTTGCTGGCCAACATTTTGTCCACTTCTTCCTGAATGATATGGCGTTCTGAAAGAGCAACTCTGTAAGGCCGTCGGTGAACAGGGCGGGCATCTCCAGTATCTATGCGATGTGTGACGACGGACGTTTGGCCCAGGGATCTGTGACCGAAATCAAAAATGTCGCTGTACGACCGCAAAAGGCTGGCAAGGGCACTGGCATATTCGGGACGCAGGTCAGAGGCAACCATGGCTGAGATGCGGTCCTCCGGACTGTGTGACGAGGCAGGCTGTGCAGGTACCTCGGCGCGACGGTCGGACAGCACTGCAGAAATAGTAAATGTGGACAAAGGTGACAGCTCGGCAAGGCAAATGCCCTCCGGGAGAACTTGCGAGGACATGCTGAAGTTGAGTACGGGAATGTAGGTGAGGTTGTTCTCGACGTGTACAATGTTATGAGGTAGGGCGATGTTGTGTTGTAGAGTGACGTCGGTGATGGGGTTGACAACGTAGTCGCCGTCAGGAAGGGAGGGAAAAGGTGACATGGGCACGTATACTGCCGCCTCGGGAGGTAGGCGAGTAAATGTACTGGAGCGGAGGCGAGGCTGGGAATGGTCAGCACTAGGGTCGTGAACACAATGGGGCAGGGCTAGGCGCAGAAGTCCGGAGGAACAGTCGATGAGAGCGGAATGAGCTGTTAAAAAGTCTAGGCCTAAAATGACGTCTTGAGGACAAGTAGTAAGGACCGATCCCATATGGATTAATACAGGGGTCTCCCTTTGTAGCGATCACTACATCCCCTGCACCACTTTCTCCCCTCTATTGCTCGTACCTCTCCTCGTCTTACCCAGATAGTTGACAGGGACCGTTTCGGATACCCTCATCTGTCTACTTCCTCTTCTGCTCCTATCTCCGATCTCTCGGCCTGGACTGAGACCCTATTTTCGGACGTCCACACTGCCACGTCTTCACTCCCTCCACGCCACAATCTACCACGGCATAGAGCCGTCTGCTGCGCCTTTTGGAGGCTTACCACGCTCTCCACCGCCTCTGGCAGGCCTAGAAACGCAATCACCGCCTGCGCCTCGGTTTGGCCCGGCCTGCGTCTGTTGTGGAGGAGCACTGCTCCTCTCTTCTTCGGCAACAGTGGGGCCAGACCTGCGATCGCATGGGTGGTCGCTTCTAAAGGTGGAGCTAGACCCCATACACACCAGAGCTTCCCAGCGCAAGGATATCTCCCACCTCCGTAACTCCTCCCCACTCTCCAACACTCACTTCCTGGCTGCCCTCAGGAACCACTACCTCGGCACCGCCCCCTTCTACTCTCCCCATATACTCCGGCTCCGCCAACCCCGATCTTGATTCGGACATCTCCCTGGGTAAGGTTCGTTAGGCGCTACTGAAGCTCCGCACCACCTCGGTCCCAGTAGCTGACCGCGTCACCTTCAAAGCAGTCCCTAGAAGCCCTTACTAACCTTATCTGCCAAAGCCTGTCGTGTTTTAGGTTTCCTGCGACGTAACGCTAAACTTTTCCCTTTAAAGACTAAAGAACTGGTGTATAATACAAACGTTAGAAGCATACTTGAGTATGCTTGCACAGTCTGGGATCCGAAAACCTTGCTTGACGTTCAAAAGCTAGAAAGAGTTCAGAATTTGGCCGTTCGTTTTGTTTTCAATAACTATGGGCGATATTTTAGTGTAACGAGCGCGAAAAAATCTTTGGGTTGGGACTCACTTCAAAAACGTAGGAAAGTACTGCGTTTAAAATTATTTCATAATATTTTTCATTCTAGAACTGGAATAGACAGAACCAAATATATAGCCAACCCTGATTACGTGTCTTTACGTAGAGATCATTCACTTAAAGTTAAAGAATACAGGTGCCGGACTGACCTTTTTAAAATGTCTTTTTTCCCCAAAACGGTTTCTGAATGGAACAAGCTGCCTGAGGAAGTAGTGTCCATATTATCAAATGATTCATTTTCTTCCATGCTGTGACATTTTTTTTGTGTATAATAATTCCGTGTTCTTTCTATCTCATTGTTATCTTTTTTTTTGTAACCACCTGCACGCGGTGGCATTTGTGTACTTTTTCTTCTACCCCCCCACTGTAATGCCAGCCAATGGCGCTGTGGGTATGATGATAAATAAATAAATAAATAAATAAATCAATAAACATTGGCACACTGGCACTCTTCCCTCCTCGTGGACCCATGCACGTGTCTCTATCATCCCCAAATCCGCACACGTATTGGCCTAGAAGACTTCCACCCCAGCTCTATTACCGCCTGCAGACGTATCTGGATGACCACGACATGTATCCGCACTCCATGTTCGGCTTTCGTCCCCAATGATCCACCCAGGATGTCATACTCCAGCGTTTCGAGGATGTCCTACAAACCTCCCACCACAAACGCACTCGAGCTGTCATGGCGCTGGACCTTACCAAACAGTGTACATCACGCTGCCATATTGGACGCTATCTCCTCCCTCCATGTGGGACCCCACGTCTATGCTTACATCACTGGTTTTCTCGAGTGCCGCAGAGCCGAAACCTGATCAGGCCCACTTTCTTCTCCTTCTTTCTCCCTCTTGCAACAAAGGTTCCCCGCAAGGTTCTGTCTTCTCCCCGCTTCTTTTCAGCATAACCCTGTTCCCGCGGGCGCTTGCTCTGCATACTATTCCAGCTCTATCTCATGCTTTCTACGCCGATGTCATAACCCTCGGGGTGACCACCGGCAACCTTGGCGATATGGAGGCTACTCTCCAGGCGGGCGTTGATGAGGTGGTTGCTCATGCTCGGCCTATCGGGTTGAGCTGCTTCCCGCTTAGACCAGAGCTATAGCTCCTTCTTCCTCGAGGAGCGGCCCCCATGTCGCCTTCTCCTCTCACTGTCCCCCTGGACGGCATACCCATTTCTCTTGTCTCTACTCTGCGCATTATTTCTTCAGTCCACCACCCGCACACCACCCTCATCACTCTACTCACGAACACTATACACCAGACCACCGGCCAGCACGGCATGCGCAAACACGACCTCCGCCGCGTGGTTCAGGCCTTTGTTCTAAGCCGCTTGATCTATTTTCTTCCTTATCTCTTCCTTTCTCACACCGAGGAGGACAAAGTCAACAGCCTCATTCGCAAGGCGTATAAATCTACCCTATTCCTTCCCATATCTACCTCGACGGCTCGGCTTTTGTCCATGGGTGTTCATAAGTCAATTAAGAAGCTGACCGAGGCCATTCGTGCGGCGCAGCTCCTCCGTCTCTCCCGCACCCGCACGGGTCGCGCACTTCTCTCTACCCTTAAGCTCTCCTCTCATATTCCCCTTCCTACCTCACAGCTCATCCTGTCCCACGTCTCGTCCCTCCTAACCGTTCAGCCCCTCCCTAACAATATGCCACCTGATCACCACACCTCCCGCAGAGCAGCGCGAGCCTCTCCGCTCTGACGTGAGTACGGATGGAAACCTGCATTGGCTTATGTGGATCCCACTTCGTACAGCCGTTTCCCAGCCCACACCCTTGCAGCCACTGACAACTCTCTCGAAACCACTCCTACTGCCTCAGTCTACACTTCGATCTCTGAAGATGCTGAGGAGGCACTTATTGCCCTTGCCACCACGCAGAACTCCGGGGAATACATTTCCAGTGACTCCAAGCCTGCGGTCTGCAACTACGTGGTTGGGCAAGTGGCACCCCCGGCAATCGGCACCATCCAAATCATCTGGGTGCCCTCTCACGTGGCCCATCCTGGCAACGCGGCTGCTATTTCTATCGCTCGCGATTCGACCGACTGTGCAAGCCCGCCCCCGCCGGGAGTGGATACGCGCGACGCGCTCCTCACGTACCATGATATACATTTAAACTACGGCCTCTCTCGTCTCACTTGGCCCCATCCGCACAAAACCCTTTCCCAGCATCACCAACGCTTGTGGCGCCACCTTACTGCCACACATTTCTCACCCCCGCACGTCTCCCCCTCCTCCACCCAGGATCATACTCGCCGGCATGCCGCTTATGTGACAGCCCAAGAGCCGGCTAACCCTCATATCCTATTCTCCTGCCCAGCACACTTGACCCCTGCCTCCTGGCACCTAAACAGTCCGCAGCAGTGGGAGGCTGCTTTGTCCAGCACCGATCCGGCTCACCAACTTCGGCTGGTGTCCTGGGCAGAGGACGCCGCGACTAGACACGGCCTGGACGCCACAACCGGCAGCCTGAAGGCCGCCCACAGTGCTGCTGCATAATTTTGCTTTTTTAGGCCATTAACTGCCACCTGCCAGGTTGGGAAGGTGCGCTAGCTGCGTATGCATTTTAATTTTCTTTATATATAGCTTGCATGTTTCAGTAAAATTACAGGCTAGATTGCGACAATTGTTCGAACCAATGACTTCTGCTCCTTGATATGCATGCTTTAGGGCGCGGTTGCGGTGCCCACCCAGATGCGGAGTTCGTGTGGAAATGTGCAACAAATGATCAGAAATATCGTCGCGCCCTTGTAGGTCTCGAAAATGATGGTTGTTGGAGAGTAAGCCAGCATCAGTAAAACACCAACTCCTTCTAATGCGTGATCCTGAATACAATTCGGCCATAGAGGCATTCCGATTTTGGTCAGACAACTTTGTCCTTGCGGCCAGGATCAGATGAGGTGGACTAATCTATATTTCTATTGCAACTACTGATCACGCCTGCCTTTCAAATTTTAGTTTATATTGCTGAATTCCAGCGCTTTGGAGGTTTTAAATGGCAATGCCTATCTTTCTATTATGTCTTTTTCTATCCCTTTCTGCTACGATCAGTAATCATGAGCGACACTTCTGCCTGTGCCTTTCTCATTAGTAGCCAAGAAAAGATGATATCTTGCAGATGCCATAAACCTAACAGAGGAGCAGGCCGCGGCATACGCCAGGCTAGTATTTTAATTCTCATTTACCACTCCAAGAATAATGCAGCAGCTGCCCAGAAAGTAAGCGAAGCCCGCCTGATTCACCCTTTAGCTTTTCCATAGCTTGATATGAAGGTAAATTACTGCGCGCCGAGCGGACTAAACTAATACTTCTGAACCACAGGGAGTGCACCTGGAGAGAGGTAGAGCCTCTTTTGGAGAATACTGGAAGCTGTAAGCAGCAGCGGGCTGAAAGCCACAATATTTCGAAGAGAGATCAAAATATTCGTAAATAGTGGATATATTTTCTTTTTTCATGAGTTTATAAATTACAGAATAAGCTTCAGTTATTAACTATTTGTATTCTTGAAAGACCGCCTCATGTGCTGCCCAAATGCTGAATTGCTGCCATTGCTCTACCATGTTTAAAGAGCTGCAATCAAAAATAGGGCCCTCACCTGCAGTTCCTCTGCAGCCTAGTGCAACAAGAAACGTACTGGCAACAGGAGCCTGTCGTCCTGTGTTACCAGCTCATCACTGTTATTACCAGGAAAAAGGCATATTGTTATTCGGTAAAGCATTTCCCTGGAAGAGGGTAAAAAGGGGTGGTTGGTACATGTTTTACGAAATCGAAAAAACAGCGCAATGAAAGACGACACAAGAGATGGACAGCGCTGGTATTTTCTCTATCTCTTGTGTCGTCTTTCATTGGGTTGTGTTTTCCATTTCGCAAATCATTACCCTGGATACGTGCCCGCTCACGTGGCCCATCCTGGCAACGCGGCTCCTATTTCTATCGCTCGCGATTCGACCGACTGTGCAAGCCCGCCCCCGCCGGGAGTGGATACGTATAAATTGAAAACCTATCGTATAAATTTTGTTTCTGTAGAGATGATATCATGTCCAATCTGAAGCGTTGTCTCGCAATACGTATTCATTTTAAGAGGCAATGATACTAAAGGTATCCCAATGCCAGTTTATATATTTTGTTGTTTTTTCTATAAGTTGAGTTTAAACGTAGTTTGCCCTGATTGATGCGCAGACCCGACAATTTTTTTTCTCTGTCTTTTTCAGTAGATTTAGAACTTGTGCCTGTTAGCAACGTATGCTATCAGTTGTTTAAAAATTAATCCTTTTGCTTACAGGGACCATTGCTCATTAAATGTTGCTTCTTCAACTCTGTTTATTCATGCCATATTCTTGAGATACAAATTTCTGCACTGTACTCAGAATCATACTTCGGGGAATATAGTTTTCAGTCAATAGTAATCGTCGATAGCATTTATAGTTAAATTGTGGACAACTCGGTTACTACGATTACTACAGCAAAACAAGGAGAGAAAAGAACGGGGAGAGTCTATTACCCTTGAGAGAAGTCCACCGCGCAATATATATAGTGGCGGCACCTGTTGCCTGTCAAAAGGCTGCCGATGATTACCTTGCAGTGAGGCGCCGCTCAGTGCTGTGAATATGAGCGGTGCTGTTCCCGCGCCGTAGAGTTGAGGGAATAATTTGCCCTTTTGGTGCACACACCCATTTTGTGCATTCGTCCTGCGAAGACCACCACTACATGACAGTAGAAGGAGCACTCACGAGATCATTGGGTACTTGTGGTTCTATGACATTACTTCGAATGCAAAACAGTGTATGACACGACGCAAGAAATCATACAGCAGGTAGAGAACTGCTTGCATTACTTCCTTTCACTGGAAAAATCAAAAACTGCATCACGTTTAGTTACTCGTTCTAAATGATTTGTTGATAGAGGTAAAATCGCATAGCAGCCGGGCCGAGGGCCGCAAGCACTCTTCCATGCCTGGGACTTTCCGCTAATCCTAACCTCAGTGGAGGCCAAATATTCGGACTATATGTAGAAATTTGATTGACAATGTGACTGATTCATTGATTGCGCCCAATGCGTCTGTCATGGAAGGATAAATGATGATATATTATCCAGACTATCTATACGGTGGTCATAAGGCCCATTGCGAGGAAGCTGCGATAGGTCTTGTTTCTGCCCTGCATGATTACTTTGACACGGCTATTCTACTGAGTGCTTTGGCAGCTCGCCGAGGCTTCACATACCCAGCAATCTTCTGGAATATGAAGGTGGGTAGGTTAGTGAAAAGTCATTAGTGCTGTACTACATGGATGAGCGGAGGCACTGGGGACTTAGGTAGCCATCCAGTTATGGGAGTGGTTTAGTAAGGTGCCTGCAGTGCAGTGCTTCTTAAGGGCAGCGGAGATGGCCACTTTACTTGGTTCATTGCGCTAGCACTAAAAGAGGAGACGTGAGAAAGCATTTTGTCTGTTACGGGCATCTGGACCTCATAAAGATGTAACAACTTTTCACAGCGTATGTTTACTCAATACCTGAAAGACAAAATGCGTATTGAGTCCAAAGTTGCAAGAAATGTCATACAAAGACATCAGAGGCTTGCGAGCTGTTCCGCTACTGCAAGCAGAAATCTGATTTGGACAAATGAACTCTCATGGAAGGCTGCTCAGCGAGCAACCTTCATTTCACACTTCAGTGTGGGGGCCTAGTGAGTGGTGCTTGACTTCCCCTGCCACTTTCACTGCAGAGGTGGAAGTGCGTTTAGGAATTACACAACAGAGAACTGTGCATTGCAATGTACACGGTGTCTGAGAAGGATATATATATTGTGATGCCGAGACAGCAAAGACGAAGTCGTGGCGAAAGAAGCAGGCGGAGAAAGACGAGGAAGTGGGATTAAAGAAAGGCTAGGCAATCCCCCGCCGTGGGTATGTGCCATTCAGCCCGAGGACATCATCATCATCATCAATCGAGCGGACGCTCAGCTCAGCGCGTCTCGGTGTCAGTCATTACAATGGCGCAGTCGACCAACGTCGAGCCCGGCCCGGACCTCCACGACCCGTCGCTCCTCCTTCGAAGCGGCCGGTTCCCTCGGCGCCTGGAACCCCTCTTCCGCCCGAGAACGGCGTCCATGCCTCCTCGGCGAATTCGGCCTTGGCCTTCTTCCCGAAGCCCCCTCCATCATCCGGGAGTTATCTGCTTCTTTGACTGCAGCGCTTGGCCGCGCATCACTGTCCTCTGGATACCCAGTAACCCCGGTACAAATTCCGGAGTACCGTGGATTTTCTGACGACGCCGAAGCGTGGATTCAAGTGGTCGACGCTGCTGCCCGGCGTTTCGCCTGGTCTCCAGCCACCACGCTCGCCGTCGCGGAAGACCATCTCCGCGGTGCCGCCCGCGCCTGGCACCAGTACGAAGGCCGCCGCTACACCACTTGGCCGGCCTGGACCTCTGCACTTCTTGCCGCGTTTACACCCCTGGCCACTGCGCACGACGCCAAACTCACGACGATGAGAGTGCGGCGCCAGGCTCCAGACGAAGACATCGCCCTTTACAATCAAGATATGGTACGCATTCTTCAGGTCTGCAGGGGCCGCACGTGGCCGCAGCAGGCGTTGGGCTCTGAGGCGCCCATTGCCGCGGTGGAAGCATCCGAGCTTTTGCGGGTCGGCTCCAACACCGCAGTCACCGCAGTCCGCAGTCACCGCTCCAACCGCAGTCACCGCAGCCGACGAGCGGATACGCGTCCTCCGTGGTGCACCGCTCTCAGATGACCGCCTCGCTCGCCGAGGTGTCGGCAGTTCCCGGCCAAAATGCAACCAGCGCTCCTCCCAATTCCATCGGGAGCGCGGGCTCCGTCTCAGCAGTGCCACCGTCCCCGCTGATGTCTCGGGAACCGTCTCATGGACCGATGAGGCATCCCAACATTCCGGCATCGACGCATGATGGACACCGCTTCGGACGGCCCGCGGCGCAGCCGCCTCCTGCAGGCAGTGCTGGGTTCATGACGCCACCTTCGCCACGGCACCCGTGCTTCGCCAGCTCGGTGACGGCGGCTCCGGGCTCAGTGGCTATCAGCAGCGTCATCGGAAGCTCAAGTCCGAGCAGTAATAGCCTGGGTAGCATGCCGCCTGGAGTGCGGTCGCCTGGGTTGCCGCCTCAACGGATGACGGCCACTCCAGGACAACCGCGTCCCCTGCTGCTGGGACGTCAGTTTCAGGAGCCAATTTTCCCAGACAACAAAATCCGGCGCCAGCCTGTTTCCAGCGTGGACTTCCGCGAAGAGGACCGCACCGACGAGGGTTACCAGGCCCTCAGCTGAAAGCGGACCCCTCTAGTGCCACCTTCTCGGCAGCCAGCAACTGCCGGGTCCCGCTCCGGACGCAGGCTACCAGTAGGCCGTTCGCGGCTGCCGCCTTCTCCGGGTTCCAGGGTCGGCAGCGGGCCATCAGTATCGCGCCTCCGAATGTTCCGAATCGAACGAGGATTGGATGCTCCCACGTCCCCTCCCGTTAGAGAGAGGCTGCAGCAGGGCAGGCAGCTTGATGAGAATCGAGAAGATAGTCCACCACCGGCGTCGCCCTTGAAGCGTCGACGCAGCTTCGAACACACAACCTTGCATGACGACCTCGCAGGGACACGTTCGAGAGCCTGCAACTGTCCGGGTACTGTCCTGGTCTGCCGCGGCCCTCCACGCCGATCCACCAGCGGACGACTTCGCGGCGCCTATGTCAGGGATGCCGACGATGATATGGACGGCCTGTTCATGATCAGAAAGGCCAAGAGGAAAAGAAGAAAGAGAAGAAGGAGGAGAAGAAAGAAGAGAATGAAGAAGAAAAGAAAGTGGAGGAGAAAAGAACCAGATGAGAAGGCTGAGGAAGTTCTGCCTCCAGCCAGGCCTGCTCCCCTGCTCCTCCCCCTACTTCAACGCCAATGGACGGGCCTCTAAAACTCAACCTTCCCGTCGTGTTTGCCTTCGGCGGCCCCCGCTCCGGCAAGGGTACCCAATGCGAGAAGATAGCGGCCAACTACGGCTTCACGCACATCTCTTCCGGGGACCTGCTGTGGGTGGAGGTGCAGTCCGGCAGCGACCTGGGCAAGGAGATGAACGAGATCATGACGAAGGGTGAGCTCGTCCCACTGGTCACGGTCTTGCAGCTGCTGAAAGGAGCAATGAAGAATAGCGTGGCGACGGCCAAAGGGTTCCTGATTGACGGTTACCCCAGGAACACCGAGCAGGGTGACCGCTTCGAGGCTGAGGTGTGCAAGTGCACCAACCTGCTCTACGTCGAGGTGAAGGACGAGACCATGAAGGAGCGGCTGCTGAAGCGGGGCGAGACGAGTGGCCGCGTGTACGACAACGAGGTCTGGGTGCGACGCGGCCTACAATCAACAGGGCGTCCGCAGTCGTGGCCGAGTGTGATGCCGAGACAGCAAAGACGAAGTCGTGACGAAAGAAGCAGGCGGAGAAAGACGAGGAAGTGGGATTAAAGAAAGGCTAGGCAATCGAGCGGACGCTCAGCTCAGCGCGTCTCGGTGTCAGTCATTACAATATATATATATATATATATATATATATATATATATATATATATATATATACCTAGCAATGTGTCACCATGTGCGGCGGCAGCTCAGTTATTCCCCAGCGGCTGTTCGGTATGATCAACCTGAGCGGCAGCGCACTCCAAAGAACTAAAATAGCATCTGCTGCCCTAGCATAGAAGACGCGTATTGCTTGATCTTTGCACCACTCCTCCTGGAGTGCAATGGGGACTCTCAGTGATTTATGAATCCACTCGAGAGGGTCCAACTGCATGGTGACAACAGCAGCGGCGAAAGCAAAGCATCTGAGTTGCACCTCATACTTGTGCAGGCCGAATCTCGACGCAGCTGAGGTCCCATCCCATCCTCGCACTCACCTGCTGCCAACTCCTACCACCCGCATCATCTTAGGAACCGACGACACGTGCAAGGTTTTCTGACTGCGCACGCCCAACCTTCCTGAAATAGTCCTGCTGGCCTTCCGGGAGCCACTGCCTATAAATTCAAGCCACCATCACCAGATCACCAACACAGCAGCGGCGACAGCAAAGTGTTAAACATCTAAGTTGCCCCTCGATCTTGTGCAGGTTAGTCCTGTCACTACGGTGCTTTTTTTCTTTCTCTTTTTTTATTTCTCTGCCGTCGCTGCTGCTGTTCATTTCTATTGACCATGGCCTCCTGTGCCTAACGAAACAGATCAAGCTTGACATTTCAGTGCTGTCTTTACCTTTTGCTCTACTTATCGCACACAATATGTCAGTCAAAGAGTCCTGCCTTCATAACTTCAAAGAGGAAGTAAGGCAAGAGCTGAAAGTGTTTCGCGAGTCCAAAGAAAGAGGTTTTTGCAATGAAATAAAGATGTATTGTATTGTATTGTAAATACGGTAATTTAAAACTGAACAAAAGAATCTTGTACAGAGCCTGAATTTGCAGACGAAACGATCAAGGAACTAAAGCAAAAACTGGAGGCAGAAATGTTGAACAGGGCAGATCTGGCAACACAAAATAAAGTGTTTCGCGAAATATGCTTCGCAGCAGAAAGTAAAATTTACGATTTTGAAGACAGGATGGTCTCTTCGGAACAGTATTCCCGGAAGGCAAGTATTGAATTTCAGGGTGTTATTAAAAAAGAAAATGAAAGCTTTGCAGATTTGCTTTGTAACATCGATTGTGGTGTGAAAGAAGCAATAACGGAAAGCGACATAGATGTCCGCCATCCAGTGCACACCCGAAAGACTGATAAGACAAAAAGCATTGTCGTGCAGTTTAAGACACGCACGAAACGAGATGCTAGTTTTGCAAAAATCAAAGAAAGCGCGCTTGACAGTTGATGACCACGGCCTTGATGGTACAGCACCTGTTTACGCAAATGAGCACCTCTCTCCACCACTCAAGAATTTGCTTGCGATGGCCGTCAAAAAGAAACACGAGCATAAATCTAAATACCTCTGGGCACACAACGGCAAAATCTATGCAAAGCAAGCAGACGGCAACTCCGCCGTGTTGATACCACGTGAAAGTAGTCTAGAAGATATATTCTCTCAACCGGACTAAGGCCCGCTGTGCTGATAAAAATGCATAATTGACAATCTTATCATGGATTCTGCAATGAATAATGAAGAATTCATTTTTCTCAAAAATGTTGAAACCTCAGAAACATCTTTTGAATCAGTTCTGGATATCAATGCACGGTCTGTGACTGGAAAAGAGGACATTCTCACTTCATTTCCCAGTGATTTTTGTTTTAAATTTAGCATGGTGATGTTATCAGAAACATGGTACTATGATGGATACATAATGTTAGAATTAAAATATTATAATAATTTCCTTCTAAATCGTACAGGCAGACGGAGCGGTGTTGTCGCGATTTATGCTACAGTGAGTAAGAGCGGTGAATTTCTATCTGAATTTAGTACAGTAAGGTCCGACAGAGCAAAAATGAAACCATCTCAGTTCCATATCGTCCACGTGGTGGTAACATGAATTCTTTCATGCAATCTTTTAGGCTCATGCTGGAACACGTGTGCAGCAACAACTCCCGCCTTGTGTGGAGTGGTGATTTTAACATTACTGTGCTTGATGATACTAAAGCTTCTCGTTATTTTAGCAGTGTGTTGCATTCTTCTGGTTTCCTGAACTTATGAACAAAATCCACACGAATCACTGTCAGTACTAACTCGTTGCTCGACTTCATTTTAAAAATTAATAATACTGCAGTTTACAGCTCTTTTACTGTTACTGACATAAGTGGCCACTACCCTGTATTTATGACCTATCAGACTAATTCCAAAAGATCAAGCGAACGCAAGGAATCGCTAATTGTTCACTCCACCACCGAAGAGAGTCGGGAATCGTGAAATGAAAACGAAATATACAACATATTCATGGGTTGAAATAACAGTAGGTCATTAGATGCTGACGATATTCAAATTAAAGTAAGACATGATGTTAGGCTTTTCGGTTCATGGTTAGAGTAAAACAGAACTCCGCGAAGACGACTGGACAAAAGAAGTCATGGGCGCAGACTTCCAATTGGCTCTATTTAGCGAAAGCAGGGTGCTTATATAGGCTATCACAGGCAAACAAGGAGACAAGAAGAAGCAAAAGCAACATGCGCACGGTAATGAGTGTCAACAAGGCCACGTGTGGTTACGACCCATGGAAAGCTCGGATGTGCCCGTCTAAGAAATTGATCTCTTGCCTTGAAAGAGATATAGAAGTTGCGCTAACGTCCTCATCGCCCCTTTTGTAGATCAAATAAGCCTCGATAACAATTCTCTTCCGGTTTTTGTTTTGGCCTTAGAAAGGACCTTGGTTTTTTCCAGGTATGGAAAAAACTTGTGCTTAACGTTAACTGCTTAGGTAATGTGGTCGCTATCACATCATAGAACAGACTACAACTTGCAATTATTGGCTCATAATCTTCTCGTTTTTCTCAACAAATATAACGACACTGTTGGTTGTACTCCTGAGGAATTGTGAACCTACTTCGTGCAAATATAATGTATGCATACATGTCTTCGTACTTTAAAGGGTCAGTCTACTCACCGAGATGAGTGTATAAATAATGGCATATTCTGGTAGTTGGCCCCCTATAACATCTATAACGAGGGATCTGCGCCCGGTTTAGGCAGGAATTTATATTTTATTTCGACGTTAAAAGTCGCGTAAAAATGCATGGTGGCGACCCCAAACGTTCATTTTGTTCAAGAAAGTGGTAGTCTTTTTTTTGTAGAAGCATAAGTGAATATACTCCGTACCATTTGTATGGCCCAATGTGAGAGAAACGCACGTTTTGTTCTAGTAAACTGTAGAAGGCGTACCGCTGGCTTTTTCTGTAAATCACATGAATATTTATAGTTACACGTACGCAAAACGCAGGCACACTGCCACTTTTAGTTCAGCGTTTGCTAGCAGAGACGCAGAAATAAACTCAGCCTATAGTCGCGCCATCTGGTCGTCAGGACGGGAACCATTGCTGCAAAAACCGACTCTCCACTTGAGCCTAGGAGCGGCAGAATCGTCACTCTAGCTATTAAAATAAAGCAAATTTATCTCTTATATGTTTTCTTATAGGCGAGATGAGACGAAGCGAAAGACAGGCGCCCCATTTATGGCCAGTGAACGCATTGAAAAAGGCAGCAACAACGAGAGTTCAGTCCGAAGCGACAGGTCCGGCTTCGACGGGCGCCGCCATGTTTGTCGCCGCGCGGTGGAAATCCAGATGGTTGCCAGATTAGACTACCATCTCACACAGATGTGTTCCCACATTAATAAATTCTATTTTAAAATGTTCTATCGCACTCCTTGGCACCACAGCTGGCTAAACGGTAATTTGAGTAAAGAGCTATCGGTTGCCGCGAAGAAAATATGGTCGATAAAATTCAGTAGACTGACCCTTTAAATATTATGCCACATTTACAAAATTTCCGCCCTGTTGAGCGTTTTGCATTGATTTTATTATTTATCAACTTTTTGTTTTGTGTTCATATCGTGCTACATTGACGTATGCATTGTATAAGACTTTTGGATGCCATGCCAATGAAATGGTGGAATTTGCTATTCGCACCAGCTATGTTGGGTAGTGGTTTCGAGGGCCTTTGTCAAGCTCTTTGTACAGCTTTTAGCCCAGGCGACCATCCAATTGTTGGAAAATAAACTTCATTTGATTTCATTTCATATAAGGACATCAACCCCTTATCGCTATCCGTACAACTGCCATCCGTGAAGAATGGATCTGAACATCGGAACTAAAGTAAGAACCGAACTGCTGGCGCACTCAAGTCGAATATAGCCTTGAGGAAAAACCGTTTTTGGGCAAGTTGGTAACATTCTTGATTCATATTGCAGCGAAGAAGTACAAACACACAGAGAAGGAACACGCAAGAAACACGGACGAACGCTGCACTCACAACTAATTTACTGCAAAAAGATTTCGAGCTTAAAAATGATCACGCATCTGCGCGCTACAGAAAGAAAACCATAGCAACCACGTGCCAAGGAACATCAGAAACGAGTTATGATATTGCCGCAAAAAGGTTGAATTGCGATGCCTACAAAAAACGAAAGCATTACTAATGCAACAATCTGCTCTTTTCTTTATGTGAAAGGCCTCCAGGAGTTCACGGGCCGTTTTATACTTGCTGCTGCCTAGGATTCGAACACTATCGAAACGTGGCGAACATGTCACGCATGACTGGCAGTGCTTAACCAAGTGCACATTCTCATTGTTCTTTAAATTCGTTTGGTGCTCCCCTAACCCGTCTTTAATACATCGCCCCGTTTGACCGATGTACACTTTTCGTCATGAAAGTGGCAGCTCGTATACGACCTCAGGAGCGCATTGCACATAGGGCGTAGTTTGCTTTTTACCACACCCGCTTCTCCTTGTTTCGCTTCCGGAAATATGAGGGCACAGCTTTGAAAGCTTCGCTGGAGCCGAAAAAAGCGAGCTGCACCCCGTACCTATTCGCAACCTTCTTCATGTTATGCGACACCTTGTGTAGGTAGGGGGCAAATTCCGGTTGCAGATTCCTGTTGCTTTCTTTCGTCTTGGAGTTCGCTATGCGTGCCTTCACTTTTTTCAGGCAAGCTTCAGCAACAGAACTCACGGCCGACAAAAAGTAGCCCGCTGACAAAATTCTAGCCAATTGGTTCTCAAAGCTAGACTGCATCTCATGGACGCACGATTTCTCAAGCGCCGAATCCAGACACAATCTAACTATGCCTCATTTTACCACCTTCGAATAAGAAGAATTGTAAGGCAGGAGTTGCTTCTGAACACGAGGGGCGCGCATCCAACAAGTATGATCCCTGCCCAACTTCACCCGAATATCTAATAACTTAAGTTCGTCGTTATCCGGTGTCTCAAAAGTTAATGTTAGACCCATTCCGTCCTTTCTAAAAGCATCTAAAATCTTGTTAACAATAGCGCAGTAGTGTAAAGGGCTCAGCTTGTCCAAAAAAACTAACAAATCATCAACATAACGGTACACTGTGAGGACCTCGTACGAGTTAAACACAGTGCTTAAAACTGGTCAATGCTGGCTAAAAAAATGTCGCTTAAAATAGGTGCAACGCAAGATCCAATGCAAGTGCCTTTCGTTTGTAAATAGAGATGATTGTCAAAAGCGATAAATGTACCTTTAAGGTAAAATTCTAAAAGGTAAAAAATTGCCAACAGACATGCCAGCCGAATTTTGTAAAGGGACAACACCACTGTTGTCAATACACTGTCTCAAAGAAGCGAACAACTCTTGGTGAGGTATAGAATAAACAGATCGTCTACTTTGACAGAGAATGCAAAGCCGATGTTTCAGTCGGTCTTGAGAAAATAAACTACGTCTCCAGAATTTCTGACAAGCACCGGATCGTGAACATTAAGTTGTGTCAAAGATTTATGCAGAAACTGTCTAACACGTAACTACCGAGCGCCTTTCAACTTATAATAGTGCAGAAAGGGACCCCGGGTATGTGCGGCTTAGCACTAACGAGAACATTCAAAGCATTACCTTTAGACAGGCATTCCCAACATCCTTGCAGAAGTCGGCTATCCTTTGTTTTCCAATAGTAGCACGACGCGTTATAAGGGTGAAATTCTTGTCAACCGCTTGGATGGGTTTTTCATGGAACAGGCCTTTCGGCAACACCACAAATCCTCCTCCTTTTCAGCTTGTAAAAGCGATATAAATGAAATTGGAAAATTGGTTTTTGAGGAAAGGAAATGGCGCTGTATCTGTCTCATATATCTCGGCGGACACTTTAACCGTGCCGTAAGGGAAGGGAGGAAGGTGGGAGTGAAAGAAGAAAGAGAAAAAGAGGCGCCGTAGTTGAGGTCTCCGCAAAAATTCCGACCAACTGGGAATATTATAGTCAACAATGAGCATCACCACCCTCTGCCAAAAAGTTGTTAGGCTCCTATACCTTGACACACCAGCTGTTTTTTGGAGGCAATCAACACCTTCAAGCAACAACCTGTCCTGTTGTTCCATAGGCGCTTTCTTGGGTATGCGACGGTTCAGGGCAGCCAGGTTTTGAGTAGGAACAGTGGGAGGTAGTCCGTTCTTAGGCCCTTTGCTGAGTAGGCTGTGTATATTCTTCGGCTCGTCTACCCCGCCCAAAAACGTGATGCTTGAGCTTGAGCTTAAACATGACTGTGAGGCATGAGGGTTGAGGGCTTCATTACTTGTCCTGTACTTCTCCGGTTTTCCTGAGGGCCAGCCCAAGGCGGTACTTCCACCACTGCTTTGCCAGCTGTCCGATGAGGCGTTTGTAATGGCCTAGTTTGCATGCCGCGAGCCACTTGAGATTCGCAGCATAACAACTTGCGGATAACCAGTCTTCGTAAATTCGCACCTGACGCCAAAGCTCAGAACGTAAAACTTTGCAGATGAGTTTAACATGCTCCCTAGAGGGTCTAACAAGGCCGAAGAGGGCACTCATATCCTGCGTTTGCTGAGGCATACGGCTTTCCGCATACTGTAAGTGAAAAGGCCCTTGGCAGTTACATGTTAGCCAGTGTCTGCATAAATCTTTGGAACTGCTTAATGTTCACGATCCTGTTCCTTGTCAAAAATTATGGAGACGTAGTTAATTTTTCTCAGGAGCGACCGAAACATCGGCTTTCCATTCTCTGTCACTGTAGGAGATATGTTTTATTCTATACCTCACCAAGAGTTGTTCGCTTCTTTAAGACAATGTATTGACAAGAGTGGTGTTGTGCCTTTCCGAAATTCGGCTGGCATGTCTCCCTTGGTTTTTGTATTGCCGCGCTGGCCTGCCTTGTTGTGGTCTCTTGGGCCCTGTCAAGCTGCGTCGAGCAGCTTTTTGCCCAAGAGTTCCTACCATGCATATGGTGAAATAAACGAATTGAATTGAATTGAAAGAACTCATCGAGTGAGCCCGGACAGCAGCCTACGCCAGTGAGGTTCCTGACTGAGAGCTCCAACCGCCGCTACAACCTCCTAAACAATTTCATTAAAATATTTTCGCCACCACCACCAATGGTGCGCATGGTTGGAAAACAGACTGATAATAATAGGTAAATTGGTTTTCGAGGAAAGGAAATTGCGAAGTATAAGTCTCGCATATCTGGGTGGGCACCTGAATCGCGCCCTGAGGGAAGGGAGGAAGGGGGGGGGGTGAAAGAAGAAAGGACAGGACTACAAAGACCCCAGAAAGGACGGCGCTTAACTGGTATAATTTGGGGGCCTTAGGCATAACTGCGCATACCTTCCCTCAATCGTGAATCAGGCTACGTGGCGGTAGCGAGAGATGTGCGCTGCGTGCGTTGGCATTCACAACGTTGTGCCAGAAACGCAGCGCTGAAGCCATAGGCCGACAGCGCTCATTGTGTTCATTGGCGTTGGCGTTGACATTTTACATTGCGATAATTTCCAGGAGAAGTGTTCATAACAAGCTCCCTGGGCCAGTGGGCGCCTGAATCGCGCTTATAGGTGCATATGGTGATGAGAGAGAGATGTGGGCTGCATGCGTTAGGTGAGCGAACTCTAGCGATGAACCATTAACTGCCACCTGCCAAGGTGGCAGGGGACTTTAATGTAGATATAAAGACAAACAGGAATTTCTTACCGCTTATGCGGAAGAACATCCCTTTCCTCTCGCTCGTAACGCTCTAAAGGCTGTGGTAGTGTTGAGGATGAAAACGTTTATTAAAGCCAAAATGCCTTAGCTGAAAGGAAGGCTGATCGGGTCCCTAGTCCGGGACGCCGTTGGTGAAAGCCGCTGCCCGTGCTCTGGCGACGAGGGCTCGTTGTTCCTCGAGGTCGGAGCTTGACAGGGCCGTCTCCCAGCCCTCCCGCGTTGGCTGATTTATGATGTCAATGCTATCATTTTTCTGACAAGCCCATACCACGTGGTACAAGTTTGCCTTCTGGCCACAAAATTTGCACTGTGCCGAAAAGGACTCGGGCTCAATGGCGTGAAGCGTAGCTGGGTTATTGAAAGACATAGTTTGTAGCCTGCGAAGGTGACATTCCTCTGATTTACTGAGACCCTTAGCGGGCCTCAGTAGTGTCTGCCTTTCAAGGCGCAAATGTTGCAATATTTCTGAATATGTCGTT
The DNA here is from genome assembly GCF_055824585.1 of Amblyomma mixtum. Lineage (NCBI taxonomy): Eukaryota > Metazoa > Arthropoda > Arachnida > Ixodida > Ixodidae > Amblyomma > Amblyomma mixtum. Next base: position 162,300 of record NW_028317729.1, on the reverse strand, counting down.
AGCGGAGAGGGGAGCCAGAATCATGAAGGGAGGACGTAGAAGGATGCCGGAGAAGAAAAGCTCGGGCCGAAGCGTGTGCGCGCTCGTTTCCTTCAACTCTCTGGTGACCTGGTACCCATATTAATTCCTTCCGTTCAGCTGAAGTCCAACATTGACAAAGAATTTTGCAGGCTAGCGGTGTGATTCTGCCACGCATAGAGTTTCTATAAGCCGCCTGGGAATATGCAACTCTTTATTTAGATGCGGAGTGCGTTGCGGCTAGGGCTATGGCAACTTCCTCCATAGCCTGTGTATCCTCGTTACGAACTGAAAGACCGTCCACGACTTGCATTTGGTGCAGCACTGAGATTGTTGATATTCCTTCTACAGGACCCGCTGCGTTCACGAAGAAGGCTCCTTCTTTTGTTGAATAGCATTCGTTCATCTTCTTGCTCTTCGCCACTCGTCTAGCATGATGATGCTCCGGGTGCATGTTTTTGGGAAGCGGAAGCGTAAGGAATTTGCTCTTCCACTCTTAAGGTATATCTTGTCTCCCAGCCACTTGCTGCGGAAAGCTAATGTTTAAATCTTCTAAGACCCTGCGGCCGGTCGTAGTTGTGGCCAGTCGCATTAACTGGCTTGTAAGATGGGCGCTAATCAATTCATCAGCCGTGTTCTGCGCCCCTAGTTTTAGTAGACGCTCTGTAGATGCTTTCATTGGTAGGCCGAGTGCCTTCTTATAAGCCGTTCGGATGATAACGTCCAGGTGGTTTAGATCGGTCTTCCTCAAACGAAGGTACGGGGCCACGTACACTATCCTGCAGATGACAAAGGCCTGTATTAATCTAAGGGTATCCTGTTCTTGCATGCCGTTTTTCTTGGTTGTGATCCGAGATAGCATACAGATGACTTGTTCGCACGAAGTTCGGAGCTTGGTGATCCCTGCTGCGTTCACACCCTTGTTTTTAATGAGCAGGCCCAGAATCCCTATTGTTTCCATCTCGGGAATAGGTGTACCATGGACCGAGATTTCCAGCGATGCAGTATCCCCCTTCCCTCGCAGGACGAGGAGCTCCGACTTGTCCGGGGAACAGCGCAGTCCGCATTCTTCTGCATACTTTTGAATCGTACTGGCAGCCTCTTGGAGGGCCTCCTCCATCTGTCCCATGTTTCCCTCCGTTGTCCATATGGTTATGTGATCCGCGTATAGGGCGTGGCGGATTCCCCTTATGGCATTAAGTTGTTCCGGCAGGTGCATGAGGGCAACGTTGAAGAGCAGTGGAGAAAAGACTGCTCCCTGAGGAGTCCCCCTGGTGCCCATGGGTATCGCTTCGGACCTCGTGTCGCCAGTCCTGATGTGCGCTTGCCTATCTTAAAGGTACGCTTTCCGCAGTGAGTACCCTGTAGATTGTCCAGATCTTGGAATGCTTCACGTTGTCGAAAGCCCCCTTCAGATCTAATGCCAGTATGGCCGTACTGTTTCGTTTGCGCGGGGGATCGATAACCTCCATCTTCAGCTGCAGTAGCACGTACTGGGTTGACAAGTGTGCCCTAAACCCAAACATTGTGTGAGGTGTAATATTGTGGTCTTCTATATACGTCGAAAGTCGCATGTGTACCGCCTTCTCCATCAGTTTCCCGGCGCACGACGTAAGCGAGATGGACCTGAGGTTATTGATGTTCACCTCCTTTCCAGGTTTGGGAATAAAGCTGACATCAGCCGTCTTACATGCCCTGGGTAACTGTCCACTTCTCCAGCATTCGTTGATGTAGGAGGTCTGTTAGAAAAGTATCCGACCTTTTGCTGAAGAAAACAAACTGGCATAACTGGAGCGTTGGAAACCTAATCACCTTCAAAGTAGTCTCCTTGGGACTCCACATACTTCTCCCAGTGGTGCTGCCATTGTTGGAAGTATTCCGAAAAGGCCCCTTTCGGAATGGAGTTTAGCTCAGCTGTCGTTGCAGCCATAATGTCCTCCCTTGTCTGAAATCGCGCTCCTTTCAATGGTCTCTTGATTTTGGTAAACAGCCAGAAATCACAGGAGGCCATATCAGGAGAGTAAGGAGTCTGTTGAACTACAGCAGTCTGGTTTTCCACGAAAAAAGTGTGAATTTAGTGCGAGGAATGTGCAGGAGCATTGTCATGATGAATGAGCCAATTTCCTGTTGACCTCAACTTCGGCCTCTTGCGTCCCACAGCACCACGCAGGCGACGGAGGACATCCCTGTAGTATTCTTTTGGTCAATGTTTACTTTGTGCGGGGCGTACGCGTGGTGTGCCACACAGAGGGAGTCAAAGAAAGCAGTCAGCATCACTCTGACATTGCTGCGCACTTGGCGGGCCTTCTTTGGTCTTGGTGACGTGGAATGCTGCCATTGTGGCGACTGGGATTTGGTTTCCGGGTCGTACCTGTACACCCAAGACTCGTCACCAGCGATTATGGTGTTGATGAAGTCAGGGTTATTGTTTGTGGAATCCAGCATATCCTGTGAGACTTCAACACGAAACTCCTTTTGCTCCACCATGAGCAGCTTCAACGCGAATTTCGCCGCATCTTTCTCCATGGCCAAATTTTCGGGGATAAAGGAATGTGCAGAAAAATTGGTGGTGTCCACCTCTTCCAGAATTTCTCGGATAGTCACACGATGGTCCCGCGTCACCACAGCGTTCACTTCGGCAATGACCTGGTCATTTCGGCATGTTGATGGCCGACCGGAGCGTGGCTCCCTCTGCACCGATGTGCGGCCGTCTTTAAACCAATTGTACCACCGCTTAATCTGTGTGCTGCTCATAGCATCGTCGCCGAAAGCCGTCTGAATATTCCGAATGGTTTCCACTTGGCTCTCGCCTAGTTTCTGGCAAAATTTGATGCAGTAGCGCTGCTCCTGTCGCTCCGCAATTTTCCTTGCAATAAAAAACGGATCAGAGCACTGCGCACTGCCTCACTCAAACGCTGCGTGCCAGTGACTGACGCTATCGACAGGCGAGAAGAAGTTTGTGCATGCGCACGAAGGTTCAAGGTACGCTGGTGCAAGCGTGCTTGTTTCAAATCCATCAGGTGTTCGTAAAAAAAAATAAAGTCGGATACTTTTCTAACAGACCTCGTACTGCGTGAGATGTTCAAGCGCTTGCTGATTGAGATTGACAAGCAATACCACCGTCACCCTGTCGTTCCCTGGCGCCGTGCCCCGCCTCATGGCCATAAGCGCCATTCATTAGGAAGAGAGAGGAGGTATGATTGGATCAGCTCGTAAAAGACCGATCTTTACAAGCACTAGGGTGAGGTCCCTAGGTTGGGACCCCGGTGGCGGTGGCCGCCGCCCGGGGGCGCCCGACTAAGGCTTGTTGAGCCTGTAAGTCGTGACAGCCGAGCAGGGTCGCTCCCAGTCATCGCGGGTTGGATTGGAGATGAGAGGAATAACCGGGTTAGGGGGGCAGGCCCACCCCATGTGATAGGTGTTACACAGCACTACAGTGGGGGCAGCTGCCGCGAAAGGAGGGGTCAAAATGTTTTAGTGCTGTCGGGCACAGCAATGCATTGGTGAGAAGGCGGAGAAGGAGCCGCTCATAAGCTTTCCTTAGGCCTTTCCATGTGCGATGGTGAAGGCGGATGACTATTTTTATAGTAGGTACTGTGTTTGCGACACGTGCGTTTACTGGTTTGTAAGGTTTGTACTGGTTTGTACTGAGCTGCCGGAAAGTATTCACCATCATAAGGGCGGTTGGATGCCACGGTTGTGACAACATCCCGAGATACATGCATAGAGCTCGCCTTTGTGGTCCAGGCATGGGTGCAGCAAGTCGGGCATATATCCATTTCTCCCACCACAAAGCTTTTTTATGACAGCGCGGCCGTGCTGCGAAGACGACCATTATGGGACAATGGCAGCAGTGCGCACGAGGTTAGCCGGTTGTTCTGGTTATGTGGTATTGCTTCGAATGGCAACAGTGCTCGGAATGATAGAGCAAGTACAGAAATATAGGGACAGATGAAAATGTCTTTTAATTAAGGAACTGCTTGCATCAGTTCCCTTTACTGGGGAAGTAAAAAAACTGCTCCATTTTCAGTTACTTGTTCTGAATCATTTGCCCATGGAGGAGAGTTCGCATGACAGCCGGGTGGAGGCTCGCAACGGCTCCTCAATGTCCAGAACCTTCCGCTAATCCTAACATCCTGGATAGACCGCTAAGTTCCCTCCAATGGGTATTCATGGACACATTTCGGTCCTAGCGTTTTTCCGATTAGGCTGAAAAAAGCCTTGTTCTTGCAGACAGGATACGAGGAGAGACTGGTTTCTTCACAATTATCTTCCATCCATGGTTCATGGGTGCCTTTTCGACTACAATGTTTATAGTAGAATTTTAGCGGCCAGGAGTTTTCCCAACAGAAATTTCTAATTTACAACTATGACGTTTTCATTACCTTTCTACTCGAATAGTCATGAATCCTGAGCTATAGCTCTACATGTGGTTTTTCTTTTTATTAGCAACAGGAAGATTATTTCGGGCAGGTGTCATAAACCTGATAGATCGCGAGACTACGCCACGTTTGTATTTTATGGCTTCATTTACCACTGTAGGAATAATACCAACACTGCCGATAAGTTATGCGAAGCCCTCCTCATTGGCTCTTTATCATCGCCATAGTATTATCTGAAGGTGAAATATTGCTCGTCGCGAGGGCTAAATAGAGCGGAAGAAAAATGTCTGTATGGTCCCACAGGATGTGCGCGTGAAAAGACCCTGAGCCATTTTTTGAGATCGCTGGAAGCCGTAAGCAGTAGTTGAGTAAAACCAGAGTACTTCGAGGAGGCATTAAAATCTTCGTAAGTGTTGGTGGCATTATCTTTTCTTTTCGTTTCATTAATTTCGGGAGTACGTTCAGTTAATATTTATGTTCCGAATATAGCATCTCTTCTGCCACCAGTAAGCGTAATGTTGCGGCTGTTCATTGCTGCTTTATGTTTAAAGAACTGCACACGCAAATATGCCTTTTTGCCGACAGTGTCTCTGCCGTCTATTGCAATAAGAAACCTAATGGTGGCCGGAGCCTATTGGTCTGTGTTACCAGCTGCATCTGTTGTATGACATAGATGAAGGAAAGCAATCGATCCTAGTTTAGAATTAGCCTTTATGCGTATGCGCACATTTGTAAAAGAAATCGACAACCTATCGACGAAGTTTTTGATGCAATAATGATGATGTGATTGGTAGCGCGACCACTGAAGCGTTTTCGTGCATTAGGTGTTCGTTTTAAGAGCCTGTGACTCCTAAAAGTATGTCATTTACAATTTAAATATTGCGTTGCTTTTTTTGAATGTGTTGAGATAAAATGTTTTTTGACGTGGCAGATGCGCAAAGGTTTAAATAGATTTCCCGCCTGGTCCCTGAAAGCAAATTTACCAATTGGCTACGTTTGCAACACGTATGCTTTCTGTTGTTCATAAATTACTTCCCTTCTTTCTGGGGACAGTTGTTCATGATGCATCGGATTTATGCACTCATTCATGCCGTTTATTTGGATAGAAATAGATTTACTGCGCCGTCAGTGCTTTATACTTGTTTGATACAGTATTATTCAAAAGTTAGCGTCGATAAAAATTTCTTATGTAAATTGTGGATCACTCGATTTTTACCGACTAGCAAAAAGAAGTATTAAAGAAAAGTGGTAGCAGTTCATTATACTCCGCAGAAGAGCATCGCGCGGTAGAGTGCCGCTATTTGTTGGGTGTCCTTTGGTGCCGGTGGTCACCTTTCGGGTTTGTGCCACTCAGTGCTCGGAATGTGAGCGATGCCCTTCCGGCGCCGTATAGTTGACGGAATAAACTAGCGCCTTTTGTGCACACAATTTCGTGCGGCCGTGCTGCGAAGATCACCGTTATGGGACAATGGTAGCAGTACGCACGGGATTGGCAGGTGGTTCTCGTTATGTGGTATTACTTCGAAAGCCAACAGTGGGTGGAATTGTAGAGCAGGTAGAGAAATACACGGACACATGAAAAGCTGTTTTAATTATGGAGCTGCTTGCAACGGTACCCTTTTCTGTAGGATTTAAGAAACTGCTCCATTTTGAATTATGCGCCCATTGGGGAGAAATCGCATGACAGCTGAGTGGAGGCTCGCAACGGCTCCTCAATGCCTGGGACCTTCCGCTAATCCTAAGCTGTTTGTAAACGAAATATTCCATCACTTTCTGTAACTTTTGAATGCAATACGACCAATATGGTGATTGACACTCCGAAAAGATTCAGTCATGGGTGGAGAGAAGATGACCAGTTATCCAAAATATCTACTCCACGATCATGATGCCCAATGTGAGGAAGGTGCAGTAGCTCTTGTGCACATATTTGCCCTGCGCGGAAATCAGCGTGGAAGTTGTCGGCGTGACATCCGCTGCAAGACTTGCCTCAAGTGCCTGAAGACAAGGAGTCTCCTCCACAGCATGTACTTGCAGGCGCGTTGGTCTATTTAAGGTTGAGGGGATGTGGGGACGCGGTTTACTCGTACCCTGTGGTTCGCTTCTCCGCAGTGCATCCTTCACTCGTCCCCGGTGGTTCGCTTCCCTCCAATGCACCCTCTTTAGTTGTGTTAATTTAACTAACAGGGGAGGGCGCTGGCGTCGCAGCGACACGAGCGCTATGGATGGTGTTTTTTCTGCACACGCGCGGGGGAGAGACGGCCCTCTTCTGCTTGGGGCCGGAGAAGTGCGTTGACGTTCGGCGCGAGGCTCCGCTCTTCACCGGCTGACGCGAACCCTTGTGGGGAGGAACGTTCTCCCCATTTCGTCCTCTCCGGCTTTAGAGGTATCCTGTGCCCTACCGTGAGCGAACATTCGCTTGGAACCGTGCTGGCGAGTCGGACGTCCGCGATTCCTGAGCGTATTTTGTTGGTAGCTGGCGTTATTGTTGTTGTAACAATAAATGCCTGTTTGTGTCAGCCAGTGTGTCATCCTTTGTTCCCTCAGAGCAAGACCCGACGTGGTCGGCGTGCGCTCGGTAGCGTACGCGATCACGGGGTGCGGTCCGCGCGGTTTTGAACTGAGTAAGCCGCGGTTAAACGGGGAGAAAGTATTTATCTCCCCAACTAAACCCCAGAAACTTGAAATTTTAATTGCGGTAAATGCTTCTCTTTACTTTAAAAAGACAGCTCTCGAAAAGGACTTTAGAATGTATGTCCTTGTTTTATACATTCGTTAGAAATCTTCAGACCGTAGCCATTGTCTCTGCCGATATGAGAACAACCTTGCAATAGGAACGATAGTTGATAAGCCTGGACATGTTATTAAAAATTGGAGGCAAGCAATTTTACGCCCCTGGTCGGTAATGAAACACTGAAGTGATTTTGTTTTCGATATTGCCCTACAGATCAAAACGGTGCTATTGAGGCAGGTGTTTGTGCCGGTTGCTTTATTTTATTACTGTATTTAGGACCATCCATGGCTTGCATTTTCCATTAAAAAAAGTTGCCATGTCATCCAGGTTATAGATGCCTTGGACGGAACCTGCGTTTTAGAGATATGTTTAAAATAAGCATATTAACTTGCTCGCAGAGTCCAGTGAATTACGCGCTCAATACTTGAATGGTTACTTCAGAGATACTTAATAAATCTTTGGTCAAATGTACACATGGCCAGACATAGCTAATTTGGTAATGCGCTTCGAGGTTTCACTGAATAGCTACTTATGATAATTTATAAACACTTAAGGCCCATGCTGGGATATTGCATACGAGTTTGCATGCCACAAATGTACAGTCGCGAGCAAAAAATATTAGCACAGATCACTGGCGATCAGAATTTGTATATCTCACCACGCGGCGCTGCGGTTCGCAGACCTGCCTATCGGGCCATTTCCATGTTTGCAGCCTAGGGGGGGATGGCAGGACGTAAGCGTTATCAAGCGTGCACCGCCCGAGCGTTGAAGTGCCGACCCTATGTGACCGTGCATGCGGCATTTATTTTGTCTTTTATCATGAAGAAAGATCGCTTCTTTCTATTACTGTTTTTTTATGTCCGCGATGGTTTGTCAAAAGGAACTTAGCGCTGCTTTTAGCCAGTAATTCTGCTGGTCCGTGACAGTCCGCTGAACACCCTTAATACTGTAGAATGGGAACGGCCCGGCACTCTCGTTATCAGCCTCTTCGCCACCCTCAGCGCCACGCGTTGTCATTCCGGCGCTCCGGTGTGCCGTCATGTGTGCTAATCTTTTTTACTCGCGACTGTACATATAACGTTTAATATAGAAGACAAAACAATATAATCATAAATCATAGCAAAGAAGATGTCAGGGCGAATGCAAACGAATGCACGACAAAATGTCAGTATAAAAATGTAAATGAATGCAAATATAACGTGTGTTTCCAGAAGATAGCTCACCAACATTGTCGTAGCCTAACATTGGATGCTATCGTGCAAAAAGTGCATACCTTATTGCAGCCTATACCCGTGATAGTATTGATAACTTTCAATATGGGGAAAACGAGTTTTAGGCACTCGCCTGCCTAACGCTCTTAAGAACCTATTTGCGCAACATTCTTGTCGGAGTCAGACAACAGAAGCAAATACATTTAAACTTTCATGAAAACCGAAGTCTGCCATCGCCCTTCTTTGCTCCATGCAACAGTGCAGAACTTCTCTCGTGCATTAACACCATTAAAGAAAGTAGGTCGGCCGACACAGGAGATCTGGGCATGGCGCCGATTAAGCTTATTCTCTATTACGTTTGGTTATTGCCCATATAATTATTCTGATTCATCTACAGCTGTATTTCCAAAAATATTATTGTGTGATAGACCGACACCGGTTTTCAAATATGGCGATAAAATTTTCAATAATAACTACCTTACGATGTTTATATTACGTGTAATGTGAACAAGTAATACAGAAATAACGCGCGGCTAATATTTTAACTAAACATTACCTGCCTTTTATTTTCAGCGTGGTTTTCGAAAGAACTAATGCCCGGAAACACCCGTGCTGATGCAAGAGGAATATATATAGTGAAGTTTCAAAAGAACGAGATAGTTGAAAATATACACATATTTTACTAGCTTTTTATTCTTTAGTATGCAGTATTTTGCAATAAATGCAAAACTATAATGTACAAATGAGAGCTCATCACGTCGAGAATATCCCCCACACAGATGAAAATCTGTAGATTTAAAAAAAATGTACAAATTTTCTCGAATGCAATGCTTCAGTGCTATAGACGCGTGCAATACTTGAATAACGCAAATTTTCTAAACAATAATCCTAGGAAAACAAGATGGATTTGTAATATTCCACACGGAAGGTTATAACAAAATTTAAAACGTAATTTTAAGCCATGACTCTGGAGCCATATTTTCAAATCACTGATGGGAAGGATCATGCCGACTGTATTTGATAAAAATATACTTAGCTGGATGTGCATGTCGCCAGTGCACGGTAGTCTTACACCTATATTTAAGATTTATTTACAAATTCGTAGTAGCCTCGATTACAGTTTTGCAGCAGCATTTGGGACAATGCTGGCGTTCGAGATTTGTCCAAGATACACCTTCAAAAACAGCTGTAAGAAAGTAAGAAATCCTGCTGATGGGAGCCTTGTACAATTGCAGATATTTAATGAGTTGCAAATCGTCATAAAGGGATCACAATTATTTTGATTATTTGGAAGAACGTGCACAATACCCATGTTCCCTGAGTACACAAAAGAAAGAGGTTAGGACCCGTACAAAAAGCTCATACCTGAACAATCCTTGGTATAATCTGCATGATTGACAAAAGTAGTTAAAAAACTTGTTTATACCAATTGGTATAACCTGCATGATTGACTAAAGACGATAAAAAAAATTCTTTATACTGTTCAGTATTTAGATAGTGTTACTGAGGGACGTTCTGCAGTTTGACGTCATGATACTGCCGGCGTCTTGCAAATTATTTACTTTTATTTAGTCTGGCGTGTTGCTGCTTTATTTTGGGGGCCAACGAATAGCTCTTCTGTTTTCCTAGGCTTCCTATTTTCTTAGTTGTTTACGTTTTCTTTGTGTGGAAAACGATATTTCTCTTCGGTTCAGTGGTTAAGTGGTTATGGCGCTCCTCTGCTGACCCCTTTTCTGCTGCTCCGACCGTCTCAGTATGTTGGAACCGAACTGCTGGAGGTCCGTGTACATAGCGACTTCAGTGCACGTTAAAGAACGCCAGGTGGTCATAACTTCCGAAGCACTTCACCACGGCGTCCCTTATAGCGTGATCACGAGCCGGTGCCCCACCTCCGCGCATTTTTCCAGGGCCGCCTTAAGGTCATGCAACGCAAAAGGGGCGTCTAAATACTGATTTGGCTTGCGGGAGTACGTGTACTCGAGCCCAACCGGGTCATTTGTGCGGCAGAGATACCTGTCACACAATGTGTCCGCAAGGTGCGCCGTCGTACCTTGGTTCCCGTACAGAGCCCGCCGGAGCTGTTTTTGTGTCTCCCCTTTCGTTTGAGAAGGGTCGATGAGGCTACGTAAGAGACGCCAAGACCCCTTCGAGCTCAATCTGACGCGCTGCCGAGTTGCAGCGCTCTGTCCAATTGGAGTCTGTGATCTGTGCGGCATATGCCGCAGCCTGCTCAGTAAGTTGTGCAATGCACAGATGCAGGAGGTGATTGTCCACTGCGGGGATCTCGTCGGTGGTGTGAACTGTTTGCGTGTGCTGTTTCTGCATGTTTGTGACATGTGTTGCCCACTCCGCATAACCGTCGGAGAATAATATGGGACGGATGTCATGAGTTCGAAATTGCTGCCAATTGGTTGTTTTGGCCTGTCCCCATATTTTGCGGGCTGCTTTCGCCAAGAGCGTTATGCGGAGAAGGAAGTGGACGCTGCCCAGGGAATCCCCCAGGTTCTGCCAGGTGGCGTCCCTAGTGTTCCTAACCGGAGGTAAGTCAGGACACGTGTCACGGGTCACCGAGTTGCCCACACGTGTGGGGCAAGCCGGATCCGTGAGCAACGTAAGACGAAGGTTGGAGATGAGCTCCGCCAGCTTTCGTCCGCTGTCTTTCTCGAAGTGATAGCACCAGTTAAGGCTGGGGCATTGAAATCCCCAACAGTCACCAGGGGTTCTTTGTCAGCCAATTTGAGTGCACGATAGAAAATTTCGCTGAAAGTAACACGCGGCTTATGCGGAGGGCAGTATATGCTAAGTACATGTATTGACGGGTCGCGGTGCTTGAGAGGCAGAACCTTGACCATTGTGTATTCCTGCTCGATCTTCAGGTTGAGATCGGCCTGAATTGCGGTGTATGCTTTATGCACCAGGATGCAGGTCGAGGGCCCTCCTGAAACGACCTATACCCAGAGAATTTAACATCATTATCGGGCTCTTGCAGAGCAAGAAGCGCCGGCATGTCACCGAGGCACTTGAGGTAGAACTGGAGGTGTGACCGTTTTTTCAAGGTATGAACCCCCACAGTTGCACTGAATGATTTCGACGGGACCCAAAAAAACCCCGATGTTGTAAGGAATGAATGAAGGAGGAAGTGAAAGAAGAAAGGAAGAAAGATATTGCCGTAGCGGAGGTCACCGGAATAATTTAGACCACCGGGGGATCTTTAACGTGCACTGATATCGCACAGCAGACGGGCGCCTTTTGCGTTCAAGTTGAAAAATTGAATAGTGCATCTGAGAAACTCTTGAACTTTTACTCCAGTCTGCTTTTGAATTTTATGGAATATAAGCAAGGATTTTACAGAATGTAAGATAATATATTCATTGATCGACTGATATACCTCATAGGACTTATCAGTTTCTTTTCCTTGATATCACAGGGACGTCTGCTGAGCAGATATCGTTAAAGCGCCATCATGCCGGTAAGCAATTACAGCATATCCCGTCTCTTTCTTTGTCAAACCTAAGTGTACAGCAAAAATGCCTGATTGCTATTGATTAAATTACGCTGGTCGTTCTAGTTTGAAGAGCGCAAGTTTATCCCTTAATGCCATGCCCAAAAAGTGAACTTCACGTACAGCTTTTCACAAGTGCGCTCTGTGCCTGTGTCTTCCTAAGCAGAAAGTAGTTAATCACGAGTGAGCGACGATAGCCAAGTTTGTAGACCGGACATCAGTATGAAAAAGCCTTTTTTACAGTACACTTGACCACATAGTTTAAGAATTCTCGGCTTGAGCATGAGAATAACACACTGTAATTATTTTCTTTGCTGTGCAGAGTATTTTATAGTTCTTGATAACTGAGGATATAAAGACCGATCCAAAAACAAATGCGAAACGAAAATTGGCTGCCGTTCAGATGCTGCAATTCAAAAAGTTGCGCCAGCACAATGCGCTTTTAGAACGTTGTCTGTGTAGGATTCTTTTACATTTGATGTTCTCTTTTCCTGCATCCCACTATCCTAAAGTTCGGCGAAATATTTTCGCGGTACTTTCGCTGTATTTTATAGCTCCTTAATGACTTCGTGCTTCACACGTGCTCTGTTTACACGTCGCCTTCTATTCGAGAACTTTATGGATCGTCAAATTATCTTTAATTATTTGATATTCGTTGCATTCGGCGCATTTTGGTTTACTTGTGCGCCACGTTGGAAAGGCCAATCGCGCAAGCTCGTTGAGGTGATCAGGTGACCTTTCTGCGCCTCTTTTTCCCTCTGCGCACTCGCTGCTTCCTTGGGGGCGTCACTACGACTGCTTCTCCGTTTCCGTCGATGCACATTTTCCCCCTCACCTCATTTCGTCGGGCGGCTGCCCCGCTGGGTTCGCTGTGGGCGCCGGAGGTTCCCCTCGGCTGGCGCAGAGAGGCCGATGCCAGCATTTATAGTACTCATGCCACCCCTTGAGTAAAATCGTCAAATTTTGTTACGCTTCATATTTTCCTGATCATAAAATATCGGCAGGTTGCAGTGAAAGCGGTGGTGTGGTGCGGCTGACGAAGGTGCTTTGACGTTGCAAATAGACCACTGCTTGTGACCTGAGAAATAAAAAAAAATGTCTGAGGCTTAACTTGGTGAAGCCTTGAGAATGCGAAGCATCATCGTGTCGCGTAATTTGGAGGCGCACAACCACAGCGACGGCGCGAGGAGGGCCCCCGTTTCTCCACTGTCGTGACGTCATCAAGTCACGTGGTGTGACGTCATGTATCACGTGATTTGGAGGCGCACAACCAGAGCGACGGCGCGAGGTGGGCCCCGTTTCTCCACTGTCTTGACGTCATCGTGTCACGTGGTGTGGCATCATCGCGTCACGTGATTTGGAGGCGCACAACCACAGCGACGGCGCGAGGTGGGCCCTCGTGTCTCCACTGTCGTGACGTCATCGTTTCACGTGGTGTGACGTCATGTATCACGTGATTTGGAGGCGCACAACCACAGCGACGGCGCGAGGTGGGCCCCCGTTTCTCCACTGTCGTGTCGTCATCGGGTCACGTGGTGTGACGTCATGTATCACGTGATTTGGAGGCGCACAACCACAGCGACTGCACGAAGTGGGCCCCCGTTTCTTTTCTGTCGTGACGTCATCGTGTCACGTGGTGTGACGTCATGTATCACGTGATTTGGAGGCGCATAACCACGGTGAAGGGCTGAAGTGGTAGCTAAAGTAGTATGCTTCGCATAAAAATTGGGAGGAACTTTAGCGGCTGAACTGGTGAAAGGCGAAAGCCTGAGTGCTGAATTCTGCTACGCAATTTTGACTTCACATTCTGTTGGTGCATTAATTAACTGCCAATTAATGACACTTAATCTTTGCCTTTAGCAGTGGAACGCTACAGTGTTTTGTAGCGCTGCCAGGGAGTCCACGGACCACCACCACCCGTTCGGCGCGATGCGTTGCCCTTTGAACGCAACGCTTTTTGAGGAAAGGAAATGGCGAGTAATTCTCTGCCATCTCGGTGGACACCTGAACCGCACGTGCAGGAAGGGAGGAAGTGGGAGTGAAAGGAGAAAGAGGGGCCATAATGAAGAAAATGAAAATTGTATTTGAGGAAAGTAAATTAAGCACTAACTGGCTCACATATCTCGGTGGACACCCCTCAAAATTCGCGCGCAGTGACGTCACGACCATTTCGACCAATCTGAAACGCGGACAAATTTGCAAACACGTCTTGGTCTCGACAGCATGAGCCATTAAAGGCTTTCGCCTTAATACGTCGTCGCTGCAGGTTGAGGCCCACTGTGCCTAAGTTCCACGCATACATCTACGAAAGCAAAAATTGAATTCACTGTTATATATAATACTTAACTTTTGCAGCTGCTCACAGAGGGGAAGTATCCAGATGCTGTCGTTGCCAAGCAGAAAGAGGTGTTGGCGAGGAAAGGATATCACGTGATATTTGATGTAAGTATTTATTGAAATTGACACTTGACTATCGATTTTCAGAGTTATACTTTTATTGGACCGAAACTTCGAAAAAGAGAAACAAACAAAAATTACTGGAGAGTTTTTTTTTCTCAGCAGCAGCTGCATTAAAAATTCTTAGGCGTCTTATCCCGCCGTTGCACTCCAAAATCAGAATATTATACTAGCCAGTACCTTTTTTGCACATATTTTCTCCGACCTGAATTCCTGGGGTTTCACTTTTTCCATCGTGTGCCATCTTGCAGAAGTCTGTACTTCATTGCAGCCAAGGAATACTTGCAGGATCTCTTGATCACTGCCATTTTAGTGTCTTAGAACTGAATCACACGCCTATAAAAGTTCAGTTCAGTTTATTAGCGGGGCGCCATGCGGTCGGTCATTTCAGAGTAAACCATCGCGTTTAAAACAGAAACAGTGCCTTTTACAGTTATCACTATAAAATATTACGAGGAACTTTAGCGGCTAAAGTGGTGAAAGACGAAAGCCTGAGTGCAGCATTATGCTACGAGATTATTCACTTCACATTCTGTTGGAGCATTAATTAGCAGCCAATTAATGACGCTTAATCTTTGCCTTTAGGAGTGGAACTCGACAGCGTGTTGTAGCGCTGCCAGGGAGTCCACGGAACGCCACCACCGGTTCGGCGCGATGCATTGGCCTTTGAACGCAACGCTTTTTTTAGGAAATGAAATGGCGCTGTAATCCTATGTCATCTCGGTGGACACCTGAGCCGCACCGTACAGGAAGAGAGGAAGTGGAGTGAGATAAGAAAGAGAAAGAGGGGCCGTAATGAAGAAAATGAAAATTGTATTTGAGGAAAGGAAATTACGCAGTAACTCTCACATATCTCGGAGGACGTATAATGACTAATTACTAAGGAATGACAAATTAACAATTAATGTCAAATCACTGATTAATCACTGATACTAATTAACTGTTACTTAATGACGGTTAAGCTTCGCCTTTAGGAGTGGAACGCAATAGCGAGTTGTAGGGCTGCCAGGGAGTCCACGGAACGCCACCACCCGTTCGGCGCGATGCCTTGCAATTTCGGACAAGGCATTCTGAGTGAATTGTGAGCTCGGTGGGTAGCCGCCGCGGTGGCTCAGTGGTTATGGTGCTCGGCTGCTGACCCGAAAGACGCGGGTTCGATCCCGGCCGCGGCGGTTGAATTTCTTTGGAGGAGAAATTCTAGAGGCCCGTGTACTGTGCGATGTCAGTGCACGTTAAAGAACCCCAGGTGGTCGAAATTTCCGGAGCCCTCCACTACGGCGTCTCTCATAGCCTTAGTCGCTTTGGGACGTTAGACCCCATAAACCAAACCAAACCAGCTCGGTGGGCACCCGAACCGCACCGTAGAGGAGGGAGGAAGTGGGAGTGAAAGTAGACGGGTCGTAATGAAGAAAATGAAAATTGTATTTGAGGAAAGGAAATTACGCAGTAACTGTCTGACATATCTCGGTGGACAGCCGCCATCGTCATAAATATGGCAAACTCCCCAAATCCCCCCATGTCATTGCTCTACAAGAGACAGAAACAAATCGCATTCGTATGCGCGGTTATCACACGGCAGCCCTTACACCACGTACGGCAATCCTGACACTCGCATCCATGCAGGTGCTAGACCGCACACCGACAAACACACCCGACAGCAAGGGCGGAGGAGGAGGATATAGAAGAGGAAAGGCAGGGAGGTTAACCGAAAGAATAATCGGTTTGCTACCCTACACGGGGGGGGGGGGGTGGGGGATAAAAAAAAGAAAGAGAAAGGAGAGTAACAGAAATTTGAAGTCACTATAAAACGTCACTGTTCGTTAAAGTCACAGCCTATCGTGCAGGCCAGAAGTTCTCAAGAAGCGGAGCAGTGCCTTACAGGCCTTCTCCGCCGACGACCGCCGCGGCCAGTGGCCGAGAATCTTCATTTCCGTGAAAGGGCGCGGATCTAGGCGCTCCAGCGCACGGCTGAGACTGCCTTCCGGTGGTGTAGGCAGGGCAGTCACAAATAATGCGGGTTATGGTCTCGTCATGCCCGCAGATGGAACATGCAGGACTATCAGCCATACCAATTAAGAATGAGTAGTGGTTGGTGAAAGCTACACCAAGCCAGAGGCGACACAGCAAAGTTTCTTCTCGTCGTGGTAGGCCTGATGGTAGCCGGAGCTTCAGATCTGGGTCCAAGGATTGTAAACGGGAATTGCAAAATTGGCCGGAATTCCACGCGGCAAGCGTGATGTCCCGCGCAAGTGCGCGAAGCCTGCTCCCTGCATCAGATCTCGAAATGGGATCGACACAAAATCGCCGTCGTCGTGAACAGTTCGCGCGACCTCATCCGCGCGGTGATTACCTGCTATGCCGCTGTGCCCCGGTAGCCATTGGTAGATAATGTCATGTCCTTTGTTGATGGCAGAGTGATGTAGCTGTCGAATTTCTGCGACCAGTTGTTCATGGGCTCCAAGGCGAAGAGCAGCTTGTAAGCCTTGGAGGGCAGCTTTCGAATAGGTGAAAATAGACCACCGCTGAGGGCGCTGCTGACTGATGTATTCAATGGCGACACGAAGAGCGGTGAGTTCTGCACCAGTCGAAGAAGTGCGGTGACCTGTCCTAACTCTAATTTCTATAGTGCTTGCGGGTATGACGACGGAGCCAGAAGAAGAGATAGGGTTCACTGAGCCGTCGGTGTAAACGTGCACCCGGTTTGCATGGTGCTCATGTAAATATTCAAGGGTGACTTGTTGTAGTTCTGTCGGCGATAAGTCTATCTTCTTCCTGATGCCAGGTATCGAAAGAACCACACGGGGATTGTGCAGGCTCCAAAGTGGCGATGACGGTCTAGAGGCGGGTGTAAACTGGGACGGCAGAATGGCGGGATGTGCGTCAATGATGTCTGTAAACGATGTGCGCGATGTGTGCAAGGGCACTCAGTATACCGCAATAGAGCTCAGCTCACCGGGACACACAAATGGCCTCACTATTCTTAACATATACAGCGATCCTAAAGATAAAGGCAGAGTTATTCCGGGCATCCTGGGCTCCTTTCGTTCCTCAAAGCTCCTTGTGGTGGGAGATTTTAATGCACGTCATACGCACTAGGGATACACCTTGGATACCCCCAAAGGTAACCTCATTTCTACCGCAATGGCTGATTACAACCTTAGTCTGATCACAAACCCCACCGTACCCACTCGCATTGGCACAAGCGTCACCCTCGACACCACTCCCGATCTTTCCATGGGCCACACCGAACATAATCGTTAAATCTCACACGGTTCTCCAAGACAGCGTTGGAAGTGACCACTTTCCAGTGTACACCATTATTGCTTATGATTCCAAGATTTTCAACCCTCATTCGCAGCTTCTCACTGCCAGGGATAAATTGCGCTCGTACTTGGCAGCTGATTCTACAGAACCCCGTACTGTCACTGACTGGACAGACCGTGTGGTGAAGGCCATCCAGGCGAACATCAAAAGCATTAAAAATACACCTAAGGCACCGCAGGTTGATCCGCATCTGGCTCATCTATGGGAGGCGCGACAGGGACTTCTCAAGCGCTGGCGTCATCAGCGACACAATCGCAAATTTAGACTCCGCATAGCCGCTCTCAGTCGCGAGGCAGAAGAATACCTGAACACGCTAGCCCGCGCAAACTGGGCAACATTTTGTAATGATCTCAAGGGTACATTAAGCACAAAACGCTTGTGGTCCCTCCTACGTGCTCTCTTAGATACAACAACCTCTAAATCTCAGACACAAGTAAACACACAACGTCTAATAGTAGTAGTAGTAGTAAAGGACTTTTAATCGACCATAATTTACAGGCCGAGCATTTCGACCGCCTGGGCGACCAGAAGCCGCTGTTCTTCTTCCCCTTCAGCGCCAAGCCAGTCGAGCCAGGTGGTGATGGATAGAGAGGGTGGGGGGAAGGAACCCGACTGCTGAGCAGCCGGGCAATAGAATAGGCAATGGGCCAGGTCCGCATAGATACAGGGGCAGTTGGGACAGGAAGGGTCCGATCGATAGCGATAGAGGAAGAGGCGGGACGGGGTGATAACTGCATTCATCTGAATGTGCCGAAGAAGGCGAGACTCCGGCACCGTGAGTAATGGATGAGGGGGAGGGTAAAGGCGTTTGTCGAGGCGGAGCTCAAGGTAGACCTCTTTTATGGTGCGGCGAAGGGTGAGTCTCCCACCGTCCTCCGAGGGCTTGGGCCAGGGGATCAACGGTGCCCGGAAAAGTGTGTCGCGGGCGAGCTGATGGGCCAGCTCATTGCCGTCAATCCCTGAATGCCCAGGGACCCAGCGGAGGAAAACGATGGAAGGCTGCAGTGCGGAGACCGCTCGTTCGACCTCCTGTTGGAGAGAAGGGGTAAGGGTGCGTTGCTGTATGTGGTGTATAGCGGCTTGTGAGTCCGAATAGACCGTGTACCCTTGGAGAGCGGGAAAGAGGGAAAATGACTGGAGGGCATGCGCAATGGCGAGGACCTCGAGGGACAATGCGTCTGGAGGGTGTAGATACGGCCCGCTGGTGTGGGTTTCAGGAGCAGGGAGGTGTGGATGGTACAGGGCGTAGCCGCAGGAACCTCGAGGAGCCACGAAGGAGGCATCCGTGTAAGCTACACCCTGGGTATCAAAGAGAGGGGAATGGGGCTGTGCGGCCGCATGACGACGTCCGGCGTGCAGGACGGGGGACATGTTGGTCGGGAGGGGAAGGATACGAAGATTGGGGGCGGGGGTGGGAATAGGAGAGGTAAACGGGGAGATTGGAATGGGCGAGATTGGAATGGGCGTCTAATACAACTAGAGCTCCAAACGGGCACCGACGTAATTGGCCAACTAAGGGACACATACCCACACCCCTTCAGTCAGCAGATTCATCCAACTCCACCTAACCCAGAACTTGATGCCGACATCACCTTAAACGAAGTCCGCCGAGCACTCTTCAGTATTCGCCGCTCTACGGCGCCGGGGCCGGATGGCATAACGTATAAGGCACTACTCAATCTGGACGAAGTCTCCCTCCAGGAACTCACGGAGCTCTTTAATAACCAATGGCAAGCTGGGACGCTCCCATCAGCCTGGACCCATGCCAGCATGCGATTTATACCCAAACCGGGCAAACCCCTCACACCTCAAAATTTGCGCCCCATCTCTTTAACGAGCTGTGTCGGCAAGCTCTTTGAGCATGTCATTCTCAATCGCCTGCAACCGTTTCAAAAAACAACAGGCTTTCTCTCCAATGTTCAATTCGGCTTCCGCCCAAAAATCTCGGCGCAAGGCGTATTCTTGCCCTTAAAAAGTCCCTCTTTTGCATCAAGCGCCGTACAGCCAGTACGCGAGCCATACTGGCCCTGGATATTCATAAGGCTTTCGACACAATAAGCCATGACCATATCCTCACGACATTAGCCACCACGGGATGCGGCACCCGCATATGGCTAATTATTCGGGCCTTCCTTCAGGGACCCACGGCAGAACTCCATCTTGGGGATATTGCCTCCCAGCCTTTCCCCCTGCCTAACCGGGGTACCCCACAAGGGGTGGTTCTGTCACCTTAACTTTTTAACATTGCCCTAGCGCCACAAGCAAAGGCCCTTGCTGCTATCCCAGGGCTCCACACAGCCATATACGCAGATGATATTACCTTCTGGAAAACGGGAGGATCCCTTGGAACAGCCCAGGATATCCTGCAATCTGCCATAGACATCACCACCACTCCTTTAGCAAACACAGGCCTCCGTTGCTCTCCGAATAAATCGGAAATCCTGCAGCTGAAGCCCCTCCCCAGTGATCCCCAGATTGAACTGCACATGTACGGGAATCCAGTGCCATTGCGCCTCAGGTGAAGATTCTCGGCCTTCTCATTAACAACACACTCGATGCAACCGCCACCCTTCAGCTCTTGCAAAGACAGACCAAACAGGTCGCTGCACTTATCAGGTATCAGGCGGTTGGTAGCACGTAATAATGGGCTGTCTGAACGCGAGACCCTCAATATGAGAAATGCACTAATCATTAGCCGCATTACATAACACCTCCTGTACCACATACTCACTCAGCGGCAAACACAACAGGCAGACATCCTAATACGCACGGCTGTCACCTCCGCCCTACGTCTTCCACGGACGGTTAGCACGAACCGTCTCCTGGCCACTGGTACCCACAATACAGTGACCGAATTAATAGAGGCTCAACGCACCAACCAATTAGTCCGCCTGAGTCGCACAGAAACAGGACAGCGCCTACTGCGACAGCTACGTCTCAATCCACCCATTCCCACCCCAACAAGTCCTACACCTTACATGATTTCTCTGCGCACTCAGGATCACATATGTCAGAGCCCCCTACCTCGCAATATCAAGGCTAGTCTCCATCAGGGTAGGCGGCAGGCACGAGCGAGCTATTACACGAAAACATACAGCAACCGCTCCCATATCCTTAATGTTGACGCGGCGGAAAATTTGAAACCAGGGTATTTCACGGCAGTCGCAGCCTATGAAGACGGCACATTGGGGGCCACCGCCACTATCCCGACTAATTCGCCTGCAGAAGCGGAAGGAGCCGCCATCGCACTTGCTCTGGCCCACTCCACCATTGAAAAAAACGTAACCAAAATTTTAACAGATTCTCAGGCCTCGTACCGCCACTACCTAAAGGGCGTGGCGACGCCGGCAACACATGGTATTCTTGCCACAGTCACCTCTCTCGATCGAACGGTTACTCTTTCGTGGGTCCCTGGCCATGCCTCGATCCCCGGTAATGACCGCGTTCATGCGCTGGCCCGAGAACTCTCCTGCCAGACCTCGGATGATCAGGCACCCAACCCTGCGCAAGAGGCCCCATCGGTCTTCTCTACATATCATCAAATCACCACATTCTACAAACTCACCGCATGACACTGCAACCACCCGGAAGTACCTTGTCGCCCTCATCCAGCGCCACATGGCGACAATTACAGACAGGCTGCTTTATTTCCCCCCACCGCCTCTCATGCTTTCACCCCACCTTTCCTCCTGATTGTACCACCTGTGGCGTGCACAGACCCACACTTTTCCACTACCTTTGGTAACGTCCTTCCCCAAATGCAGTGCCCCCCATCCCCAATCCCACTCATTCTTCCTGGGAGGCTGCTTTACGGACCGCTCAGACCGCCGGCCGGAAATGGCTGGTAGATCGGGCTTTACGTGAAGCACAAGCCCGTGGACTCCTGGAGCAGTAGGGGACCAGCGTGGAAAGTGTTTTTTTGTAATAAAGTTGTTTCCATCCATCCATCCATCCATCCATCCATCCATCGTCGTTGAGTCACCCCAGGGGCTGGATGTAACCCCAAAGGACGGACGGGAGAATGAGCCGTTAAAAGCCTTCCCCTTAAAATGTCGGGGGATGTCGTTGGCCGAAGTGCATGTACCATTGCAGTCATGTTTGGGTAAACGTTTTTCAAGCGCACACGCACGCTCAGTGATGATTCTCTGTTTATTTCCTGAACGGCTGTGCGGCTTTGTCGCTGTGCTGCTCTCAGCTTTGAATGCCACCGCAGCTATTACTACTTTTTAGGAGGCCAAACTCCTTGATCCCATTCGCTCTCCACCTTGTGAACATAAAGAAACCATGGCTGCTATTTGCAATATTGAGCCTTGCAGTACGGCGTATTTTAGACAAGCTGTGCTGCTCTGGCTCTTGAAAGTAAATCTTATTGAGCCTTACAGTATGGCCAATTTTAGAGCAGCTATGCAGCTCTGGCTCTTGAAAGTAAAGCAGAAATAAAAAAATATCTTTGTGAGAGGTGGTATCAGTTCCATTTCTATGTCGAGCGTGACTGCCGGCAACAGTGGAAGAACATTTAGATATCCCTTAAAAGATCGGTTCGCCGACGGAAAATATGATGTCACGCATTTATTCTTAATCAGGGAGGAATTATTCATTGACATCCACCGAAGTGAAGGCTACAAAGGAAAGCTGTACAGCTTTCTTTTAAACTTCGCAGGCAAAGAAAAATTAGTCCTGGTCTGGGGTTGGAACCCGGGACAACCGCTATGCCGAACAGCCGAATTGAGCTAACCGGGACAGCAAGCTGCAGATGATTAGGCACTCAATAAAATTTTAGCATCCTCGCGTAATTGGTCTGTGAAAGGTATCAGCAACGCTTGCCGACTGAGTACGAATAGTAGGCGTGGCGACATGTACTTTGCGCTGTCACGCAGAAGGCATTACGGGATATGGTTTTAAACAGCCCCACTGACGTCCTACCAAATACTTTTGAGATTTGTTTCGGAGACATCTAAGCAGTCCGTCGAAGTGTCGTGTTTTCCACGGGACGAATGTGTTGTTCTCGATGACAAGCGCTAACGAAACCACAACTTCTGTAGAAGGCAAAGGAGGACGTAGACGCTTAATAACTTTCGAGCAGTTGAAAAATAAATGATTGAAAATCAAAACCAGAACATCCCGGCGTAACGCAATTTCTTTTCACAGTGAAAAACTTTCATAATTCAAGGTGTGAAAGCAATGTCAGCAACATTGTAAAGCGGAACCGCATTAGAATAATGAATCCGGAGTGGAAATTTAGCTTACTGGGTCTAATATATTCGCATGGTTTCTAGATAGCTTTCGTCATTCCTCCTAATATTAGGCAGATATCATGACGCGTTGGTGCTATTATCCTACAATACCAGCTTGCAGTCTAATCGCAAGGGTTAGTATATGTATCAAAAACAACTTATGCTACACCGAAGCAGCCGTAACTTGAAATAAAATGTAATCAAATTTGGGGATCTGCATGGCTGTTCACTGGGGAGAATTGTTGTAGCTTTGCTCTATTTTGACATTTTGTTTTTAGAATGAATGCCTCGTAATAAAATTGTGAGACATTCAAGCGGCTAAAAAATACACGGACTTTCGCTCATGTCTTTTTTGGACTCTGGAATGTCTCAAAATTGCACTAGCAACCATCTAACCCAGCTTTCTACGCGTAATAAAAGGTTTTATGAAGTTTCCACACGTCATGTTCCCGCTTTCACATGCCACGTCATCATACTGCGCAGACATCACCGACACCACTCTCTGTTTTGGCACATAGTAGCCTTGCAGGGGCGTGTAACTTCAAGTGCATGAATAACCACCTTGGTACAGATCGAAGCAGACGTTTTATGGGTAACAGCTTCCTAGATGGCCCTTATGTCGTGAATGCAATGACTGATTGAGTTGTAGCGTTCTCTAACCATGCGGGCGGTATGCTGTTTTTTGCAATAAACGTTGAGTATACTTCAGTGCTAAAGGTGTTGACGCCTTATTTGACTACCACAATGTTCTTTATCCCACAGATCCCGCAGACTGCAACCACAGATCCTGGTTGGGAAAGATTGTTACCCTTCAAAGTAGAAAACAAGGTGTCAGTGCACGCGTTCCTGTTGCAAACAACACCTTCCAGCAATAAGAGATTGTGAGTTCAAAGTCATTTTACCTCAATGTTTTTTACGCAGACTGAATAATCTGTGTTGGCGCGTGACCATAAATAAATTCAAGGGAACAATGCGACGGCTGCTTAAGCAGCCGGAGTGCGCTTGAGTAGCTGAATTAGTAGAAAGTAGGAATTCCTGCAGAAAGACACACGAGAGAGATAGGAGGACCATGAGAAGCGTTTTAGACACAATAAACTTTGGTATAGCAGAGGTAGTCCTTACTAAAACGTCCCTCCTTTGATGATGACCTTCTCAATAATTTTTTCTTCCTTGAGGTTTTGGTCATGCAGAAAGTACATCAATTCAGCATATCGCTGCAGAACAGATGTTTAGCTTGAACTGAAGACTCTTAATCTTCAAAATATGAACGAAAACGATAACAGCTATCATTAAGCAATGCGCAGTAGAAGGAGGTGTTAGGTTGGTTCGACGAAATACCGGCAAGCTGTCTCAGGAGTCGAGAGGTCTGATTAAGGAACACCAAAGCATGAAGGCGTCCAAACCAACAGACAGAATAGAAGTGGCAGAGCTATAGCAGGTAATAAAGGCCGGGTAGCCGACACAGGAAGTTTAGGTTTATGGGGTTAAACGATCCAGAGCGACTCAGGCTATGAGGGAGGCCGCATTGAAGGGCCTCGGAAATTTCGGCCACCCATGGTTCTTGAACGCGCGCCGAGTTCGCGCTGTACACGGGCGTCTAGAACTTCTCCTCTATCAGATTTCGACCGCCGCGCCGGGTCTGTCAGGTCAGCAGCCGAGTTCCACAACCACTGAGCCGCTGCGGAGGCCCGCAAGGAAGCTTACTTTTCTGAGAATCGGGTATAGAACAAAGAACGAAGGTAGCCTAAAAGCGAAGAGGAAACTAAGCATAAGCAAGAACCATAATTTCATCAGTAAGACAAACAGAGGGCAGTGCCATTAGCAACATGGATAAGGTAGAGAAATTAGCTAAACATTGCTACACGAATCTGCAGGGTATCCAGTGTAATCAGGACGTTACTGAGAGAGGCCGTAGTGAACATCGCTGGGACATCCCGTCAGTAGTGAAAGAACAATTAAAGAAAGCTCTACGAGCAATGAAAAAGGTGTAAAGGAGCTGCTTGTGATCACGTTGCAGGCGATCTGTTAGAGGACGGAGGGAGATTTTGCTAAAACATCGTCACCCCGTATTCGCCATGCCTTGCGACTTTCAGAGTGCCACAAGTTTGGAAAAACGCTAAAATAATCTGAATCCATAAAAAAGAATACGTCAAGGAATTGAAAAATTACAAACCGATCAGCTTACTCTCCGTTTCCTATAAGATATTTACCAAGATAATCACTAAGATTCAGGACAACATTACGCTTCAATCCATCAAATGACACTCGAGAATATGGGTAGAATATGGGTAAAGGGTACTCGAGAATATGCCATACTGACACCATCCATCATGAGACAGAGAAATTTCAGAGCATAACGAGCCCATATACAACGCGCTTATAGATTACGCCACCGCGCTTGACTCAGTCGAAACTTCAGCACTGACGCAGGCATCATGGAATCAAGGTGTAGAAGAGCCTAACGTAAACATTCTATAACGACTGCAGGGCTACTTAGTCCTACATAAAGTCCACAATAAATTACCAAAAGGAAAAATATAAAGTATGCAGACACGATGTGGACAATGCTATTCATCGCTGCCTACAGGACGCATTCCGATGCCTGAATTGGAAACAGTTCGAGGTAAGCTGTAATGGCGGTAACCTTGGTAATCTGCGATTCGCTGGAGAAAATTGCCTTGCTATGTCACTCAGGAGATGAGCTGCAAACCATCATCAATGAGTTAGACAGAGCAGTACTGTGGGTCTAAAAATTAGTATTCAAGAATCCTAAGTTATCTTCATCAGTCTAAAGAATACATTTCATTACCTGACCTGTAGTCTAAAGAATACAGGTCAGGTAATGACCGCAGATCCGGATAACGAGAGTGAAAAAATAGAAGAATAATGAGGGGATGTAGCGTATCTGAAAGTTTACTCATATCATGAGTGTCACTTTACCTATATCCATTTAAGAGAAATATATAACAACTGTATCTTACTGCTACTCACCTATTTGACAGAAACGTGGTGGCTAAAGAAAAGGGTTTTGCTTAAGGACAGCGCAGCGAGCTATGGAATGAAAGATAATAGGCGCAACGTTACGAGATTAGAAACGGGTTGAGTGGGTGAGGAAACAAACGCGGGATAATGACATCTCAGTCGAACTCAAGAGGAAGAAATGGGCTCGGGCAGGGCATCTTATGCTAAGGCAAGATAAACGGTGTTCCTTAAGGGTCACACACTGGAATCTCAGGAATTCCATGAAGTTTGCGGGGCAGGGTGGCCGCACCTGCCGCGGGACAGGGTTAATTGGTGAGATATGGGGGAGAGGCCATTGCCCTGCAGTAGGCGTAGTCAGGCTGGTGATGATGATGATAAGGCTTTGGAGCACAAGGTTTATGACTCGGCCGTGGCAATTAGGTGTCGCAAGTTTATTGATTCTGCCAGAATATAAATGGGGTATTGTGTTTTTTTCTGCATATCAGTCGAGGTCGGAGGTGGTTGTGTTCGTATTTTATAAGTGGGGGCTACAGATGCGACCGCTTATGAGGACAAACTCTCGCTGAAGGAAAGGACGCAATGAATTCGGAAGACAGTCGTCTCCCGATGAAGCCTCACAGGATGTGGGGTGAACCAGATCTTTGAAGCGGTGCTGGTGTCTGCCACAGCACAGCGTTTCGTCCTAAGAACATTTCTTCTGACAGCTTTTCTAGTCTTCTTCTCTTAAGTACAATACTCTTTCTAAAGAAAATACTGTTAACTGGTATGTGAACAATCTTCTAAACTCTGGCCGTACTGTTTCACTAGAGTTCGATTTATAGAAAAGTCTGCTGGCCCCGTAGACAGATGTCCATGGAGACTCTAAATATTTTGTGTATGCTCCTTTGTTACAAATTTATAGACCACAATTATACTTATTATACCTCCGGTAGACCATTGTCTAAAGATGGTTCGTTTACAAAAGCTGCAAAATGTCTTAGCACAGATTCCACAACTGACACGACGATCAATATGCTTGCGAAATTAGATTATAATATAAAAGCTATCCATTCTCGGTATACGCATTACTTCCCTGAGAGGAAAATGATCACTTTGCAGCGAGTTTTCCACTTAGGATATACTGCAATATAAGCTTTTTTGATTTTGTTCTTCTCGGAAGAGCATTGCTAATGATCTGGTGCGCCAGAATACAGCTGAGCGCGGTTTAGGTGTCCACGAAAAAGTGACACAGCTACAGAGCCAATTCCCTTCCTCAAAACGAATTTTCCTATTGAAATTTTGAGGCAGCCGTTCGTCGTACCGTGCTCCCTTTGGTCCCATGTGTGTGTGTGTGGATTGTCGAACAGCGTTTCGGGCGGTGTCATATGCGCGATGCAGCCGATCGTCGTACTGCGCTCCCTTTGGTCCCATGTGTGTGTGTGTTGATTGTCTAACAGCGTTTCGGGCGGTGTCATATGCACGATGCAGCCGTTCGTCGTACAGCGCTCCCTTTGGTCCCATGCGTGTGTGTGTTGACTGTCGAGAGAGAGAGAGAGAGAGAGAAAACTTTTATTGCTCTTTCAAGAGATTCGCGGAGATGAAGACTTCTTGGTCGTCCTGCTTGGGCGCTGGCGACTTGAGTCTTCGAGCAAGGGTGGGCCCTCAGTCCAGGGCTCCACTGAGTCGTGCCGCTTCAACAGCGTGCTGTACCAAGGCCCTCTGGACCTCGAGCTCGCTGCTGGAGAGACAGCTCTCCCATTGCTCCTCACTCGGTGTTTGATAATTGTGGAATGCTATGTTTCTTTCGCACTCCCAGGTAATGTGATAGAGTGTAGGTGTACCGCCGCACCAGGGACAGTCTGATCTGAATTGCGTTGGTGACATTTTGCTGTATATGTACAGGTTAGGAAAAGTGTTCGTCTGTAGCCTACGCCATCCTACAGCCTCTTCCCTAGTCAGTGCTCTGTGTGGTGGTGGATACCTCAATCTAGTTCCCCTATAAAGTTGTAGGGTCTCTGCGTAGCCTCCCTCGCACGTGAGTAGCCGTAACTCCGGGGCGTCCGATAAGCCTGCTCGGTAAGTGAGCCCTCGAGCCAGGCTGTCCGCCCTTTCGTTTCCTGCTACGCCTGCGTGAGCTGGCACCCAGATGATATGCTGTATAGGCGTTTTTCCAGCGGAAGCTGCCGCCTCGCCGATGATCCTAAGGGCGATGCCGCTAATGTTGCCCTTCGTATAACTCTTGCATGTTTCTTTCGAGTCCTTTAGAATGTTCAGGGAGCGGCCTCTTCTATAGCCTTCGGCTACCGCCAGCGCGACGGCAATCTCTTCGGCCTCCGCTATCCCCGACACTCCCACTGAAGCGCAGGAGGTCATTTCCCCTGTACCATTGACTACCACTACAGCGGCTGTGCGCTTCTCTACGCTTGCGTACATAGAAGCGTCCGTATATAGTGTGTTTTCGGATCGGCCTAGCCTTTTGTCCATCTGCTCGGCCCTAGCCCTCCGCCTCTCCTCGTGTAAGTTGGGATCCATGTTTTTAGGCAATGGCCCTACATTGAAAGTCCTTCTGAGGTCGTCTGGTACTTCTGTGTATCTGTCAGCCAGACCACCGGTGTTCCGACCCAACCTCTTCAGGAGCGCCCTTCCTGTGGGGGAGCCTCTGAGTCTAACCAGTTGTGCACCCGTTTGAGCCTCTGCGAGCTCGTCGAAGGTGTTGCTGACTCCGAGCTGGAGCAGTTTTTCGTTTGATGCGTTCCTGGGTAGGTGCAAAGCGATCTTGTAGGCCTTCCTGAGGACACAGTCGGCCTGCTCCCTCTCCGCTTTCGTTGTAGCGTGGTAAGGCAGCGAGTACATGACCCTGCTGACGATCAAGCTGTTCACGAGTTTTAGAGTGTCTTCTTCCTTCATTCCGTATCTTCTCTGAGATACTCGGCTGATCATTCTTCCCACTTGTTCCGCGGCCCTCTTGAGCAGGGTGATGGTGTGACTGCATTTGCGGCTACTTTGCAGCCACATACCCAGGATGCGGACCAGGTTCTTTTCCTGGATCAGCTGTCCTTCGAGGACGACATCCAGTGAAGCTTGGGTGGGGTGTCTCCCTATTCTGATGATCTCCGACTTTTCGGTCGAGCACCTCAGGCCTCTCTCCCTTACGTAGTCTTCTATGCAGGTGGCAGCTTCTTGTAACCGATCTTGTTTCTCTCCTAGCGACCCTTGGGTGGTCCATACGGTAATGTCGTCGGCGTACATCGCGTGTTGAATACCCGGGATCTCTTTGAGCCTTCTCGCTAGTCCTAGCATCGCCATGTTGAAGAGTACAGGCGATATGACAGAGCCTTGGGGTGTTCCCTTGCAGGGCGTGGCGAAGACGTCGCTTCGTAACTCGCCTAGCCCTACGGTTGCTGTCCGGTCACTTAGGAAGGCCCTGATGTAGTCGTGGACCCTCTTCCCGCAGTTCGTGTCGTTTATGCCTTCCATGATGGCGGCGTGGCTCACGTTGTCAAAGGCCCCTTTGATGTCGAGGGCCATGACAACGTTCTCCCCGCTTCTTGGCATCTTCTCCAGTACTTCCTCCTTTAGCTGGAGGAGTACGTCTTGCGTGGACAGGTGAGCTCGAAACCCGTACATGCTATCGGGGTAGAGTTGGTTCCTCTCCAGGTGCGACTGGATTCTCTTCGTTATTACTTTTTCGTACATCTTGCCTAGACAAGACGTAAGGGAGATCGGTCTGAGGTTTTCCACTTGTAGTTTCTTGCCAGGCTTCGGGATCATAACCACGACCGCATGTTTCCACTCGGCGGGCACCGTTCCTTCCTGCCAGAGTTTGTTGAAGTAGGCAGTAAGCTGATCAATGGCTCCATCTCCTAGGTTTCTGATCAGCGAGTTACGGATTTTGTCTGCTCCTGCTGCCGTATTTTTCGTAGCAGACCTGATCACTTCGACCACCTCTTCTCTGGTTATGGGTCTGTCCATATTAGGGTTCGCTTCGCCCCGGTATTCTTCTTTATAGCTCTGGGCCTGATCGTTGCCATAGCATTTGATCCGGACTTCCTCCATTAGCTGTTCGTCTGTACCGGTGTATTGGTGCACCAGCCTTCGGATTGCCTTGCCGCTCTCCGACTTGTTTTTGCTTGGGTCCATGAGGGACTTGAGGATCTGCCACGTCCTGGCCCTGCTCAGGGTGCCGTTCAGCGCACTGCTAAATTGCTGCCAACCTTGCCTGGCCAGCTGTGTCGCATACTCCTCCGCCTGCTTGGTGATTTCGGCTATCTTGATCTTGAGCTTCCTGTTCAGTTTTTGTCTTTTCCACCGCGCAGTGAGTCCGCGCCTCGCCTCCCATAGCTTGAGGAGCCGCTTGTCCACCTCCGGGGCTTGTTCGGTTCGATCCACCTCCTTGGTGTAGAGTTCCTGGATCTCCTTGAGCTGTTGACTCCACTCCCCCACAGATTCAATGTTGCCTCCTTGCATCTGCCTACAGTGGGCCCTGAAGGCGTCCCAGTCGACGAGCCGAGTCTTGCCTATTTTCCGCTTGGTATTCTCAGCGGTGATACTGATTCTCAGTATGTAGTGGTCGCTCCCTAGGTTTTCGAGTAGGTTTTCCCACTCCACCTGCCTAGCGCCCCTTACAAAGGTTAGGTCAGGACACGTGTCTGGGCTGACGCTATTGCCCTGTCTTGTTGGCTGGTCTTCGTCAGTCAAGAGTTCGCAGTCCGTTTGCTCTGCTGCGATGCAGACTACCCTGCCTTTCCTATCGTCTTTGCTGTATCCCCATCTTGGGTGTTTGGCGTTAAAGTCCCCTGCTATAACTAGGGTGTTACAGCCCGCTAGTTTTCTGGCTTCTGTGAAGAGCCTAATGAAGTCCCCGTCCTTCTGCTTAGGCGGGCTATATAGGTTGATAATGAAGGTGCTCTTGGATTGCGCTTTCTTTTTGGGTATGATCTCTGTAATCGCGTGCTCGATCCGGGTATCCGTTATTTCGTCATGAGCTATGGCTACCAGTTTTTTACTGACAAGGGTCGCGGTGCGGCCAGCCTCCTGGCACGTGTAGCCCCTCAGCGAAGGTGTGCAATTAGTTTCCTGTATCATGATTATATCTGGTGGAGTTCTCCTGGCGTAAATGTACTGCTGCAGGAGGCCGTGCTTTTGCCTGTACCCCCTGCAGTTCCACTGCCACATCTCTAGTTGTTGGAGGCGCTCTGCCATGTTGGTGTACTGTTATTTGTATTTAGGGTTTCTGTGCTGAACCTGCGTTCGTTAAACAGGCGGTCTCTAGCGTCGTTAGTCATTCTCTGCGTGTTCTGGTTCTTAATGTGTGTTCTAACATTTTGCTCCAGAAGTGCGAATTTTTGTTGCATAAATTGCATCTGGTCTTGTGTCTGTTTCTGCATGTTCATTATGAGGGCCTTAAGCTCACCATCCTAACAGCGTTTCGGGCGGAGTCATATGCGCGATCCAGCCGTTCGTCGTACAGCGCTCCCTTTGGTCCCATGTGTGTGTGTGTGTGTGTGTGTGTGTGTGTGTGTGTGTGTGTGTGTGTGTGTGTGTGTGTGTGTGTGCGTGCGTGCGTGCGTGCGCGTGCGCGCGCGCGCGCGTGTGTGTGTGTGTGTGTGTGTGTGTGTGTGTGTGTGTGTGTGTGTGTGTGTGTGTGTGTGTGTGTGTGTGTGTGTGTGTGTGTGTGTGTGTGTGTGTGTGTGTGTGTGTGTGTGTGTGTGTGTGTGTGTGTGTGTGTGTGTGTGTGTGTGTTGATTGTCGAACAGCGTTTCGGGCGGTGTCATATGCGCGATGCAGCCGTTCGTCGTACAGCGCTCCCTTTGGTCCCATGCGTGTGTGTGTGGAATGTCGAACAGCGTTTCGGGGGATGGCATATGCGCGATGCAGCCGTTCGTCGTACATCGCTCCCTTTGGTCCCATGCGTGTGTGTGTGGAATGTCGAACAGCGTTTCGGGGGATGGCATATGCGCGATGCAACCGTTCGTCGTACAGCGTTTGGTTTGGTTTGGTTTGGTTTATGGGGTTTAACGTCCCAAAGCGACTAAGGCTATGAGAGACGCCGTAGTGGAGGGCTCCGGAAATTTCGACCACCTGGGGTTCTTTAACGTGCACTGACATCGCACAGTACACGGGCCTCGAATTTCTCCTCCAAAGAAATTCAGCCGCCGCGGCCGGGATCAAACCCGCGTCTTTCGGGCCAGCAGCCGAGCACCATAGCCACTGAGCCACCGCGGCGGCGTCGTACAGCGTTCCAGGTGTTGTATTACACACGAGGGTGTGTGTGTGGGTAGTGCCATAGATCGCGCCATTTTACTTCCTTAAAAAAGCAATGCTCATATCAAAAGTGACCCGCCACGGTGGCTCAGTGGTTAGGGCACAGTTCTACGGAGACGTAGTTCGCGGGTTCGAGCACCGCTCCGACACCCTAGAAAGATATGCTAAGGAGAAAAGCAAAGATGTGAAAAGTCCCCCAAGCAGGTTCGAGCGCCCTCCGAGGTGGGGCCCCGGAGGATCCAGAAAAGTGTCCCAGAACGAGCACGTCTGTAAATAGAACAAAACTGGTTTTACTTAAAGTCAACCAGTCATTGATGGGTAAAGAACTGTGCGGCCGAGGGTCGAGGAGTCGTTACGGCGGGAGGATCCGCTGTCCGTCGCCAGAAAGGCATCGGGGACAAGAACCACCGCAGGCTTGTTCTCGCAGCGGCCGGAAATCGGGCGCGGAGCACTCGCAGAAGTGGCCCCGATGACGCACCAGAGGGAGGAGACTGCCGCCCAGGTCTGGACACCCGGGCACGGCCAGGGAGGCACCTTCTCACAACAGTGGTACCAACCATGGGACGGCAGGCACGAACCGACAGCAGGGCTCGCCGGATCTGCGGGCGGGCAGCACTTCCCTGTGCCCAGCACGGCGCCCACTCTCCACGGCGCCCACTCTCCGAGGAAGCAAGAGGCAGGTGGTAGAAGGAGACAGCAGGCTCCTTGTTGCGCTGAACTGGGAGAGGACAGCTTCTCCCGACCTGGTCACCCAGTTTCAGAGAAGCCCTTCAGCCGTGACCTCGCCTGTTCGTTGCCCGAGCTCGTCTCCTCGCGCCGTTCGCGCCACACCTCGTGTCTCTCTTCTTTTCTTCTTTTTCCTGAGCGAGAGTCAGGCCGCCGCTAGCGCACAAGGGCGCTAGTGGAATCACAAAAGAGTAAACAAGCAAATATCTCTGTAAATTGCTCATGTTCACCAGCCAGTGCAAACAGCGGATCGTCAGTTAAGGTCAGGGTAAAAATGGCATGAGCTCAAGGAAGGCGACCACCAATATGCCAGAGACCAGTGATATAGATTTCATCATTGAATAGTATACACTACTCTCCACCGCATTTCATACGATGCGCACGCGGCTGCCAGAAACAAACCTTGGATGTCTGTAAGAAATGCTCTAGCTGTAAATAGTTTTTTCCTAGAAACAGGGGACGCTACATGGCGGTTCAAGCAAGCGGACGCATCGGTTCCGCACATTTTGACCAAATTCGACCGGACCGAATCATTCTCGCCACCGGATTTTCTTCGGAACGGAAAGATATCAAGTGCTGGATCCCCAGGATAGAAATTTCAAGCGGTAGGACCAGTTTTCGGCTTTCTACCGGACTTGAAAGTTATAAAGCGGGCGCCGGCCCGCTAACCCTAACGGGCCACCCAGCTCGACATAGTGGGAGCATGGGCCGCTAACCTTGTCGACGACGTCGACGCCTAGCATCCACGCCGCTTCAACGACAGACCAAATGGCGGATCCCAGCGAAGACAACGATGTCCCACTACAATCCTTCTCAACGTCCTTCTCAACGAATTCCAAGAGATGGATGAAGACGATTTCGGAGACGCCGACTTGGGAAGTGAGGACGAGATCCCGTCCGACTCCTCGTCGAAGCCAGCCGGGTACAACAACAATGCCAGCTGGGAGCTTGAACAATCCAAGCGCCAGAGAAAACTTCAAAGGGGAAAAGAACGCAAAGGCACGGGAAGCGGCCCGGCAGCCAAACCTCACGATGGAAAATTACCGGGTGATGCGACCGGCTGCAACAACAATGGATCAAGGGAGCAGAGCAGGCCTAGGCGAAGAATTCCGCCACTCCCCAGAAGCGACTACAAGATCATTATTCGACCTAAGAAAGGACTCATGGTGAAGTCCCTCACCACCCACCAAGTAGCGCGCGCCATTGTCATGGCGTGCGGCCAGCAATGCAAGGACGAGGACCTACTTGTAAGGCTTCGCACCGGATCCAATATCATTATTGTTAGCACCCCGCACGAGCAAATGGCTCAGCTAGTGCGGCACATTACCCGTCTCAAATTCGACGGAAAGACTTATAATGTAAACGCTTACGTGGCAGCACCGGAAGACGTCCTGCGCGGCGTGATCCACGGTGTAGACCCAGGTACCCCTCCTGAAGAACTCAAAGCACACTTACGAGTCAAAACTCAAGGAGTGACCATACTTCAGGCAAGGATGCTCGGAAAATCCAAGACGGCAGTACTCACGTTCGACGGCCCGGTCTTGCCGAAATTCGTCATATATTACGGAGGAGAAGTACCATGCTACCAGAACCGCCCCACTAAGCAAGTGTGTTACGTCTGGTTCCAGCAAGGACACCGCTCCGACGTCTGCCCCACACCGAACATTATTGTGTGCGGACTGTGCGGAGTTTCAAACCCGCCCGACGACCACGAATGCGCGCCCAAGTGCATAATCTGTGGCGAGGCACACCGGACCGGATCCAAGGAGGGCCGAGAGAGATTGAAAAAAGCGAGGCCAAAACCCACAGGAGGAAGAGGACGGAGCGACCAACGCGGGTGACCACCCAAGTGATGGCTCAGCTCAGAGGGAGAGACATCGAGGAGCCGATCGAGGTCCAACTCCTTCCCGCCTCTACCACCAGCCGGCCCTCAGGAGGAGGAGAAGCAAGAGAAAAAGAAAAAGAAGCTTTCCCAGACAAGCGGCAGCAAGGTGAGCTCGGCTTCTACCACTGCTTCGCACTCGGTAGGAAAGGGTAGTGACATAAACAACCTAAACAACAAAGACAGTCGCGTCACAGAACCGAAGGACGCGAACAGCGATGCGCTCAGACGCGAGCTAGAACTCGCTCGAATCAAACAAAACGAGCTCGAACGCAAAGTTGAGGAACTCACAAAACACTAAAGGAACAACAGCGGGAACTCAACACGACTAGAGCCCTTCCAAAACGACAACCACAGGCATCGAACGAAGGAGACCTTGAAACACGAATGCAACCGATGATGCAGCAGATGATGCAGGATATGATGCAGCAAATCCAATCGCAAATGCAACAGATGCAAGTACAATTCCAAGGGCAGATCTCAGAGATCAGAAGCGCTTTTCGAAAACAAAAACATACCGAAAACATTAGGGAAAGGGCGTACAACCGTCCAGCGCTAACAGCTTTCGCAAGCGAACAAGGCAACAGCAGTAACGCGTAAACATGATCAATACGTATCGGCAAGAACAAGAATACTTAGATATTTGGCAATGGAACTGCAGAGGCTACCGCAAAAAGCAGGCCCTCTTAAAACAATATATAAGGACACAACTCACACCTTCTGATGTAATTGCGCTCCAAGAGACTGGAATCAAGCCGATCTTACAAGGGTACGAGGATTACGAGAGTCAGAACGAAGGTAAAGCGGCCGTCCTAGTCAGCAAAACCATTACCGCCATCAGGCACGATACTATCGCCGACACCGACATTGAACACGGGCTTGTTGAACTTACTCCGAAAAAGCGAAAGGGACGCAGCACGTTCTTACTGAACGTGTACAGCCCGCCGAGACAAAGAAAAGCCAAACTCTTCGAACTGTTTTATGGAGCGCACAAGCTGGCCAAAAAAAATGCACTCATCATCGTAGGAGATTTCAACGCCATGGACAGTAGTTGGGGATACCAGAAACAAGA
Source organism: Amblyomma mixtum (assembly GCF_055824585.1). Classification (NCBI taxonomy): domain Eukaryota; kingdom Metazoa; phylum Arthropoda; class Arachnida; order Ixodida; family Ixodidae; genus Amblyomma; species Amblyomma mixtum. The sequence goes on along the minus strand of NW_028317729.1, from coordinate 126,536 downwards.
CATCAAGGGAAGAACATTAGTGGAAGTAGCGGAATACTTTGGCTGCAGTCTAATCACATATCCTGCGACCCCCACGAGAATCGGGAATAGCGTGAGCACGGACACATGCCCGGACCTCACCTTCGTAAGGAACAGCAGGGAGTCACAGTGGGAAAACATGATGGAAAATCTAGGCAGCGATCACTTTATCCTCCAGACACGAATAGCATCCGACACCATAAGACGCCAGATTGGACAGGCGAAAATCACTGACTGGAACGCGTTTCGCGGGGCTTGCAACAAATCTGAAGGCGGTATCCAATCACTCGAGGAATGGAGCGGCATGCTGAGAGAAACGCGACAACGATGCACAAAAAGTCTAAGGAGAACGACAGCAACGCCCGAAGTAGACGCCCACCTCCTCAGACTATGGGAAGCGAGACGCAGTCTCATCAAAAGAAGATGGCGGAAGCAAAAACACAACAGGAAACTAAAACTAAAGATAGCAGAAATTACGGCAAAGGCGCAAGAATACGCGATGGAACTTGCGAAACAAAATTGGGAACAACTCAGCGATTCACTTTGGAGAACTCTAGGCACGGCCAGAACCTGGAATCTCTTAACAGCACTAATCGATCCGACCAAAATAAAATCAGAAAACAATAAAGCCATCCACGGGTTCATCCACTCCTTCGAGGGATCAGACATCGCCCTACTGGAGAAGGCACGAGAAAAATGTTTCGGCGATCACAACCCCCCGCGACACCAAGGAACGTATCGAGGAGCCGAAGACGAGAAACTCGACCGCCCCATAACTGTGGAAGAGGTTTACGCGGCCATAAGAAACACCACCAGAAACACGGCAGCCGGAGCGGACAGAATCGACAACGCCCTAATCCGCAACCTGAGCGACGACCTCATACAAGAGCTCGTCACCTTTCATAACAAACATTGGGAGGCGGAGACGGTTCCCGAAGATTGGAAACACGCCGAAGTAATAATGATACCTAAACCTGGGAAAAAGGTACAAATTGAAAACCTCTGGCCCATATCACTCACGTCGTGCCTTGGCAAGCTTTACGAACGGGTTGTAACTTTAAGACTGCAAAATTACATGGAAGACAACGACTGTGTACCACATACCACGTTCGGCTTCAGAGCGAAGCTCTCGACGCAGGACGTTCTCCTCCAAATACAAGAAAATGTCCTGCGAATCGTACCTCGGGCGGGAGAAAATGTCGTAATGGCCCTGGACATCAAGGGGGCATTCGATAACGTCAGCCACGAAGTGATCCTTACGGGCCTAGACAACCTGGATTGCGGACGCAGAATCCACGGCTTCGTCAAAGCCTTCCTGTCCGATAGAACTGCCACCATCGGCATAGGAGACCTTCGATCGGACAAAATTCGCACTCCAAACAAGAGAACACCCCAAGGCTCAGTTATCTCACCCCTACTCTTCAACATAGCTATGATAGGCCTAGCTCGAAAACTAGATATCATCGAAGGCATCAGACATGCAATGTATGCTGACGATATAACAGTCTGGACAAACACGGGCTGTCTCGGAGAGAAGGAAGAAAGGCTACAGCAAGCGGCCTATTGTGCAGAGCAATACCTCGCAGAAAGAGGATTCGCATGCTCGACCGAGAAATCGGAACTGCTGAGAGTCTGGAGAGGCAAGCAAAACCGGACCGTTCCAACCAACGAGCACCTAAAACTCAACGTCTACCTAGAAGGGACGCCCATACCCGAAAAAACAACAATAAGAATTTTGGGCATGTGGGTTCAATCCAACCAGCGCAGTACTCACACTTTTACCCTACTGAAAGCAACAACGCTACAAGTCGCACGCATGATCACCCGCATCACCAACAGGCGACATGGCATGCGTGAAGAGGACACACTAAAGCTAGTCAAAAGCCTAGTAGTTAGTCGAATCACGTACAGCCTACCCTACCCGTGCCTCAACAAAAATGAAATACAACAAGCGGATGTCCTGCTACGCAAAGCGTATAAGACAGCGCTCCGACTACAACGCAACACGTCTACAGAAAAACTCAAGCCCTGGGATTACATAACACCTTTGAGGAGCTACGAGAGGCGCTGCTTGAGTCGCAAAAACTCAGGCTGTTGCAAAGAACGACAGGAAGAGCGCTCCTGCAGAGGCTCGGATACCGCGAGCAGATGCGAGAAATGTCGTGGACGCCAACGATCCCCGACGAGCTTCGCAAGACCCTCAAGGTAGCGCCAATACCAAAAAACATGGATCCCAACCTCCATCGAGGCACAAGAGAAGCGAGGGCCGAATTCATCGAGAGAACATACGCTCCTCAAGCCACGACCGTGTATACAGACGCGTCTTGGAGAGGAGGAGATACCAAAATCGCTGTAGCGGCGGTGGTCGATTCGTCTTTACGCGAAATGACCAGCGCGTCTCTCCGAGGCTGCACAGCTGCTGAGTCCGAGGAAGTAGCCGTTGCTCTAGCGGTGGCGGAGGTGGTGGTGGTGGTGAAAACATTTATTAAGAAAGGACAGGAGGTATGCTTGGATCAGCCCGTAAGGTACCGATCCTTACAAACACTATGTGGAGGTCCCTAGTAGGGGACCCCAGTGGCGGTGGCCGCCGCCCGGGCGCTCCCGACTAAGGCTTGTTGGGCCTGTAAGTCGTGGCAGCCGAGCAGGGTCGCCTCCCAGTCCTCCCGGGTTGGGTTGGGGATGGGGGGAATAGCCGGGTTGGAGGGGCAAGCCCACACCATGTGATAGGTGTCCGAAGACACCGCACTACAGTGCGGGCAGCTGCCGCTAAAGGAGGGGTCAAAATGTTTTAGCGCTGCCGGGCACAGCAATGTATTGGTGAGAAGGCGGAGAAGGAGCCGCTCATCCGCCTTCTTCAGGCCTTTACATGGGCTAGGGTAAAGGCGATGACAATTTTGATAATATGTTGTAATATCTTTGAATGTATAGATCGGATTAAAATCGGGTTCGTGATCGGATGGGGAGGAGAAAACAGCCCGGTGAGTGAGCGCGCGGGCGGCTGCGTCTGCTGCCTCGTTTCCTGCCAACCCCTGATGAGCAGGGGCCCATATGAGGTAACGGTGTGCGGGGTCCGTATCCCGTATGCAATTTTGGTATATTCGATAGGCTAGGAAGGGAGTGCAGCCTTGTTCGACGTTCCGACAGGCCCCTCGCGAGTCGGTGATTATGTATTTTGAATCGGAATGTGAGGCCGCGAGAGCAATCGCGACCTCTTCTGCTTGTGTTGCACTTCTGGCTCTGAAGGTGAGGCCGTTAACTGTTGTGAACTACCGCGGCCGTGTGCCATCCCCCGTGGCGAGGACCGGAGGCGTCCACGTAGTATACACCTGTTTTGTTGCCATAATGTCGGGCTAGCGCTTCCGCTCGTGCCAGGCGCCGACCATTATGGTCTTCGTGTGACATGTTTGCTGGAAGAGGCCGCACGTGGAGGGCACGTCTCCACAGTTCTGGGATGCGAAACCTGTCTTCCATTGGAGGGGTGTGTTGGATATGGAGTCGAGCAAGAAGGCGGCGACCCGACTCCGTTAGCGACAAGCGCGTGTACTGGTTTGTAAGGTGCGCCTCCCGGAGCTCCCGAAAAGTATTCACCACCCCAAGAGCCATAAGCCGGCTGTTTGAAGTAGTGATGGGCAGGTCAAGGGCACGCTTAATAATTTTGCAAAGGATGACCTCAAGCGCATCCTCCTCTTGTTTCCGTAGGTGGAGATAAGGAGTCGAATAGAGAATTCGACTGGTTAAAAAGGCGTTTGCCAGCCGCAAGGCATCCTTGCTTCGTAACCCCCCGCGTTTGTTGGAAACCCGGCGGACCATACGGCCCACCTGGTCCCCCACCTTTCGGAGTTTGGCCAATGTAGTGTCTGGCCGTCTGTGTTTGTGGATGTAGAGTTCTAGTACCCGTATCTCGTCACTTTCGCGTATGGGACCACTCTCAAGAGAAAGAGAGATTTTAGTTGCGCACTTCTGTGAGGGGCGGAGGTGCACAAATTCTGATTTTTGAGGGGAACATTGAAGACCGCAGCGGCGGCCGTAGCGGTCTACTATCGTCGCCGCTGTTTGCAGGCTGGTTTCAATGTCTCCTGTGCTGCCCTGCGTGGCCCATATGGTTATGTCATCGGCGTACAGGGCGTGCTGCACGCCGGCGACACCATCCAGTTGTGCCGGCAGGTGCATCATAGCCAGATTGAAGAGCAGCGGGGAAAGTACCGCCCCTTGGGGAGTTTCCCGCGTGCCGAGTAGGTAAGGACCATGCTCTCTATCTTGGATGCGGATGTAGGATTGACGATCCATTAAAAATTGGCATATGTATCTGAATGTGGGCTATAGAACCCGGCGGTCACTAACAATACTCACGGACTCTCAAACAGCCTGCCGAAATTATGAATGGCAGGATAGGTCGTCACGCGCTCCGTATACTCCTCGCAGTGAGCGAAAGAATTAAAAACCAGGAGGAACAAAACGACAAGATCCGACACAAAATTGTGTGGGTACCGGGGCACACGAGGGTGGCAGGGAACCGAGACGCCGACAGGATAGCTCGAGGATACATTACTTTCCGAGCTTACGACGAGACCGCGGAACTCGCGCCAGCACCCAGGGAATACTCGGCCATACTACAAAACTATAGAGGCAGAAGAATGCGATATCCCCCAGCGCACAAATCTCTCAGCAGAGAGGAAGCTGTCACTTGGACACAATTACAAACAGGCTATTTCCCAAACCTACATATACTAAGCAAAATGCACCCTACGATATACACGAACAAATGTCCCTGGTGCGACGAAAAACCTACTCTATACCACATCACATGGCCCTGCCAAAACATAGACGTGGCCCCCAAAATACAAAACCCGATTGCGGAGCAGTGGGAGACTTTGCTGTCCAGCGACCGCTGTAAAGTCCAACAAGGTCTGGTACAGCGAGCTCAACGGGTGGCAGTGGCCAGCGGAGCCCTGGACTGAGGGCAACCGACCACTGATTAGAGGCGGACGACTTCGACAGAGAAGGCTCCTGGGGGTAGAACCAAGACGTCTCTGAAGATTCCCCCAAACCGCAGGAAAAACCATTAGTGTAAATAAAGTTTTCCCTTCCTTCCTTCCTTCCTTCCTTCCTAGAAACACTTTAACATGGTACGAGAACGTGGAACGAAGCATACGTCGTATATTAGCAGCAATTTTTAGCACATTTGTCCGAAGCCCGAAATAATACAAAAATCCTACATCCGGAGATAAATGGACTCGTAGCGTTTTTAAGAGGTACAAGCAGAAGGTGGTACCGGCCTACGCGCTTACATCTAGCCATTATGACTATATTGTTGAAAGCTTCTATGTTCACCGCAGTCCTGACGTTTCAGGTGCTGACGCACTGGTCACCTGGTGGTACGTGGTTCCCGCTGCCATCCGACAACAGCACCGCACCGGCCCCGAACTCTGGACCCGTCAATGGCCATCCTCCCCTCGGAACGCCAGTCTCGGCGCCAGTCTCTAATCCCATCTGGCAACTACCCCTGTTCGTTACGCCACCAACCACGGGACGTGAAGCTGCCCTACTTAAACAGCGGACCCACTCGCCCGACACGGGTCACGACAACGGTCCACGCAGAATGTTCACCGCACTTCTGATGTTTCAGGTGCAGACGTACTGGTCATCTGCTGGAACGTGGTTCCTGCTCCCATCCGACAACTGCACCGCATCGGCCCCGAACTTTGGACCCTTCAATGGCCATCCTCCCCTCGGAACGCCAGTCTCGGCGACAGTCTCTAATCCCTTCTGGCAACTACCCCTGTTCGTTACGCCACCAACCACGGGACGTGAAGCTGCCCTACTTAAACAGCAGACCCACTCGGCCGACACGGGTCACGACAACGGTCCACGCAGAATGTTCACCGCACTCCTCATGTTTCAGGTGCAGACGTACTGGTCACCTGCTGGTACGTGGTTCCTGCTCCCGTCCGACAACTGCACCGCATCGGCCCCGAACTTTGGACCCGTCAATGGCATCCTCCCCTCGGAACGCCAGTCTCGACGACAGTCTCTAATCCCATCTGGCAACTACCCCTGTTCGTTATGCCATCAACCACGGGACGCGAAGCTGCCCTACTTAAAACAGCGGACCCACTCGGCCGACACGGGGCACGACACCGGTCCACGCAGAATGTTCACCGCACTCATGACGTTTCAGGTGCTGACGTACTGGTCAACTGCTGGCACGTGGTTCCTGCTCCCATCCGACAACTGCAACCGCTGCACCGCATCGGCCCCGAACTTTGGACCCTTCAATGGCCATCCTCCCCTTGGAACGCCAGTCTCGGCGACAGTCTCTAATCACTTCTGGCAACTACCCCTGTTCGTTACGTCACCAACCACGGGACGCGAAGCTGCCCTACTTAAACTGCGGACCCACTCTGCCAACACTGGAGTCTGTCCTCGCTTCGGCGAGCGCGGCTTCGGCAGCTTATCTGTTTTTTCAGCAGCGTCCGCTCCGGCGGACGCCGTTGTTGCGGCGACGCGCGTCTCTTCTTTCCTTTTTCTCTTTCCTTTGATCTTATAACTCTCCTCTATCTGTACGTGGCAGCGGTGGTGGCTCGGCTGGAGCCAGTAGGCAGGCCCGTGCAATTTCGTTTTCATCCTTCTCTCAGTCACAACAGCAACAACAAACACGGCATGTTGGATCTGTCCTCGCTTCGGCAAGCGCGGCTTCAGCCGCTTATCTGTTTTTTTTCAGCAGCGTCCGCTTCGGCGGACGCAGTTGTTGCTGCGACGCGCGTCTTTTTTCTTTCCTTTTTCTCTCTCCACTGATCTTTTAACTCTCCTCTATCGGCACGTGGCAACGGTGGTGGCTTGGCTCGAGCCAGTAGGCAGGCCCGTGCCATTTCCTTTTCATCCTCCTCTCAGTCACAACAACAACAACAACCGACACGAGACCAGCGGTGGTGACTAGGTCGGCAGCCTTCGGGCTACGGCCGTGTATGTTTTTTCAGCCAGCGTCCGCTCCGGCGGACGCGGTTGTTTGCGACGCGCGTCTTTACTCTCTCTTTCCTCTTTCCTCTTATCTTTCAACTCTCTTCTATCTGCACGTGGCAGCAGTGGTGGCTCGGCTTGAGCCAGTTGGCAGGCCTGTGCACATTCCTTTTCATGCTTCTCTCAGTCGCAACCAACCAACCAACCTGCCGAGACGGTGGGGGGGGGGGGGGGGGGAGTATCTGTTCTCGCTTCGGCGAGCGCGGCTTCGGCCGCTTATCTGTTTTATGCGAAGCATACTAAAATATCCCAACCCAGCTCCTCGAGCGCGGCGGTGTCGTTACCATTAATCCTTTCGTGACCTCCATGTCATACCACGTGATGCGTGACGTCCCAGCAGATGAAAAACGGGGGCCCAACTCGCGCCGTCGTGCGAGGCGTCGGGACCAAGGATGACCACGTGGTGCGTGACGTAACGACATAGGAGAAACGGGGCCGCAGCTCGCGCCGTCGCGCGAGGCGTCGCGACCAATGTGTTTCCTGCTTCTGCCGCTAGGTGCGCTGTAGTGAACACGTGATGCTGGAGCGGCGGTATACAAGGGGGTGCCTCTGCTAGGCACACACGGGATAGAGATGCCTCCTGGAGACAAGGCTGCTCGTTGGAATGAGAAGCAAAAGTTGCGGCGTGCTACAGAGACTGATGAAGAGCGTGAAGAACGTCTAGCCAAGCGGCGTGCGCGATATGCAACTCGGCGACAATATGCTTCGCATCTGACTAGGCTTAACCTAAGCTAAGCCTCAGCCATTTTTATGCGAAGCATATTAACGTAGGTTTCGGGCCTTCGCGCGACGCCCGGCGGTGGCCACCATTCACCTTCAAGTAGGTCACGTGACATGACGTCACTTGATGACGTCACACCGGCTGCAGATGGGGCCTCATATCGCGCTGTCGGTCGCCTCCCGGCGGTGGCCACCATTGACCTTGAAGTGAGATCACATGATGTGACGTCACGTGATGACGTCACACCGGCTGCAGATGGGGCCTCATATCGCGCCGTCGGACGTCGCCCGGCGGAGGCCTCCACGCTTCCGTTCGCGCCGTCGCGCTCGACGCGGCGGCGGCGCCACTATCGTTGCATCACGTGATATGTGACGTCACGCCAGGGATGAGGCGGAGCGCGCCCGCCGTCGCGTCCAACGTTACTAGTCTAGTAACGTTCGTCGCATCAGTCTGTGCCCGCAACCGCGCCCCGCGTCTTTGCGCCGGGCGTGTATGCGGTCAATATGCCTCCAAACGCTAAGGACATGCTTCGCATCCACTGGGCTTAACCATGATAAGCCTCCAATTTTTTTTGAGCAGCGTCCGCTCCGGCGGATGCAGTTGTTGCTGCGACGCACGTCTTTTCTTTCCTTTTTTTCTCTTTCCTCTGGTCTTTTAACTCTCCTCTATCTGCACGTGGCAGCGGTGGTGGCTTGGCTCGAGCCAGTAGGCAGGCCCGTGCGGTTTATGTATTTTTATTTATTTTATTTATTTTAGTTGAAAATACTGTTGGCCGTGGGGCCGTTACAGTGGTGGGGCGTGACACTTGAAAAGCAGAAAGGTTCCCTCGATTATACAAAAATACAAAGTGAATCTTCAGCTATACAATAATTTCTTGCCGCGTAATGTTTCACTTTTTATACAGAAGCAGTGTCAATAAATATTCACATGAAAAACAGTTATTTCACACAGAAAAGGAAAAAATAACAATTTCTACATTCCCGGCCTTCACCTTAGGCGAGTTGATTAGGCGTATGACACAAAAAAAAATTACCGACGATTACGTTACTTCCTAATGCGAAATTTGAGCGCAGCAAATAAGCTGTTTCACCTTTTCATCATCATCATCATTTATTTTACCCTTAAAGGCCTCTGTTGAGGCATTACATAAGGGGGGGGGGGACAAAGCAAATGCAACTGAGAATAATACGTTAATACAACACAACATAATGCAATACAATTCGATAGATTGAGGCAAATTCGATAGATTGAGGCAAAGAAATCGAGCAACACATGTATGCGCTATCACAGAATTTTTTTTTTTAGCAGACGGAGGGCTTCCATCGGTCGTCTCGCTCATGGCTCAGAAAGAACTGGCAGATAATTTCGCAGTGGCGAACGGCAGCGGAAATTTCGGCTCGGGCGGTGCACATATACAGATCCGCCGCCACCGATCTGGCTCTCTGATTGCCACCGCACAGGGCGAACGGCAGCGGCAATTTCGGCTCGGGCGGTGCACATATACAGATCCGCCGCCACCGATCTGGCTCTCTGATTGCCACCGCACAGGGGTTGCATTGGAGGAGGAGCGAAGAAAGGAATTAAGTTCGAGCCGGCGCTTCGACAACCGGAGACTCGCAGGAAGAGGGGGGAGGGGGGCGGCGTGTACACCCAGCGGCAAACGATGGGGGCAGAAGCGCGCGCAGCAAACGGACAACACGATAAAGGGAGGAGGGAAGAGATAGCGGCGACTGACTGATGCCGCTGACGCCGATAGTGAGTCAACCCCAGCTGCGGATGAAAGGGGGGCGGAGCTGGTTACGAGGCCGACGACGACGACAACGCCGCCGACGACGCGAAACCCAGGAACGGACGCCAAAGAGCTGCGCTCTAAAACTGTTTTAGTGCGAAATAGAGATAGCTTTTCGAAAGTTGTTAATGTACTGAACTGTAAGAGAGATGCTGGTAAACTATTCCATTCTGCTATCGTCCTCGGAGAATAAGAGTTAGCATACACATTAATGCGTGGGTTCGGGGTTTGGTAACAGTATTGATTGCTTGCTCTGAGATGTGTAAGTTGTTTTCGGACCAAGTAATGCTCGTATTTAGTACAAGAGATAACACGCCTTCATAAGTGAGCTCAATATCGGGCATTGTTGATTCTTGTATTTGTGACGAAAAATTCGGTGACACAGTGTTTGTTGCTGGGGCGGTAAACACAGACTGAAAAAACTTATTATGAGCGGTCGCAATCACAGAAGAATCGGTAATCACCTGATCGCCGATAACAATGCTATATGATTTGTTATCCCGCTGGGACAAGTGACGCCAAAATCGATGGGGAGAAGATTTCATGTAATTAGTTAATGTCACATCATAATACTTTGTTCTGGCTTCTCTCAGCATTTTTCGTAAAAGGCTTGATAAATGAGAGATTAAGCTATAATTTTTTGGCACTTTCTTTCTTTGTCGATTAATTCCTCGTTTTAAATGGATGACATCACGCGAAATCCACGGATTATGTTTGTTTCTTTTCTTTCGTTTTGTTGGAATGTATGAGCTAACACAGTGGAAGACTATGTCCTTGATTCTTAACCACATGGTATTGACGTCACCTTATTCTTTAAAACTGTCCAAGGAAAAAATTACCAACGATTACGTTACTTCCTAATGCGAAATTTGAGCGCAGCAAATAAGCTGTTTCACCTTTTCGATAGATTGAGGCAAAGAAATCGAGCAACACATGTATGCGCTATCACAGAATTTTTTTTTTAGCAGACGGAGGACTTCCATTGGTCGTCTCGCTCATGCCTCAGAAAGAACTGGCAGATAATTTCGCAGTGGCGAACGGCAGCGGCAATTTCGGCTCGGGCGGTGCACATATACAGATCCGCCGCCACCGATCTGGCTCTCTGATTGCCACCGCACAGGGCGAACGGCAGCGGCAATTTCGGCTCGGGCGGTGCACATATACAGATCCGCCGCCACCGATCTGGCTCTCTGATTGCCACCGCACAGGGGTTGCATTGGAGGAGGAGCGAAGAAAGAAATTAAGTTCGAGCCGGCGCTTTGACAACCGGAGACTCGCAGGAAGAGGGGGGAGGGGGGCGGCGTGTACACCCAGCGGCAAACGATGGGGGCAGAAGCGCGCGCAGCAAGCGGACAACACGATAAAGGGAGGAGGGAAGAGATAGCAGCGACTGACTGATGCCGCTGACGCCGATAGTGAGTCAACCCCAGCTGCGGATGAAAGGGGGGCGGAGCTGGTTACGAGGCCGACGACAACGCCGACGACGACGCGAAACCCAGGAACGGACGCCAAAGAGCTGCGCTCTAAAAAATAGGTGGTCGATAATACTGGTATCATCCGCTTTATCAAAATCAGGTACATGAATGAATCTCTCTTTTAGCCTTTCAAATCCAGGCTGCGTATTTATCTGTACAAAAACAAGTTTGTGATCGGACACACCTTCATCGACATTTACTTCATAGTTGTCGATCCGCCCGTCTAGGAACACCAATTCCAACGTTGATTTAACAGTGCCTGCTACACGTGTATTCTCAGTCACCACCTGTGTTAAGTCGTTGTTAAAGGCAATATCCAGGAGCAAGTCACTGCTTTCGGTTTCTCGTGAGTTATTTGTCAAAGTATTCCAGTCAATGCCTGCTAGATTAAAATCTCCGGAAAGGATCAGCTTATGCTTTGTCGGCTTCACGTGTTCTAGGTAACACTGCAATTTTTCTAGGTACGAAACTGGTGCATTTGGTGGCCTATATAGCGCTGCTACAAGATAAGACGTTTTATCTAAATTTATCTCGCATCAAACGCTTTCGTGATCTGGGATACCTTTTCATCCTTCTCTCAGTCACAACAACAACTGCCACACGGGGCACGACACCGGTCCACGCAGAATATTCACCGCACTCCTGACGTTTCAGGTTGGTTACATAAATCGTTGTAAAGCGTATAATAATAATAATAATGTTTATTTCCATCATAACATATGATGGAGGTGGTGAGAAAAAAAGCGAGGACGCTTGACTAAGTTCTCACCACCTCAGGCAGTGGCATGCAGCAAGACACATTCCGCTCTGTACATACTGCACACATGCAGCAAAAAAACAAAACAAAAAGAAAAGTGCAACAAAAGAATTAACAACACGTAATACAACATTAACACACTTAGTAAATCAAAAAAAAATAACACAATGCAAGGCTTGATTCTAAAAGTGGTGCTGCTTATGAATGAGAATTAGTATAATTACAAGCTTTGAATTATAAAATCACGTACAGTGGAAAACGGAATATGAAGGACATCAATGTTTGAGTCAATAAATATGTTTAAAAGTAGCGGGAGACGGTAATTAAGAATTTGGTGTCCGTAATTTGTTCGTGTAACAGGTATAGACCAGTGTGGTTTGTGACGTTGTGGGTATGGAGTCTGGAAATCCTGAAGTGAGGCTAAGTGGGTAATTGTGTTTAAGTAGGCTTTTTGTTCAGTTATGTAAGATTTAATTAACCTGTAAATATATATTTTCTGGACGTTTACAATGCTGAATGTGGTAAACAAGTGCCTGGTTGTGTGTCCGTAGGGTAACCCATATATTATTCTAAGCATCTTTTTTTCCAGTACTGACAGTTTCTGTAGGTTTGTGTTTGTTGTGGTGGCCCATATTAGTGTGCAGTAATTCAAGTGAGAGCAGAATAAGGCGCGGTACAGAATTATTTTCACTGTTAGTGGCAATAAATTCCTGTGGCGGTAAACAAGACCAATAGCTCTTGATAATTTTAATGATATATCATGAATGTGTCCATCCCACTGCATGTGTTCAGAGAAAACTACACCTAATGACCTGAATGAGTGTACTATTTCAATTCTATTCGACTTGTAGTAAAGGTCGTTTGATAGGTGACATATCTTGTTTTTAGGACGAAAAATGACAATTTTTAATTTCGACACATTAACGGCTAACAGGTTCGAAGTTGACCAAGATTCCAGTGCATTTAATATGTTTTGCACACGCGGTGTAAGATCAGAATTGCTGCCAGGGATGAATATGCTCGTGTCGTCTGCGTAGATTATGAAACGCGCTGTAGGGTCTAGGGCAACAATATCATTAATGTAAATGTTAAGTAGGACTGGACCTAATATGCTGCCTTGCGGCACTCCGGACTGAATCGGTCTCACTGTTGATTTAAAGTTAATAATCTGTACGTACTGTGTGCGATATGACAAATAGGATTTGATTAACTGAAGTGATTTCCCTCTTATTCCATAATACTCTAGTTTATCAAACAGTATATTGTGATTTATGCGATCAAATGCTTTTGTGAAATCTATGAAAACTCCAATTACAATCTTCTTCTGTTCAAAATTATTTAATATGAATTCCTTTTTATGAAGTAGAGCGAGTTCTGTTGATCTCTTTTTCCTAAATCCGTACTGAGAGTCTGTAATTAGGTTATGAGCTTCTAAAAACCTCTCAAGACGCGCATGTATCACCTTTTCAAGGCCCTTTGAAAAGACTGGCAGGATGCTTATTGGTCGGTAGTTTGAGAGGTCATTTTTATCTCCTTTTTTAAAAAGAACTGTTACTTTTGCAGTTTGCATGTTTTGTGGAAAGTAGCAGTTTCTAAGCATAAGTTATAAATATGTTCAAGCGGAGGGGCAATAATATCAATTACGTGCCTGACAGGAGCTATCTGGATGTCATTAACATCACAGCAGGTGCTGTTATTTATCTCACTAACGACAGAGATGATCTCATTTACAGAGACAGGCTGTAGGAAAAGGGTAGGCAGATGTCTCTCTCTGGGAAATGATCGTATATCTGTAGGAGTGCTAAGCGGAGATGTAAAGAATTCATTAAAAGCATTACAAAGATTATTACCACTATAGTCAGTGCCTTTATATGTAATACTGTTTACCGGTTTGCCGCCGCGGTGGCTCAGTGGCTATGGTGCTCGGCTGCTGACCCGAAAGACGCGGGTTCGATCCCGGCCGCGGCGGCTGGAATTTCTTTGGAGGAGAAATTCTAGAGGCCCGTGTACTGTGCGATGTCAGTGCACGTTAAAGAACCCCAGGTGGTCGAAATTTCCGGAGCCCTTCACTACGGCGTCTCTCATAGCCTCAGTCGCTTTGGGACGTTAAACCCCATAAACTAAACTAAACTGTTTACCGGTTTATTGTCAGAAGAAAAGCCATCCAGCGAGCGAACTTTTCTCCATAGACCATCTGTACAGTTGCGTGAATCAAAGTACTTTTCATAATAAGTGTTTCTTGCTTTGCGAATGTCGGTGTTCAGTTTATTTCTAAACTTTTTGAATTCTGCCAAACAAGCAGGACTTTTTGATTTAATAAACGATTGGTACAACTTGTTTTTCTCTTTTATACGGCGATACATTTCTCGTGATATCCAGGGTTTTCTTATCTTATTAGAAGTCTTTCTAGCTTTATAAATAATATGCCTTTTATAAGCGCCACAGAACTTTTCTGACGTCAGAGTTTCTGACGTTGGAGTCACACGAGTGGGTTTCGAAGTAGTAATAGTGAAACCAAAGCACTTCAAAAGTATGTCAAAGTAGCAACTGGTAGCAACTGTAGCAAAGTGGTATCGAAGTAGCAACTGGTTTTTTGTATTGGTGTCGTGCCCCTACGACTCGAAGTGGCGCGGTGTTTTTCGCATATTTAGTGACGCTCTAGCGTTCAATTGCCTGTCGCAATTGGTGCTGTTACTATTCGGTGACGTCGAACTAAACCCCGGTCCTGGCTCAAATAACGACCCCTTATCCGTTGACACTCGCATGCAACAGCTAGAAGAAAGTTTTGAAGCAATCCGCTCTGTAGTTGATCTCCTCAAGGTCACTCTAGCCTTTGTTGTGAACGTGAATTTCCAACACCGGAACGCTCCCAAGGATGGCGCCCAGGCCTGATCTCAACGAGCTTGCGCGTCGTCTTCGTGGAGAGTGTTGCGCGTTCGGCCGGTCAGCTACCGAGACGCTCCCCAAGGACGGCGTCCAAGCCTGCGTCTCTCCGAGCCTGCGCGTCGTCATCGTGGAACGCGTTGTGCGTTCGGGCCGGACAGCTACCGGAACGCTACCAGGGATGGAATCAAGCCTTCCAGGCCAATCAGGTACCTACGCACCCCAAAACAACAAGACGAGCGCATTGACGCCATCAAGCCAATTTGAAAGATCCTTCCGGCCGCCTTGCTCGTTGGAGCCTGCGCCTTCAAGAATTCGACATAACTGTAGCCTATAAATCTGGCCACTAGCATTCTGACGCAGACTGCTTGTCGCGAGCCCCCGTCGACGTAGCACCGGAAGTGGAAGATGGCGACGCTTTCTTAGGACCGGTAAGCGCCAGCACTTTCGCGCAGCAGCAGCGCTCGAATCCTGAGTTGCAAAGCCTAGTTGATTACCTGAAAGGCAATACCCCATCGCCTCCCCGAGGGTTCAAGCGCCAACTGTCGTCCTTCGTCGTTCACAATAATGTCCTCCTGAAGAACTTCGCGCCCAACAGGAGGGGTGCACCTTCTTGTCGTGTCCAAAAATCTCAGGCAAGAAAGTATGCGGGCATGTCATGATGAGCCGACTGGAGGGCATCTCGGGATTGCTCGCACGTTGCACCGCATCCAGGAGAAGTACTATTGGCTGCGGCTAGCTGCCGACGTTTCCCATTACGTGAAAACGTGCCGTGAGTGTCAGCGACGCAAAACACCTCCGATTAGACCAACCGAACTCCTGAGCCCCATACCACCTCCAACTAAGCCCTTTCAGCAAACAAGGATGGACATCCTGGGCCCCTTTCCGACTTAATCAGCTAACAAGTGGATCGTCGTGGCCACCGACTACATGACCCGCTACGCCGAAGCAAAAGCGTTGCCTAATGGTACCGCAACAGAAGTCGCAAAACTTTTCGTCGAACAAATTCTCCTGCGACACGACGCCCCCGAAGGGCTCATCACAGACAGAGGAGCGGCGTTTACAGCGGAGCTGACACAAGCCATCTTAAACTACAGTCAGACAAGCTATAGCAGGACAACTGTCTATCATCCGCAAACCAACGGACTCCCAGAGCGTCTGAACAAAACCATCGCAGACATGCTCTCCATGTACATCGACGCCGAAAACAAGACGTGGGACACCATTCTGCCCTACGTGATCTTCGCCTATAACACTGCCGTCCAGGAGACAGCCAGCTGTACCCCATTCGAGCTTGTAAACGGCAGGAAAAGCACGACAACACTCGACGCAATGCTGCCGCACCTTTCAGACGAAGACAACCTCGACGTCGCCGCCTACCTTCATCTCGCCGAGGAAGCGCGAAGACTTGCGGGGCTTCGCATTAAAGACCAGCAGCACATCGACGCCCGACGCTACAATCTTCGCCGACGAGACAAGCATTACAAGCCAGGTGATCGTGTTTGGATATGGATACCACTCCGCAGCCGTGGATTGAGTGAAAAGTTGCTGCGACGCTATTTTGGCTCGTACAGAGTTCTACGTCGCATCGGTGACCTCTACTATGAAGTCGTCCCCGACGGCATCTCACCCACGACGCACACGCCCGGAAGTCGTAAATGTCGTACGCCTTAAACCATATTATGAATGCTGAAGGGCTCGAAGATTGCATTCTCTGTGTTTATTTTCATTTTTGAAGCATCGAGGCGATGCTTCTTTGGGAGGGGGCTAATGCCACATATCATTGTAGTGTCCGTTCGTTCGCGCTCAAGGCCGCAGGAAAGGGGTGTTATCATTTTTGTTGCTGACGCGAGAAGCGACCGGACTAATCTCGATTGATCGCAGCCATGAAGAGCTGCATCTACGTTTTTCCTGATTACTGTAGACGATCTTGTCCTGTTATCTCGAAGTTTCCTCGCCGGCTTTAAGTTGTGCGATGCCGCGAGCGGTGAGCGTTCGTAGTTGGACGACTGACGAGCATGTTTGTTGCTTACGCCTCCACCGAGTGATTCAGTTCTCTTGCGAGCGCAAGTCAGCCCAAATAAAGAGCTTCGTTTGCAAGGCTTGTTGCTGTCTTCCTGAGTGCTGGATTGCCGTCACTACAACGTGACAATATACCGGAACGATAGGAAAAACAGAAAAGATGATGGCGTCCTCATAGCTATTAAGAACATATTATCATCGTCTCACATCAGCACCGACGACACCCTCGAACTACTGTGGGTATGCTTGAACGACAAGGCAAGAAAAATTGTTCTCGGCA
The DNA here is from genome assembly GCF_055824585.1 of Amblyomma mixtum. Taxonomy (NCBI): domain Eukaryota; kingdom Metazoa; phylum Arthropoda; class Arachnida; order Ixodida; family Ixodidae; genus Amblyomma; species Amblyomma mixtum. The sequence continues at coordinate 109,574 of NW_028317729.1, read as the reverse complement.
TTTGCTACAGGCCACCGGATAGCGACTCATCCTTCTGTGACACGCTTGGCCGCGCCTTAAACAACATCAAAAATAAATTTACTAACTCCCCTATCTTTTTATTTGGCGATTTCAACTTCCCGAACATTAGCTGGCCCTTACTTTCAGTGCTAAAAAGGTCATCTTCCAACGATTCAAAACAATTCCTTGATTTAACACTTGACCTCAACCTACACCTAGTCATTACATGCCCAACAAAAGAAAACATTCTTGACCTACTCCTGACAACTTCCCCCGACGACGTAAAAGGTATAACCATTCTACCACGCATTAGCAGTCGCAACCTACTTCACATCCGTCTTTCTTTACCCATTATAAAACGGTCCTCATCAAAAAAAGTAAGCATCGACTACAAAAGAGCTAATTTCGATGCCATCAATCATGCTTTATCAGAATTTTGCAGCTCTTTCCAGACTGCTTGTCAAACTTGGTCAGTTAATACCAACTGGGAACTTTTTAAGACCACTTTCCTTTCGTTGGAACATGACCACATTCCGTCGTTTTGCGTAAAATTTGATTCTAACAACGAATGGTTTAACAGAGAACTGAAAAGGCTTGTTAATAGGAAAAAACGGCTTTATAGAACTGCTAACTTGCATTACCGGCCCGCAGCGTGGTACCACCAATGCGCGAATAAATATAACGAAAATTAGCCTCTGCCAAAAAGAAGGTTTTTCTACCGACCTACATTCTATCCTGAAATCCAACCCGGATAAATTCTGGCGCATTCTTTCCCCTAAATCACGGTCGAATCGAATTGAACTTTTAGACGCTGATTGTGATCACATAGACAGTAAAGAGTGCGCAACAATTCTAAATAAATATTTTTGTTCAATCTTCTCCTCAGCTGCTTGCAGTCCAAATTTTCCCCAACCACCTCAACAATGCCTATGCCTCAAATCACAGTCACCGCGACGGGGAGAGAAAATCTAATCAGTTCCCTCAAGAATTCTTCATCACCTGGCTGTGACCACATAAACATTAAACTCCTGAAAAACACTAGTCTAGTCTCAAGCCAGATACTGCACCTATTATGTACACAATCATTAGAATCCGGAGATATCCCCAACGACTGGAAGATAGCCGAAATCATACCAATCTTTGAAAAAATGACCACACATATCCTCCTAACTATCGCCCTATTTCTTTAACGAGCATTCCTTCGAAATTACTTGAATACGTTATATCATCCAATCTAATGAACTATCTGGATTCAGTTACCTTTTATGCTCACCAACACAGTTTCCGTAAACACTGTGAAACGCAATTGGCTGAATTCACACATTTTCAAAGGCCTTCGAGCGTGTTCCGCACTCACACCTTCTCACAAAACTCTCTTCCCGAGGCATTCCTGACAACCTTATCACCTGGATTGAGACATTTCTGAATGGACGCATTCAGTTTACCTCAAGCAACGGTTGCCGCTCACCCCTCACTAATGCTACATCAGATGTCTCCCAGGGCGCAGGCTTATCATCATTGCTATTCCTAATTTACACAAACTATCTTCCAGTTAACATAAACGCCAAGCTAATACTGTCTGCAGACGACTGCTTCATATACCGCCCCATTCGTCATCCCCCCCGACAGTCACCTCGTGCAAAACGACAGTGATGCAATAGCTACATGGAGCGACCGATGGCTCATGCCTTTAAACGTTGGAAAATGCCAACTCTTGTCATTCTCTTGCAAACGCACGGCAATCCAGCACACTTACAGCATTAACACGATTACGATTGCTCCAATATCCTACAAGTACCTTGGTTTACATCTGACATCGTCACTCTCTTGGGTTACTCACGTCCAAACGATATGTTCCGATGCCTCACGTGTCTCAGGCTATCTCCGGCGAAACCTGAAATCAGCATCTCCAGATGTTAAAAAACTGGCTTATCAAACATTCGTCCGCCCTAAACTTGAATTCGTAACGGCATCCACTTCACGCATACCATTCCGCCAAAATCGAGGCCATCCAAAATCGCGCCGTCAGGTTTATCACCTCAGAATATTCCAAAGACGTTAGTATCACTGCACTCAAACACTTTCTATCCCTCCCATCACTTGAATCGCGCCACATAATCTCACGTCTTTGCCTCCTGCACAACTTCTTCCACCATCCAGCTTCAAGACACCCACTTCTAAAATCTCCGATAAGAACTTGAAGTCGCCTTAGCCATAGCCACCCCATAGCAGGTGCCAGCACCCGTACATTTGCAATGAATAGTTAATTTTCCCCCAATGCAATAACATTCTGGAATGCCCTACCTATCGACATAGTTTTATGCAACGATTCAAAGTCCTTTCGTACAGAACTCGCCCCTCGTCTTCAGAATACGTGAATACTTCGTAATTTTTACCATGTTTGCTCAATCACTTTCATCTGTGCTCGCTGCCGCAAGCGAATTTCTTTCTTTGTATACTTTCACTGCGAATGTAAACCTTTTATCCTTTTTTTCAATTTTTTTTTTCTAACTTTTGAAGTTTGTAGTGTGTTCATTGTGCGCGCGTTTTTATGCTTCTTTTATATCAATTGTAGCCCCTCTTTATGTAATGCCATCGGGCCTTTAAGGATGAATGAAATGAAATGAAATGAAATGAAATGAAATGAAATAGACTTCATTCTATGCGCACACCCTGGCATCGTAGAGGTTGTGGAGGTCCTCGGAAAGGCCCGTTGTAGCGAGTGCAGAATGCTAAGGTCTCGTACTAGCTTAGATATGAAGAGCAAAAGGAGGAAGATAGTGAAGCGGAAGCACATTAACGAGTTAGCGGTCAGAGGGACCGTAGAGGAATTCAGGATGTCGCTGCAGAACAAGTATTCCGCTTTAACCCAAGCAGTGAACCATAACCTCCCAGGTATCGTTGCGGAGTGCGCCGAAGTAGCTTGGCGGTTCCACAGGAAACCGTCAAGCTACCTCAGGAAACGAAAGATCTAATTAAGAAACGCCAAAGCATGAGGTCATCTCACTCTACACACAGGATAGAACTAGCATAGCTATGAAAGTTAATAAATGAGCGCAAAGATGCAGAAATCAGGAAGTTTGATATGGAGAGAATCGAGCATGCTCTGAAGAACGCAGGTAGCCTAAAAGCGCTAAAAGAGAAATGACGAAAAGGTAAAAACCAGATGCATGCATTTAGAGAGAAAGAGGGCATTGAAATTAGCAATATGGATGAGATAGTCAAGGTAGCAGAACAGTTCTGCGCTAATCTATACAGTAGCCAATGCAATGAGCTCCTTAACGAGAGAGACAGTAGCACACAGCAATGGCACCAACCGCCAGTAAGGAAAAAGGAAGTAAACTCTTATGAGGAATTAAAAGGGGGACAGCAGATGATGAGCATCAGGTCACCGCAGATTTCTTGAATTATGGGGGGAGATTGTCTTAGAAAAACTAGCCACTCTGTCTACGCAATGAATTGTGAGCTCGGGCGCACCACGAGCTTGGAAGAACGCGAACATTATGTTAATTCATAACGAAGGAGACGTCAAGGACTTAAAAATTACGGACTGTTAAGCTTACTGACCGTCGCCTACCCGGTATTTGCTAAGGTAATTCCTAATAGTGACAGGACTACTTAAGACTTCAATCAACCAAATGATCAGTCAGTCTTTCGAAAAGGATGCTTCACAACAGGCCACATTCAGAGTATCAATCAGGTGATAGAGAAATGCGCAGAATATAACCAATACCTATATATAGCCCTCATTGATTACGAGCAATCATTTGACTCAGTGGAAACCTCAGCTGTCATGCAAGCATTGCGGAATCATGGTGTTAGTGTGTGTTATGTGCAAATATTGTAAGATATCAATAACGACTGCACAGCTATCATAGTCCTTCATAATGTCAACAATAAAATTCTAATAAAAAAGGGCTTCGGGCAGGGAGGCGCGATCTCCTCAATGCTATTCACCGCCTGTTTGCATGAGGTATATCGAGGCCAGAATTCGGAGTAGTTGTGGATAAGGGTTAACGGAGAATAATTAAGTAATCTGCGATTCGCTAATGACATTGCCTTGCTAAGTTACTCAGGACATGAACTGCAGGGTATAATCAAGGAGTTAGACAGGCAGACCAGAGCAGCGGGCCTAAAAATTGACATGCAGAACCCCAAAGTTCAACAGTCCAGCAAGCGAACAGAAGTTCACAATTGGCAACGAGAGGCTGGAAAAAGGGAATAAGCCTGCCTTGGGCAAGTAGTAACCGCTGATCCGTATCATTAGAGGAAAATAACCAGAACGATGAGAAAGGGGTGCTGCGCATATGGCAGGTAATCTCAGATCATGATTGGCAGTTTACCAACATCCCTGAAGAGAAACGTATACAACTGCTGTCACCGGTACTCACCTATGAGGCAGAAATGTGGAGGCTAACGAAGAGTTTTCATCTTAAGTTAAGGACAACGCAGCGAGCTATGAAAAGAAAAATGATTGGTGTAACATTATGAAATTGGAAGCGGGCGGAGAGCGTGAGGGAACAAACGCCGGTTAATGACATCCCAGTTGAAATCAAGGGGAAGAAGTGGGCTACGAAAAGGTGCCCGGATTTTGGGATCGGGTGGTAATATACTGGCAGCATTTTTTTTTATTTTGCAGCGATTATTTCTTGCGGACAACTGAAAAGTCAACTAACGATATGAAGGCAGAGGAGGGCCACTGATTTTCGGTGAACACCACTGATCTGAGGGCCGTGATTATTATCGAGAGCAGTGCCTTTATCTGCTGCTCCTGTATTTTGAAAACTATGCTTGCGGTAGTCCTGAGGGGCATATATAAATAGGGTATCTCTTGATGCAGTACCTCCGGAGCCAAGCTTATCGGCCAGCTTGGCGACTTGAATTGAAGTTGCAGTTCAGTGAACAATTAAAGGAGAGACGTAGCATTAGGAACAGTAACCTCTTTGGAATTTGGCTGAAAACATGTAATGTCAGTATTTCTTTCGACATAGCGCTGAAAACTGGAAATGGTAAGACTGGTATGTGTTTTGCGGATACCGGGCGCTCCAAGAAATTGTCAAAGCTGATTCCGAGTAAATAAAAACTACAGAGAAAACATGGCAGCTAGAAACGTTTTTCTCTGACTGGCGCTTGAGTGGTTACGCTAATTGCTGTTTATTTATCATTTTAATGTGCATTAACTTGATGGACCACAAATATGAATGGAGATCGACACCTTGGCACCTTTCTCTGCCGTGTTTTCTCAGAGTGACCGCGGCTTTCGGAGTAATCTGCTAGTATTCGATGATAGGAAGGCATGTAGTGAAATGCATGTGGCTATGATGAAATTCTTCCATGCCTTTCTCTCTTCCGCCGATCTAAGCACCTGATTTAACGAGAGCGAGGGTGGGGGACTGTGATGGGGGAAAAAAATTTTAGCTCTGTAAAAATTCAATTAAAGCGTTACATTAAACTCGCGTCTATGCGAAAACAACAAATCGACATACTTGTGTGTCTCTTGAAGCGCAAACATAATCGTACCTGTGAAGCACAGTTCTGCGCACTCTTGAAAAGTGCCCGTTAGCGCTTTTAGGAATGCGATCTTTATCAGCCACGAGCTCCTGGTTTTTAGGCAGCTCCTCTGGTCAAAAAATCACGCCTTTACGATCGGACTCTTTGTCTGCCGAGAAGGCTGCTTTCATCGAGCATTCTTACTCGCCAATGTTAGAATTCTGTTCATATACTGAGGCGCGTATTTGTTACATCAGATTCCTCAGAACCATTACCTACGCAATGGGTCTGAGGAGTCTGGTGTCAAAGCTGTCCTTTAATATACGGCAGCTGCCCTGTATTAAACGAGATTTGATACATATTGTGGCATATGCTACTTCTATGCAGGCTTAACGAATTAATGTCCATTTCTGCTATAAGTATCGAGCCAAGACAGGCTTAGAACTCAACTTTGTGTGTATTATTCTGGTCGCAAATATCCATGCGAGGCAATCAGACCGCTGTAGTGTGAGGCATTGGGTTAATCTCCTGCATATGACAATTTTCAGCGTGCAGAGGTACGCCTGCGCACAATACGTCTTATACAGATCAAGTTTGTATATCCCAAATAGGTTGCACTGCAGTCTTCTCAATGACAATTGAATCATCGACATCGTGATTGGTCAACAACCACGGTCAATAGCACGGCATTCCTCACTTCACTAATATAAATTTAAAGGGACAGTGAGGAGAGCTTTATTAATATTTTTATAGCAAAATCCGATAGTTCGGCATTTCATGGCTTTGTTGCCACTTGGCCGGCAGCGAAAGATGCATTTATTTCTAAGAAATTTAGAATCGAAGTTGAAAAAGTTTTTCCCGCCTCTCTGATTCAAACTTCGGATTCTCTTATGACGACACAGGACTAAGTGACGTGAAACATGACGTGCACGTGAAATAACGCAGACTCCGTGATTGCTGGCGGCCAGCAGAGCGGCCAGCAGAGCGGCCCAGCAGCAGCCGAAAAGAAAGCTACCGCCGGCCGCACGTTGAAGGCATCTATCGGCTTTTGCGGCCACCGCTACCGTTGCTTCGTTTACGTTTGCACCGGCATTTTGCCAGCGTGACGACGGATCTCGTTCTCGAAATCGTCAACGAAGTTCTCGCAAATAGACGCCTTTAGCATACCGTGTACCTTGTTACCGCTAGCGGAATACCGGGAGCCCGCCTACCGCCGATGAGCAGGCGCTGATTGGTCCCGGTGCTGCAGGCGCGCGCGTAGCTGCTGGGTACGTGGCGCTATCTGGCGGCGTCAAGGAGATTTGCGCATACATTGGCTGCGCCTCAGTGATTCGCAGCTTCTCGTGTCCCAGTTGTGCTTCTAGCAACAATGTTTTGTCCTATGACGTCATCACGCTTGTACTTGCGAGTTTGGCCTGTGGCGACGATACCTGTATTTTGGTTCTTGCTCTTTTCTACGTTACAAGAGCTTTGTTGTCAGTATGAGTGGCGTTTTTGCAATCACGAGCTGGTATTCTGTCGATACCAGCCAACTTAAATTTCTCCTCAGTGTCCCTTTAAGCGTTGATCAGGAATATTTCGTCGTAGAATTGACTGGAGAAACAGCACGTAAGCTACATCCCCTGCGACCGAGTTAATTGCACCCAACTGAGGCGCCAAGCCCTGGCCTGCAGCGCACTGATCGAGAGAAGTACGATGCAGGAATAGGGTAACTGGCCAAGTTCAAGCAGTTCCTACATACAGTCAACTGTCTTCTATATCTGGGTCGAAGGTTTCCCTCGGGTCCAAGTAGAGTCTTCTCCTTGTATTAGGTCGAGGCTAGCCTGTCAACTGTGACGCTGCTGAGGACATGAGGGTAACCGGGGGGGGGGGGGGGGGGGGCATAGCCCCCCTCGAAATTTTTTTGAGCTATCACGCTCCGCTGACCAAAAAAACCACCGACGCCAGAAGTCATTCTGGTTTTCGTCACCTACAATGCCCTTTTCAGTCTGGAAAATACAATCTTGCGGGAACATTGCAAACTGGGGTTGGATTTCGCGGACAGCCCATGCACCTGGAGTCACGTAACCCAAGCATCAGATAGCATAATGATCAAAATTACTCTGCGAGTACAAATATTTTGAAGACATCAATAACTGATCTTACGGACCTAGCTTATTGAAAGTCCTGCCCATGCGCCGTTTCTCGACTTACACATTCAGATATTGGTTATTTCAACTTGTGGCATCATTCGTGGCTTTCGTTTGTCCTTCTCTTTCCTTTTTAGCTAACTGCTTTTTCTTTTCTTTGAACCAAAGGAATACATTTCTGTAATTATGGCTGCAGAATGATTGTCGCCGTGCAGGCAGTTAAAAAATACGTACTTTCGTATAGATTTCTGCATCGCTCCTCTATAATTCTAACCATATGCTGCTGTCGCGACCGCAGCATGGCCCAAGTAAATATCGCGAGTTCAGCTATCATAATTTTGTTTTCTTTCCTGGATCGTCTGTCTTTACGGGTGTAAGGTATGCTATCTGTGATTGCGCAAGATGTTTATTTGCCTTGTTTCACGCATTATATAGAGTGACTTTCGCTTAGATACGTAGATTTAATGCAGACGTACGTGTATTTAAATACCTTGTTGCGAAGTTTTTTGTATATATACAGTGAACCCGGCGGACCATACGGCCCAGCTGGTCCCCCACCTTTCGGCCCATGTAAAGGCCTCAAGAAGGCGGATGAGCGGCTCCTTCTCCGCCTTCTCACCAATACATTACTGTGCCCGGCAGCACTAAAGCATTTTGACCCCTCCTTTAACGGCAGCTGCCCGCACTGTAGTGCGGTGTCTTCTGACACGTATCACACGGTGTGGGCCTGCCCCTCCAACCTTGCTATTCCCCCCATCCCCAACCCAACCCGGGAGGACTGGGAGGCGACCCTGCTCGGCTGCCACGACTTAGACGCCCAACAAGCTTTAGTCGGGCGCGCCCGGGCGGCGGCCACCGCCACTGGGGTCCCGTACTAGGGACCTCCACCTAGTGTTTGTAAGGATCGGTCCCTTACGGGCTGATCCAAACATACCTTCTGTTCACTCTAAATAAATGTTTTCACCATCACCACCTTAGTTGCCGCAGCGCCTATCGAGCTGGCAAGCTATTGAAAAATACAAGATGTACCTGTCACCTACACAGACGAAGATCTGAAGGAATATCTACGCGACCAAGGTGTCCTTTCAGCAAGGAGGCTAACCGCCTACACCCCTGAGGATGGTGGAAAGATCAAAGACGTACGCCGTCGCACAGTTATATTGGAATTCGCAAAATATGTGCCGCTACCAAAAAGAGTAACGCTTGGGTTCAGTAGTTACCCTGTAACTGAATACGTCGGTGCAGCAACTCAGTGCTATAAATGTCAGAGGCATGGCCACATATCAAGACATTGTAACGGCCCCGTGCGCTGCAAAGTGTGTGCTGGCCCCCACTCGCACAAAGAATGCACTTCGAGAGCGGAACCTAAATGCGCTAACTGCGGTGGCCCACACCCTGCTTCCTATGGAGGGTGTTATAAAAAGAAAGCAGCCACAGTTGCTCGCACGGCAGACCAAACACAAGGGAAACCCCCTAAGCGCCATGAACCATCACCTAACCCCGACGTGGTTTTCACGACTACGGCAGCTCTTTCCGAGAATCAGTCAACACAGCGTGGCAAAGCAGCTGACAAGACCTACGCAGATGCAGTAAAAAAGAAGCGTGGCAATTCCGTTGGTTCTTCTGCTTCATCAAAGCTGCTGCAACGCACTGCACAAGACCCGACAAACAGCTTCGCTCGCTCTGAGCCTAAGGCGCCACAATATGACAGGAAGATCAGCGACAGGCAGCAAACCGGAAGCTCTGAAGAAGATATCACAAGCCAACTGATTCCGATGCTGTTTGCAGCCATCAAGGCTCTTATCCGTGCAAACCCCTCGTCAGGAGGACTCCCAGAAGTAGAAGTTGTCCTTGCAATGGAGCCGTTGGTGTCGGTCTCCTACGCTCCGCAAGGGCGTAATACCACACTTCAGTAATCATGGCTTCAACAGCGAGAACTTCGCCGCAGCTGACAATCCACATCTTTCGTACATGCACCATTTTCCAGTGGAACGCTCGCGGGCTACGCTCTAAACTCTCAGATTTCCGACAGCTCGTGCGAGCGTACCGCTTCCCCTTCATAGTCATCTGTGAATCACGCGTCGAGGAAACTTTCCGACTCCACGGATACTATTTCCATCATTCACAACGACCAGATAACGTCAGCAGATTGCCGATAGGCTTTCGAAAGGATATCCCGGCCTCATCGGTTGATGTCCCGCCTCACAGCGACAATGAATACGTGTGCGCTGTCACAGTTATTGCCGGACAACACTACACTCTGATTCGAGTATATTGCCACGTTTCCACAAGCAGCCACTAGGCGGCTGCTCTTCGCAAGTCGCGTGCACCGCCGAGTGGAAGAAGAAGAAGATCGGTTCCGGCCTCCTCTGGGTGCTCTTGGCTTGTTCTCCGGTGCCGTCCACGTCAACAATTAAAGCCTTTCGGTTACGAGCCCCAACGGCTACGTAACACTGGTGGAGGTGCATTCAAGATCCCATGTGCCGGACCTCTTCTCGCAGCGGTTCAGCGAGTCCCGACCGACTCCCGCTGGTGTCTACGCCCGTTCATCGCAGCAGCCGCCGCGTTCACAGCCTCTCTCCAGAGTTCGGTCTCCTTCCCGACCGCCGCCCCGTTCAGCTTCATCCCATGGCGCAGGCGAGTTCCCCTCATCTAACCCTCCAGCAGCCCCGTGTACCGACGAGTTTCCATGGCGCTCCTACTGAAGACGTCGATGACTGGCTTGAACAGTTTGAACGTGTGGCCAACTTTAATCAGTGGAGTTCTGCCATGAAGCTGCGCAACGTATACTTCGCGCTGGAAGACGGCGCCAAAACCTGGTACGAGAACCGGGAGACCGGTCTTCAAAGCTGGGATGCCTTCCGCCAGCAGCTGCGCGATACGTTTTCCAGCCCCGACCGCCGCGACCGAGCGCGCCGCCTCCTGGAAGCCCGTATCCAAAAGCCCAACGAGAGCGTCGCCATGTTTGCCGAAGACGTGACCCGTCTTTGGCGGGCTGATCCCGACATGGCGGAGGCCGCGAAGTTGCGCCACCTGATGCAGGGCGTAAAAGAACATCTTTTCGCTGGTTTGGTGCGGAATGCCCCCCAGACCGTTCCCGACTTCATCAGTGAAGCAACCCTCATTGAGCGAGCCCTCCAGCAGCGTTCCCGACGAAACGAGTCTGCGTACGTTCAGCCCTTCAGCTCAGTGGCCGCTTCGTGCAGCGCCAGTGAACATTCCTCTTTGCGAGAGTTGATCCGAGACGTAGTTCGCGAGGAGCTCCGGAAAGTCCACATCATCTCGCCTGATCCCACAGCCGCTGCCCTCACTGAAGTCGTGCGCGAGGAGATCCGGCAAGCGTTTGCACCGCCTCAGTTGCTGCCCGAGCCACGCCCTCTGAGTTATGCAGCAGCTGTCCGTCAGCCCGCGGTGCCTCCCGCGCAGCCTATCCCGTTCGACTCGCAGCCGCCGTCCGTTCTGCCGCCACCCTCCTACCAGCGGCCACCGCAGCAGGGACTCGCCATGCAACCACCGGTCCGGAAGGCCGACATCTGGCGCACTCCTCGTCAGCGGCCGCTCTGCTTCCACTGCGGGGAAGCCGGCCACCTGTATCGGCGCTGCCCCTACCGTGAACTCGGGCTTCAGGGATTTTCACGTCACGCCCCGCGCCCACGGTTCGGTGAGCGACCTCGGGAAATCGAGGAATACCTTGCTGCCCAGCAGACTTCACCGAACGGCCGCCAACGGTCACCTTCTCCCGTCCGCTACTCGTCACCTAGCCGTCGTACTTTCAGCGGTACGCTGAGGGGGCGGTCGCCAAGCCCACGCCGGGGAAACTGAAGGCGGCGACCTCAGGGGGGCAGGTTGCTGAAAAACGAAACCGACGTCCCGAAGACCCCCTCGTGACGACGCAGCGTGATTCCGTGACTCCGAGCTTCCCTCATACCGATGACACAGCTAGCGCCGACCTTCCCGTGCTTGTTGACGGGCACCCAGTGACTGCTTTAGTAGATACAGGAGCAGACTTCTCAATAGTCAGCAAGAATTTCGCGGATCGGCTCGCAAAAGTTAGGACTGAATGGCCTGTACCCCAAATTCGTACTGCTGGTGGCCACCTTATGACACCTTTAGGGCGTTGCACGGCACGAGTCACCATTGCCGACTCCGTGTTTGTTGCGGTTTTCGTTATTCTGCCCAACTGTTGCAAGGACCTCATCCTCGGCCTTGACTTCTTACGACAGCATGGTGCCGTCATTAACGTTCCTCGCCGTTTGGTCACGTTTTCACCGCCTGCACCGACTTCCGCAGACGCCGAACGACGCCACGCACCTTTGCGCATCCTTGACGCGGATGTAACCGTGCCGCCACGCTCATGTACTCTCGTTACCGTCAGGTGCGACGACCAGTCCAGTGCTGCAGGGGTGGCCGAACAGAACACTGAGCTGCTGCTCCATCACGGCGTCTGTGTTGCCCGCGGTATCGTCCATCCGACCAACGGCCTCGCGGATGTACTCCTTACCAACTTCGGCAATGAGCGACAACGCATTGCTAAAGGGACCACGGTCGCCTACTTGGAAGATATCGCCGAAACTTCTGATTGCATCGCACTTCAGACCGGGACATCTGCCAGCCGACCGGCCCAATTCGCCCTCGATGTGAACCCCGCTCTATCACCTACCGAGAAGGATCGACTTGTCGGGCTGCTGTCTCAGTTTCAAGACTGTTTCTCGTCTGCCTCCGCGGTCAAGCAGACGCCCCTCACCAAGCACCGCATAATAACCGACGAACGTATCCGACCAGTCAGACAGAACCCATACCGAGTGTCACCGCGGGAACGCGAAGTCATCGCTCAGCAGGTAGACGAAATGCTGAATGACGGTGTCATACAGCCATCGAGGAGTCCCTGGGCTTCACCTGTCGTCTTGGTTAAGAAGAAAGACGGCAGTCTGAGATTCTGTGTTGACTACCGCAAACTCAACCAGGTCACAAAAAAAGACGTCTACCCGCTACCACGCATTGATGACTCCTTGGACCGGCTGCGCCATGCGCGCTACTTTTCCTCGCTCGATCTCAAAAGCGGTTATTGGCAGATCAAAGTAGACGAACGGGACCATGAGAAGACTGCGTTTGTCACGCCGGATGGACTATACGAGTTCAAGGTCCTACCGTTTGGATTGTGCTCCGCTCCAGCGACATTCCAGCGAATGATGGACGCAGTCTTATCCGGCCTTAAATGGCAAACTTGTTTAGTATATCTGGACGACGTTATTGTGTTTTCCCCAACGTTCGAGGAACACCTCCAACGCCTTTCCACCGTGCTACGGGCTATAAGATCTGCCGGCCTCACGTTAAAACCTGAAAAGTGCCACTTCGGTTACGAAGACCTCCTGTTCCTGGGCCACGTCGTCAGCCGTCGAGGTGTTCAGCCCGATCCCGCCAAAACTGCAGCCGTCGCCAAATTCCCTACTCCATCCGACAAGAAGACAGTCCGGCGTTTTTTGGGACTCTGCGCCTATTACCGCCGATTCATTGCAAACTTTTCACGAATTGCTGCCCCGTTGACGCGTCTCACCCGAGATGATGTCACCTTCGCCTGGACAGACGAACAGCAAAAGGCATTCGATGAATTACGGCACCGCTTGCAAACAACGCCTGTGCTTGCCCACTTCGATGCCCATGCCGAGACCCTGGTTCACACGGATGCAAGCAACGTAGGCCTCGGCGCTGTGCTCGTACAGTGGCAGGATGGCGCTGAGCGAGTCATCGCGTACGCTAGCCGGACTTTGTCTCGTGCTGAAACCAATTATTCCACCACCGAGAAAGAGTGCCTCGCTGTTGTATGGGCAGTGATGAAATTTCGTCCGTATATTTATGGCCGCCGCTTCCAGGTCGTGAGCGACCATCATTCTCTTTGCTGGTTGACGAACTTGTGCGATCCCTCCGGACGCCTTGCACGTTGGAGTTTACGTCTACAAGAGTTCGACATGACCATCGTGTATAAGGCCGGACGCCAGCACAACGACGCCGACTGCTTGTCCCGTTCGCCTATTCAGTCGACGAACGAAGACGAAGAGTCCGACTTCCCTCTTATCGCAACTGTCGACGCACTCACTGTTTCGCAGCGCCAACGTGAGGACCCGGGACTCGCTCCACTCATCGACTTCCTGAAAGCGCGTACTACGGAAGTACCCCGTCCCTTCGCCAGAACGCACTCCTCGTTTTGTCTCCTCAACGACGTGCTCTACAAGATCAACTTTTCTCCAACGGGAAGGGATTATCTCCTCGTCGTGCCAGACACTCTCCGCGACGAAGTCTTGCAGGCATGTCATGATGAGCCCACCGCCGGTCATCTCGGCTATGCTCGAACTTTGGCTCGCATTCAAAAGAGTTTTTACTGGCCCAAACTTGCGGCGGCAGTGCGCCACTATGTACGAACGTGCCACGATTGCCAGCGACGGAAAATACCGTCTGTAAGGCCAGCTCGTTTACTGCAGCCTGTCCAAGTGCCCAGACTTCTATTCGAGCAGGTTGGCATGGACTTGTTGGGCCCTTTTCCAACTTCTTCCTCGGGCAACCGGTGGATAATAGTCGCTACCGATTACCTCACGCGCTATGCTGAAACAAAGGCCCTCGAACGAGGCACGGCAGCCGAAGCAGCGAAATTTTTCGTCGAGCGCATCGTCCTCAGGCACGGCGCCCCGTCAGTTGTCATAACGGACCGAGGCACAGCTTTCACGGCCAAGCTGCTGGAATCCGTCATGCAGCTGAGTGGCACTACCCACCGTAAATCCACCGCCTACCATCCACAGACGAATGGCCTGACCGAACGTCTCAACAAAACTCTCGCCGACATGCTGTCTATGTACGTGGACGTTGAACATCGGTCTTGGGGTGACATCCTACCGTACGTCACATTCGCGTACAATACGGCACAACAAGAGACAACGCGCATGACGCCCTTCTCTCTGTTGTATGGCCGCGAGGTGTCCACCATGCTTGAGGCCATGTTGCCCCATGACGGTCGTGACCCCGAAGCTGGTACCGAGGACTTTACTCAGCGCGCCGAAGAAGCACGGCAGCTTGCGCGACTGCGCATCCGGAACCAGCAAGGCCGAGACGCTCGGCGTTACAATCACCGCCACCGAGTAGTGACCTTCGAACCGGACGACATGGTGTGGGTGTGGACTCCGATTCGACGCCGAGGGCTTTCCGAGAAACTGCGAAAGCAGTACTTCGGTCCGTACAGAGTGGTCCGTCAGCTCAGTGACGTCACATACGAACTTCTTCCAGACGGCTCTTCTACTTCTCATCGCCGCCAGCAGAAGCCCGAAGTCGTCCACGTCGTGCGAATGAAGCCGTACTTTTCGCGCGAGCACCGCTAGCAGCCTACCGCCACGCCATAACCGCATGCTTCTTGTGACCGTTCATTTTCTCACCATCCTTGCTTACGAACTGCTTATTTTCTGCCATGTTCTTGTGAACTGCTTTTCTTACCTTCTTTTCTTGCGAATGCATCGGGTCGGTGTTTTTTTTTTAGGGAGGGGGGTAATGCCACGTTTCCACAAGCAGCCACTAGGCGGCTGCTCTTCGCAAGTCGCGTGCACCGCCGAGTGGAAGAAGAAGAAGATCGGTTCCGGCCTCCTCTGGGTGCTCTTGGCTTGTTCTCCGGTGCCGTCCACGTCAACAATTAAAGCCTTTCGGTTACGAGCCCCAACGGCTACGTAACAATATCTTGAGCCAGGCACGCCATTTGATGCTTTGAGACTTGATAACTTGATAGCAAGGACGCCCTCACCGCATATTTGCGGAGACTTCAATGCTCATAATGAAATTTGGGGCAGCTCACATACATGTGCCCGAGGTGCCAAGCTTGCAAAACTTCTCTCCAAGCATTCAGTTCAGCCAGTAAATGACGGCAGCATCACCTACCTCCGAGGCCCGACGACTACCAGCAGCATCGACGTGACATTTGTCACAAGTTCATTCGCCCACAACTTTGGCTGGTGCACTGATTTGGAGACACGCGGAAGCGACCATTACCCAATCCTCATATCGGCTTTCCATGCGCAGAGGAACCCAAAGAAATTCCTTATAAAATCTACAGACTGGGACGCATACAAGGACGCTGTAAGCAGAGGAGTAACTGCGGCAACTCGCAATGAGGAATTAGCATCGACAATGGCGTATTGCCTGAGAGCGAGCACACAAATTACAACTAAAAATGATAGCCTACCTTCAAATTATGACACATTTCAAAGGCTCTGCGCTATACGCAGGCGAGCTGAAAGGAAAGCTCTGCGCCCAAAAAGCCTCGATGACCTACGTGCCTGCCGACGGGCACAACGTCACATTCGACGCTACATGGATAAACTCAGTCGGCAAAAGTGGCGTGACTTCTGTTCTACGCTGGATGTGCGCCAACCAGTAACCAATATTTGGCGGATAGTTAGAGGTATGTGCACGCCACTTCAACAACTCCACCCCTTCGCTGCACTCATCCTTCACGAACAAAAATCTATAAAAGAAGTCTCAGAAGAATACTGCAGGCTACTGTCGGCAGGGTCAGGGCATTCGACACTCTCCGCAGATGGTCAAACAGGCATCCCAAGGCGGCAGTGCCAGCGTTAGACCTGCCTTTCACAATGGAAGAACTATCCACAGCTATCGCGGAGACAAATAGACACACGTCTCCGGGTCATGATGAGGTGACCTATGACGCCATTGCAAAGCTACCCCACACCTCCCGTCTTCGACTCCTGGAGTATTCCAATTCTTCCTGGATGACTGGTGAGGTCCCCACGGAATGGAAGCTGGCGAAAATTGTGCCTGTTTTGAAACCCTGCAAGCAGCCAACAAGCTACGCATCATTCCGGCCCATTGCCCTACTGAGCTGCGTAGGTAACCTCATGGAGCGCATGATCTGCAAACGCATAACTTGATTCCTAGAAACCCAAAATGAGTTTCCCCAAGAAATGAACGGGTTCCGTCAAAACAGGTCTGCGACTGACAATAGCATCGCCCTCGTCTCATCAATTGAAGAGTACCTTCATGCTGGCTACATTCCGACAGCCGTTTTCCTAGACATCAAGGCCGCCTTTGACTCTGTCTTTCATCATGCAATTCTCGCAGCCTTTGCCAGTCTTGGCCTTGGAGGAAAGCTATACAAATGGATTGGGCATTATTTAAAAGAACGGCAAATTTTTATGACCACTCCAAACGGTCCAACACGCTTTCACGCAGTGGAGAGGGGCGTACCACAGGGAGCGGTGCTCAGCCCTCTCCTGTTAAATATTGTCCTTATACACATAAGAAGAAACCTTCCACGAGGGGTCCGTATAACAATTTATGCTGATGATATCTGCATCTGGACCGCATCACGTTCGCGCTATATTACCCAGCAACGTTTACAGAGAGCGCTATCGCACATTTCGACGTACCTGGCTTCCAGAGGTCTTCGTCTCTCGCCAGCAAAGAGTGTTGCAATGGCGTTTACAAGAAAAAACGATGACCCGATATCCGCTGCTACTAGGCGGACGATCGCTACCATATGTACGATCTCAGCGATTCCTGGGTGTTGTAATTGACTATAATCTGTCATGGACACCTCAGATCAAAAAACGTCGCGAGAGGATCACTCCAGCATCGCAAGTGTTTAGGTTTATGGCTGGAACAAGGTGGGGTAGCAAATGCCGATCAATGCTTCTGCTTGAAAAAGCCTACGTTGAAGGAACCTTACGCTACTGGCTACCAGTGTTTCAAAAATCATCTACATCAAGCAATAAGACTCTCGTTGCCGCACGGAACAACTGCCTGCGAATATGCCTTGGCCTGCCAAAGGGTTCCTCTGCATCAGGAACAGTAGCGGAGGCAGGATGTCTCCCACTAGAGGTGATTGCCGCCCAGGAAACTATGCGTACCCATCTCCGCCATGTTCTTCAAGGGAAGAAGCACTTCCTGCACCGTGTGCACCTAACTCACAGCAACGCTAGATTTGGCCAGGCAGTGCAACTCCTGTCCATTCCTACTACTAATCAGCCACAGAAACTACTACCTCTGTCCTTTCCTCTATGGACACTCTCTCCTCTAAAGGTGAAGTTTGTTCCAGGTGTGAATGCAAAAAGCCGAATGCCACAGGCAGCGCTTCTGCAAACTACTCTCGCCTACTTAACGGAGGAATATAGGCAGCACACCCATATCTTCACCGATGGTTCAACTACTAAAGAAAACTCTTCATGTGGCCTTTATGTGCCCTCAACAGGCCATGCCCTTTCTTACCGGCTGCAGCGGAGGACATCCTCTACGACAGCTGAGCTTCACGGCATTAAGGAAGCTGCTTCTTACATCCTGCGCCGAACCGCCGGCCGTTGGGTTATCTTCACGGATTCAAAAGCATCTCTGCAGATCATGGCCAACCAGCAGAAGAAAACGAATCACCAGCCAGTTTCCTTGGACATCGGATATCTACATCATTTAGCTATTGCCGCAGGCCACTGCATAACATTTCAGTGGGTACCTGCTCACAGTGGCATTCAGGCTAATAAAAAGACAGATGAAGTGGCCCTTACGGGCCACTTCATCGTAAGGGCCGTCAACATCGGAAACACATTCGAACTTTTTCACGAAATCTGATGCGTCCCAATTGGCTAAAAGTTTTGCTTCCGAAGAAACGTATCGGCTTTGGAGTTTGCCGACACATCAGTACCAATTTCTTCACTCAATTGACCCACATCTTAGATCAAGACTCTCACCCAGAATTCTTCGACATCTGGAAACGCTTTATCATCGACTTCGTCTGAATGCTGCATATACAAACGGCTTACGATACCGTTTTAGACAAATGAACAGTCCACACTGTGACAACTGTGCCTCGATAGAAACAGTGGAACATATCTTGCTTGAGTGCCCTGCGTATGCTAAGGAGCGTGCGTGCTATGAACATTGCATGCAGAAGCTCTGCCCAGTGCCCCTAACAATGGACAAAGTTTTAGGTCCCTTAGCCTGCCTTAGGCAACAGAGACTTGCAATGAACTTTCTATTCACATATTTAAAAGACATTGCACATCTCGATAAGCTTTAAATTCTCTTGCACGTTACCTTCATGCATTCTTCATGCAGTGAACTTCGTCAGCCCATTTGACGGACTATGCACTCCATCAATCCATAGGTTACATCAATACTCGCCATTGCATCCTTAGTACCCATTTCATGGCCACATTTTATCTTCGTTTTTTAAGCACGAAATGCTTTTAGCTCCCGTTGTCGGCATTGTGGTGACGTCACGCCGAGACCGAGAGCCATCATCCGGGCACTGAAATCCACTCATCCGAGCACTGAATTCCACTCATCCGGGCTGTGAAATGAGAAGATCCACGCACCGTACGAGACTTCAGGAGATTCAACGAGACTCTCTAAGCCCTCCTACGGGACCGGCATACAAGCGCCGGTTGCTCTCCAAATGAGTCACAAAAATAACTGCTGCCAGTGTATTCTCAATGTTTATCAAGATATCAGTCGAGCTGTGCATTTGATAATGCACGTAATTATAATTTCCGATTTCTAATAACGCGTGCAAAAAGCACATACATGCTGCAATACACTTCGTTGTCATACGTGATCTGTTAGGAGAGAAGCCAACAGCCACAGAAACCAGGGAGCACAGGGGATTTTTTAATTAATTTATTTTTTTGTGGTGTTGATCAAGTAAGAATATTACTGAATATGTTGTCGCTTAAAGCTAATTGATTAGAAAAGCAGAAGAAAAAACAACCACATGCCGCCGGTGGGATCCGAACCCACGACCTCCGAATTACGCGTCCGGTGCTCTACCTCTGAGCTACGGCGACGGCTGTCAAACCTTGTGCTTTCGGCGGTATTTATGTTTACAAATAACCTAACCTTGAGAGTGTTCATCAGCGCCACCCACATTCGTAAGCGGCGGACGTGGAACGTCCTGAGTTACCGCTGGTGTGACGTAGAACGCCATCGAACGGCGAGGGTGGAAGCTGTGTGAGAACCCTCTTATGCTTCCTATGGCGTCAAGGCTTCCAGAACCGAGACCCTCGCTAAGCAATTAAGCAAACAAGGGAAGGGGAATGAGGGGCTCGTTATAAATATGAGAGAAGCCAACAGCCACAGAAACCAGGGAGCACAGGGGATTTTTCAATTAATTTATTTTTTTGTGGTGTTGATCAAGTAAGAATATTACTGAATATGTTGTTGCTGAAAGCTAATTGATTAGAAAAGCAGAAGAAAAAACAACCCCATGGCGCCGGTGGGATCCGAACCCACGACCTCCGAATTACGCGTCCGGTGCTCTACCTCTGAGCTACGGCGACGGCTGTCAAACCTTCTGCTTTCGGGGGTATTTATGATTACAAATAACCTAACCTTGAGAGTGTTCATCAGCGCCACCCACATTTGTAAGCGGCGGACGTGGAACGTCCTGAGTTACCGCTGGTGTGACGTAGAACGCCATCAAACGGCGAGGGTGGAAGCTGTGTGAGAACCCTCTTATGCTTCCTATGGCGTCAAGGCTGCCAGAACCGAGACCCTCGCTAAGCAATTAAGCAAACAAGGGAAGGGGTATGAGGGGCTCGTTATCAACATGAGAGAAGCCAACAGCCACAGAAACTAGGGAGCACAGGAGATTTTTTAATTAATTTATTTTTTGTGGTGTTGATCAAGTAAGAATATTACTGAATATGTTGTCGCTTAAAGCTAATTGATTAGAAAAGTAGAAGAAAAAACAACCACATGCCGCCGGTGGGATCCGAACCCACGACCTCCGAATTACGCGTCCGGTGCTCTTCCTCTGAGCTACGGCGACGGCTGTCAAACCTTCTGCTTTCGGGGGTATTTATGTTTGCAAATAACCTAACCTTGAGAGTGTTCATCAGCGCCACCCACATTCGTAAGCGGCGGACGTGGAACGTCCTGAGTTACCGCTGGTGTGACTTAGAACGCCATCGAACAGCGAGGGTGGAAGCTGTGTGAGAACCCTCTTATGCTTCCTATGGCGTCAAGGCTGCCAGAACCGAGACCCTCGCTAAGCAATTAAGCAAACAAGGGAAGAGGATGAGGGGCTCGTTATAAATGTGAGAGAAGCCAACAGCCACAGAAACCAGGAAGCACAGGGGATTTTTTAATTAATTGATATTTTTGTGGTGTTGATCAAGTAAGAATATTACTGGATATGTTGTCGCTTAAAGCTAATTGGTTGAGGTGCATTGAGAGAAGGCCTATTAGAGAAAGAGGGGAGCTCCAGGGCGAGAAGGGCTTTCGGCTGAAAAACTGCTTTCGAGCGCTCCCCAAGGATGGCGCTGCGGTCCTGCACTCACGCATCTAAAAGACCGGCCGCAGGGCCTTCATGCCCTTTCCCCCTCTGGCAGGCAGATGTATACACGCTCGCGGAGTATTCGAACGCTCTGCATATACATTCTTGTCAGGCCTGCGTCTCGTCGTGTCCGCGTACGCTTCTGCATCGTTCTGGATTTCAATGCCGCCACCGTCACAGCTGCTTAAGCCGAGCAATGGAGCCTGTGTTAGGCCCGTAAACATTTCATACTTACTCTACTCTAGGTTACGGGAGAGGCACAATTTTTTTTACCTCCCTACGCAGAGTAGCATGCCAGCGATTTTTCAACGCCGGCTAAATTCTCTACTCTTCATTAAAGAGTCTCTCTCTCTCTTCAAGCCACTCAAAGCGTTGTGGATGATTTGGGTGCACGCGATTATTGGAATCACAGCGCGCATCGCGAAATTACAGCTGTTATCTCTTAGCGCTCTAACTATATTCCTCACGCATCAGCTCTACGTTCTTTCCTTTCCCAGGTTGCGTTACTCAATAAACAAGTGGACACGACTGACCTACGTGGAAATCGGCGACTTTCAGACAGGAAAGCTGATAATCAGAGTCAACGGCATAAGTCACGGAAAAGGTGTGAGAGCCCCCACACCAGGTGAATATTGTTGGATCGAATTCCGATTCAGCGGACAAGACATGTTTGAGGCAAGTCATGAACTACCTGGATTCTTTTTGTGCTTTATAAGTTCGTTGCCGTCAAAGTCATTGTACAGGAGCTACGGAAGGAAACGCGAACAGAGCGCAGCCTATGCTCTCCACTATTCGAATTTCTTTTCCCCGCGCTTTTACCTGGATGGTAGCAAAAAAGTGCTAGAGTCGCCCGCGAAGCATTCTATATAGCGACTCTTACGTCTCTTTTATACCACTCAGGTAAAAGTGCCATCAAAAGAAAATCGAGCAGCAGAGGGCGTAGGCGCCGCGTTCTTGGGCATGCTGGGCATGTGTCATGTGTCAGTTGGGCAAGTGTCATGGAAGCATGTGGATCGCGGATAAGCCAGTGTCGTCAATGGGCTGCCAGTATTACGTAGGCTAGGTTGTTGCCAATGGCGGCTGTGTGTAGTGTGACAAGTACGCGCTGACCTCTTCGCCGCAGTTGCTCCAGAACTTTTGTTCAGTTCATTCAGAAAATTCCAGCTGATGCAGCGCGCTTCACTGCTCAATAACTCTTTCGTTAAAACAGTCTCACGGTCTCCATCAAGCTATCAACGCACTTAACACACAAGCCCAGTTACTATGAACTGGACCTCGATTCATTAGATTCTGCTGTTAACAAATTTATCGTTGCTATAACAAAACTGTGTGGTTGTTGTGGACTATAATAATAAATAAAAGATCTTTAAAGAGTACAAATTAGCAGTGCTCCATAACGTTTTAGCAGATTTTCAGATCAGTGTCACACTTCTGCATCACCAGCCGCCGACTGTAAAAGGAGAAAGATAGTTGCTATCAGATATCTAGTAAAATTCATAATTCATTCAATTACTGACCGATTTCACTTGCATCAGCACCAAGGAAAGTAATGGATCATATCATATTTATTCGCCTTGTCAGCGTTTTAGAAAATATGAAGTTTTCTTCCGAAGTTCAAGAGAGATTTGCGGAACATGTCTTTTTTAACACAGTTTTTTTTTTATTCAAACACAGCGGCCCCATGCTGATTGATTAGGTTTCCCTATAGATTGCCTCTTTCTGGTGTAAGGTGGGATTCGTACAGCGAAGCTTCTCAACGGGAGCAGGGCTAACAGCAGTCTGAGGTCAGGCAGTAGTCCACGACGAGGCACAGGTCCACGACATCCTCGATGTAACTCGTGAAGTTCTCTCCTACCTGCTGCGACCGCGCACGCAACCACTGTTCGGCACGAAGTTTTCTGACAGCCGGGCGGCCGAATACCCCTGAGAAGTTCGTTTTGAAGACGGACCATGATGTAATGTCCGCCTCGTGGTTCCGATACCACAGATTTCTCACGCCCGTCAGATAGAAAATCACATTGGTCAGCTTGGTTTCCGCGTCCCACTTATTGTAAGCGCTCACCCGCTCATACGATGTGAGCCAATCTTCAGCATCATGGTCGTCCGTGCCGCTGAAGATAGCGGGGTCCCGCTGGCGGAGAGAACCAGCACAGACGACGGCGGCCGGTCTCACTTGTACGGCTTGGTGGGTCGAAGGCATCGCGGTAGGGGGTAGCGTTCGGCTGCGGAGTTCGAGGGTGAGAGGATATTCACCAGCACCTCCACCAAATGTAAGGTGGGATTCGTACAGCGAAGCTTCTCAACGGGAGCACGGCTAACAGCAGTCCGAGGTCAGGCAGTGCAGCCAGAAGCGTGCCCCAGGCGGTGGCGATGCGGCTCGCGCGTATGCCCGTCGTCTTCCTTACACTTGGCTTCCTCTGCGCTTGTTGTGTTATCTTCTTGTCCTTGTCTTTTTGTGCGCAGTACCCCCCCCCCCCCCCCCCTTGTATTCACCAGGCTTCCTCTAATTCACCTGGCTATATAAACCGTTCTGTTATTATTGGGTAAAATGAGTTCTCTAAGCGTTGAGCCAATAGTATCTGACTGGATTCACGCTGTCCTTTCTACCTGTGTTGAGTATATGTATGGGCACTAGGTCCCCCCTAGCATCCGTCAACTGGGGAGCACAACACGGATCAACTGTCGGTCCTGTCTCTTTCCACAGATGGATAAACGGCAGACGTAATCTAGCTTCATCCTAAATATCTTTTGTGCTGATGTCTGTGTGATATACCAGAAAAGAACCAGCGAGACTAACCTCACCGAATATCTCTCCACACCGACGTGCATAGCGTGGGGAACTGGCCGAGCAGAAGTTAATGATGTACCCATTGAAAAAGTTAGGTGCGGATGAACTACTCAGGAACTTGGTTAGAGAACGAAAGCTATGGCGCATCGGGAACCTATACGCGGCTTGGCATCTGTAACGTTGAGTGCGTTCCGGGCACTGGATAGGCAGCGCACCCACCCTGCCACCCTGGCAGGTGGTAGTTCATGGTTCATCGCGAGATGCTCACCCAAAGAACGCTGCGGCCTACTGCTGCTGTGTCGCGTGTCTGCCACGACGTTGTCAGCGCTAACGCATGCAGCTCACATCTCTCTCTTTCACCATCCCACGTACTTCAAAGCGCTATTCAGGCGTCCAATCACCCAGGGAGGCAGTTATATGCCTAAAACATTGTCAACGCAAACGCCAACGAACACAATGAACGCCCACGGCCTATGGATTCCATGCCGCGTTTCTGCTACACCGTTGTCAAAGCCAACGCATGCAGTGCACATCTGTCACTACCGCCACGTTGCTTAATGAGCGACTAAGGTTTACACTGTCTCCAGGGGCCAGTTATGCGCCTTTGCTTGCGAAGCTGCAGCTTTTAATCGTTTTCGTAGCTTAAAGCTTGACTAAGGTGTCCACTGTCCAAAGGGGCTAGTGGACGAAGCCTGGCTTCTTTCAGTCTCTCCGGCTCATTTTCCATATCTGCTGACGAATACCACCGAGCCACCCCTTCTATATATACGAAGCAAGGCCAGCGCCTCCTCTGTTCTTGCAACGCGGTTTTACCGGCCCCTCCTCTGACGTCATGGAAGAAGGCGCGGTGAGCAGCGCTACCAGCTGCGGTGGTTGCTAGACAACGGGTCAGCTCGCGGTGTGGCCACCGGCCACAGCGAAACGGCGGGAATACGGGCAATATATCTCTCGCTGCAAAAATTTTAATCGTTGCGCATTTCCGGTTTTAGTACTGTGTGTCCTACATACCCACTTAACAAGTTTCCTGTAAAATTTATAACATCATATCGCTACGTTGCCTTTCAGGTAACTGATACAATTTTCTTGAATTCGAACTCAGAATTTTCAGCATCCAAAGCCAGCAGAACTTTGGGACATCTGAAACGTAATTTTTTCTTGAGCCTTTGTCAGATAGAATACCACTGTATGCAGCTTTTCTGCATCACACAATATTGCGCCAAGCACTAGAAGCTTCAGTTTAGTACGCTGGCAATGAGACTTTCAATCTCGGATAAAGCGGCGGTTCATGCTTTAGCATAACTGATTTAAGAGCGATGGCTCTACTCAAAGCAATTCTCGAGTTTTAGACTGTGTTCGTTTGACCTTGATATGCCATTCTGACTTAGCAATTCGATATAGCAACAGCCTTAATTCAGATGCCAAAAGATATTTTGTCTACTGCCAACACACGGTGGCTCCTAAATTTGGCCCCGTTCCATACGAAGATTTCGCCCACCTCAACCACCAAAATTGACGTCCTTGGACTCGGACCAAAATCCATGCCTAGAGTAATGAGATTGTGCGCAATAGGGCAGTGACATAGCAGTTCATTTTTTTTCGTTTCCAATTTTGGCCTGCCCCAACTACCAAAATTTATTTGAGATTTACACCAAAGTGGATATCCAGACCAATCTGATGTTGACCGATACCATGATGACCCCAGAATTTGCGCCGGGTGTTTTACAAAAATTACGCTTAAGCCGCTGCCCAAATTTTTGAACTTGGCCGATTTCGACCAAAAGCTATGTCTAACCATAATTCATTGTACCCGACACGACAGGTACAGTCATTTTCAAAAATACACGGCCCACGGCTTCAGCCGGCGGAGCGGCCGCAGGGCCGCACCGCAGCGCTGCTGTATCCGACCGGCGCTTGCGGCGAGAGTGCCCCGCATCCCGACAGCCTTCGCCCTTACTCTCGAGCTGTTACGTAACGCGCCTGATGAAGACTATGTACGGCGTTCGCCTGTTTCGCCGCTGGGGCTCGCTTCGAAAGAGGGCGCCTGGATATTCGCGGGTGTCTGCACGTGCCGTGCGGCCGCGAAAATCGAGTGTCTTGGCAAGGTGCTCTCGCTTTGCCGCGCTCACTTGCCGCTGCTTTTCAACAAGTATAGGCTCGCGCAGCGCTGAGATACTGCGGTTTGCGGTGGCGAGGCTTTGCTTTGTTCTAATTGCACTTCGTACGTATAATTGTGCCAAAAGCATGGTTTAAATTTTTTTAATTTCGTTTTAAGGCGCTTTAATGACCCATTACGAGAAAAGCTGGTCGCGTCTGTGTAGGGAGATGGTGCAAAAAGGAGGGTGCCCTCATCGGCATTGCCTACATCAGAAATGTAAAGCTGCATTAGGGTGGGTTATGGCTTATTGCTCTGCAACAGGGGTGGATGCTACTGGATTTCAGTGAATTACGTAGTATTCAGATGTATCACGGGCGTACTGCGGTGAATTCTGGTGGATCGCTATAGATTAAGGCTCGATTATATGAGATTAGGTTGGATTATGGTATATTATGTAGTGTTATGTAGTGTTAAATTTTAAACCGTGCTTTTGGCACAACTATACGTCCGAAGTGCAATTAAAACAGAGAAGCAAAGCCTCGCCACCGCAAACCGCAGTATCTCGGTACAAAAATCCGTACATCCGTACAAAAATTTTGAGCAACCGTTCTTTGTGCAGGGGTCCTTAAAGAGACGGTGGTGGCAGTCGTGCAAGCTGCGTAGCAGAAGTCAAGAGTACTGTGTTTGCAATGCCCAACAAAAGGGGTTTGCAGTGGTTTACAAAATAGGCAACCTGTCCTTGGTCCGGCAAACTGCTTGCTAGCACATTGAAACATTGAGCTTGCTGAGCCTGGCCAATCATATTTTTTTAAATCGATAATTCGTTCTTACAGGCACCTAGTACATTCTATGTCTGGACTTTATGTCAATATTCTTGTTCTGAGCAGAATGGTTGACTTAAGTCGGACACGCTCTCAAGTCAGAAGGGTAACTATAGGTTTATGGCTGATCGATGTATTAGTCAACGCTCTCGTTTACAGACGCATCTACATCTCTCGTTTACAGACGCATGGGACGCCCCACTCCTCGCTGCTGCCTGCTCGCTGCGGGTGCCAGAAGTTAGACTAGAGTGTTCTGGTTGTGCTGCACTTTGGTTTCCCCGCACGGAAAAAGGCCTTTAGTATGCTGCATCTGTTTTGCCGCATTGCATGTAACGTTTGCGGTGTATGCTAAGACGTGTACCGAGGATTACTACGCTCGTCAGTACAGCCTCGCCTTTTCTAACAAGGCCAGTTCCAGCGCTTAACCCTCAAGTATTTAGACCATCCTAAAACGAAAATAGGGAGGCTGCGAAAGTTATCATTGGCCTTTTTCGCTTCACAGCAATTCTTACGGTGCGATCTGAGGCTGAACTGAACACTATTTATGAACTGGTAAAGCAGCGTCGCTTTGCGCGCAATTTGAAACATCAGGCTACCCCTAGCGCCGCTGGACTAAAACACTACTTTCTGAGCCATATTGGCTACTACCAGCACCGCATGTTTATCGAACTTCTTGGAAGCCATCCAAGGTTAAAAAACAACGGCCAATGAATCGCATACACAGTACTTACGTGGTCATGGTGCACGCTTTTAGTGCACGTTAAAGAACCCCAGGTGGTCGAAATTTCCGGAGCCCTCCGCTACGGCGTCTGTTATAGCCTTAGTCGCTTTGGGACGTTAAATCCCATAAAACCAAACCAAACAGTACTTACGCGCAGTGTCAAAAGGAGACCCCGTCCTCGCGGCTGGCTCTAGGCATGCTGCAAGCACGATGCACGTTTATGCAAAAACAGCAAAGATAGAGTTTTCATAGCTGTCTTGTTTGGCAAGTTGACTCTGGTGTGCTACAGTCTGATTCACATCTCATATCAACGCCTCTATGCTGTGTTCTTGCAGAGCTTGACGTTATTAGGGATGGTCTACGCACTTTGGCAAATAACCACAGCAATGAATCGCGGCCCAGGTCTCTCCTATATGCTGACAAAAGCCAAGTAGTTAGAGTGCTACACTTTGTGGACAATTTTCCGGTCACTGTTGGTGGTATGTACCACATGCTGCAGTCATTTCTATGCCCTGACCGCGTTATGGGAGCTCTTCATTCGACGTGCGCCTCACCGAAGCTGATAAGGCGTCCTAACCTCCTGGTGTGCCACACCCGCTACCAATGTTCAAGCTTTCGGCACGACCGACCGCCCTTCGACAAAAGGGCTCTCCACGATTAATTTAAAGCCACCATGTGGACCCAACCTCCTCACAATCTACCTCGCTCTGAGGTGGTCGTCCAGTGGAGGCGTCGCTAATTTGAGGTATTGGGGTATCCTCGACATCCGGGTCACAGACCCCTACACTGGCATGCCTCTTCCGCCGAACTCCCGCCACGGACGCAACGCTAAATCTCTGTTTAAAACCTTTCCCATAATGCCGGCTGTGCGAAAACAAAATCTGCGCATCTAGGGCTATACCACTCCTGCCTAGCGCCAGGCACCAGCGTGCAGACGCACGGGCCAAACCACCAAGCTCTTTTAACATTCATCAACAGAACCAGACTGTACTTTACTCGTTTCGGTTATGCCAGAGGTCATACAAACATCCCCATTTGCACCTTTTATTTAATACATACTGCATTTTTTTAAATTTCTCTATGAAAAGCACCATGGTATGAGGGGTAGCGCTAACCAGGACTATGGAAAGACAACAAATAGACACATCACAGGCGCCACTTATGTTACCACCGTAGGAACCACCACAACCGGCGCAGCCAAGCGGCTGTGGTAAGTGTTTTTTGTCCGTCGCTTTGGTTACACTGCCACTCATGCTAAGGATCCCAGATGGAGTCTTGCACGAGATTCCACCCTTCACAAAAACAGCAATAAATTTCTTGTCTTCAATACAGGTGTTTTTGCAGTATTTTGGGACATTTTTCTGCAAGAACCGAAATTAGTAATGTAACAACAAAGTTTCTGTAACATTGAGCTGCTCCTTGTAACAGCAACAGTCCAGTTGTGTCTTGACAGCAGGCATCTTTACAGTACAACAGAAAAACCTGCTGTTGCTTTAGGACCAAAAAATTATTTTCCTTATTTCGGTTATCATTGCTTTCGTTTTGCCTGGACCCGGTTAACATGAAGGGCACGTAGGAGTGGGCTCCAATTATCAGCGGTTGGTATACACTGGAGAAGTAAACTATCTTCGAATCTTAAGAAAGCATTGAGTATTTATTTAAGGTACCGTTTGTGTAACGTCGGTATATGCTGGCGATAAAAAATCTTTGAACCCAAATAAAGCAATCAGTATTTCATTTGAGTTTTTCTTTATCATGTGAGATAAAATATAATTTCTCAAAAGTGTACTTAAGACACCTACATGCCACCGGCGATGTGCGAAGTAACCGCCCTTGTATTTTCAGCACACTGCTCGGCCATCGCAAATATGGTGGCCGCTTTCTCGCCTTCTACTTTCGTCAAACTGCGTTAACATTTGGCCTTCGTTTTGAACTTCCGCGACCAATCCGACGGTCGTTATTCAGGCACTCTTCATAGCAGAACTTTGCATATCCTGCAGAAGATTTAAATGTTCAACTCTTGTAGCTTCTGTACAAGCGCAAGCGAATTCCATCCTGAAGCAGCAGCGAAGCCAAGACTGAAAGAGCAGCGGAAGTTCCCAAAATTTTGTTGCCAAATTACATTAAAAAGGAAAAAAAGTTTCTACTCTAGCGTCGCACCGTGGATTGAAATCAATTCCGGTGAAAATGGTAAATTGGTAAATTGGTTTTTGTAAATTGTATTCAGGTAAATTGGTAAATTTGTAACTTGGTAAATTGGTGCTTGGCGCATGATGGCCTTAGTCGCCTATGTGCCATAAAACACAACAAACAAACAAACAAACAAACAAACAAATTGGTTTTTGAGGAAAGGAAATGGCGCAGAATCTGTCTCACATATCTCGGCGGACACCTGAACCGCACCATAAGGAAAGGGAGGAAGGTGGGAGTGAAAGAAGAAAGAAAGAGGTGCCGTATTGGAGGTCTCCGCAATAATTTCGACCACCTGGGGATCTTCAACGTGCACTGACAGCGCACAGCACACGGGCCCCTCTTGTGTTCGCCTCCATCAGAATGCGGCCTTCCATGGCCGGGTTCGAACCCGGGTACTCCGGCTCGGTAGACGAGCGCCTTACCGCTACCAGCTTTACTTAGCCACTCCTCAAGTCACCTGACCGCCGAGGCAGCACAATATCATGAAACATGCATACGCCCGTTGCTACCGATTGAACCATTTGCGTTGTCCTCAACCTTCATTCGTTCATGCTGTTGCTGTGGCCTTGTAAAAAAGCAGGACGAGTGACGAGATTAAAATACTCGCGTGTGGTATCAACAGCAGCAGCTTTAGGCTGGCTCAAATAAAGCTGAGAAGGTCGTCACGGCTGCAGAACCAGCCGTTCAAGGCGAAGAAGTGCGGTACGGTGGCGAAGAGTGCCAATCAAAGAAAGAAGCACAGAACCCTGACCATCACTTTCTGGAAGAAAAATAGGCGGTGAAGGCGACGGTACATAAATACCCAAAAGCGCCCAGGAAAAACGAGCGCGCTCTCGATGAAAGAAAAGCGAATTAGGACAGAACTCCTCAAGACATGTGAGCAACACGAGAGGGCATGTCCACCTCCCTTTCAAAAATCGAGATTGGGCGAAGGCGGCTGCCGCACCTGCTGGGACAGGACACGGCCAGCAGCCGTACCATGGGACACCATCCATGGGCCTTCAGAGAATGTCCTACGCGTTTTCCCGCAATGCATTTCATGCTTACACCTACACTGGGAGACGATATATATTGTCATTCAAAAAACCAACCGTCAAACAGGAGTTGACCAAGTTGTGAATGTGTTTATTAATTATTTGGGTATTTTTGTCCGAAGTGCAGGGAACAAGTTTATAAGCTTGAACAAGTTATTCTCCCTTGACTGCAGAGAGCTTGCCGCATGCGCACAATGCCTACCGTAATAGAGGAGATGCGGTGCTTAATCTATTCCGTGCGCCGTAGTTCGCTGATGGCATGACCGAGTTCGGAGGAAGGTCATACCGGTTGTTTTCGGCTCCCTGGCCCGAAACATGAGCGCCTGGTAGCCGAGTGCCCTTTCTGCCGACATAAAGCCTGCAGCTTAGCATCACATTACCACAGTTAAACTAGACACGTAATAACACACCAGTAGCGCTCACTGCGACGCTTCGTGCTGGATCAAAGCGAAGAGGGGACGGCATGATCTTTACTCTCCGTACCCTTCCTGCTCTCATAAATTAACTCCTCTCATGCGAACCTTCACACGAAACTTCAGGTGGCTCATCCACAAATATTGTCACTATAAGGCTCAAGTGCCCATTACAGCTCAAAGCACACACGTGAAACCGCTGGAACTCACCACGCACCACACTGTTTTTGAGGCAAAACGAGCAGCGCTCATTTAGGACATATACATCCGACGCCAACCTCACTTCCATTGAACAAGAGTGATACTTCTCATAGAACTTCTTTTACGCAATATCTGTTGTCCAATGACCGCATAGTCTGGTCGCATACTCCACGTACCTGGGAATTAAAATGTTTTCCTGGTCCCCTAGGGGTATAGACCTCACCATGTTGTCCAGTGCCCTCAAGCCAATCTAGTTATTTAACGATAGAATGAAGTCTATATAGGTACACGCGGCCAAGGCTCTCTGCTCCCGCATGCTTAGCTTGCCGACTATTGTAACATGTCATTTTCTTTCTTTTCTAGGCGTTCTACAACGATAAGTTTATTGAAAAGCACAAAACGACATTCTCGGTCTTGCAGTATTTTTTCATGCACAGCTCTGACGTTAACAAATCGCAACTACTGTCTGTGCATTTCACAAGGACTGACGGAACGTCGCCCCTAAAAGTGAGTTCTGTAGTCACTCTTGTACACTAGCGGCCACTTTTCCTAGAAATGTCCGAATGATTCATGAACTGTCCACTAACACAACACGCCTAGAAGAACCATACCTTGTAAATATTCGGTGCGCCTTATAAGCAGCAACTTAGAACAAAAGCGTTGCTTTTCTCTCGACACTGAATTAAATTACGCATCAGCAAATTAGATTTATCATGCAAGCAAGCCTTTTAGTTTTCGCATGCAAGATTCAAGTTATTGCAGAATCGACGAGTACCTTTCATATAAACCAATAGTTCTAATTTTCGAAATCGCACTTAGAGACATGACCCCTTTTTACGAGCATGCCCTGACTTCCCCGCGACCTCTCAAGGCGCAAGTCATCTTGAGTATTCTAAATTGCGATCACTATACTAAGATGTTGATTGATCCTAGGTAAAACGTGGAAAAGAGTAGTGGCTGGTCGTATGAAGAAATCAGCTATTCTACGTGCCATTATAAACGGTGCGATATTTAGCCACGGGCCATAGCTTAATCCAGGGAAGACGCACATTCATCTGAAGCTCAGTTTGCAGGCACCGCAAACTAAGTGTCGATTAAAAAAGGGGGGGGGGGGGGGGGGGCGAAGCGTGGCCTTGTGGTAGACCATCCGTCTCGCATTCGCATTCGGGAGGTGCTGGGTTCGATCCCCAGTGCCGCCCGGTACCCACCGGTTTCTTTAATGGGTACAAGATTTCCCCTGGCCTAGTGCTCGGCTCTTCTAGGGTGAGATGCTTAGGGAAAGGGCCTTGGCCACAGCTGCCTTCACGGATCAGATATACGGTCCGCCGTCAAGGAACCATAAATCCGCCTCGTGCGGTCGAAGCCCAAATTGTGGCCCTTTTTGCTCACAGCGCCGGGATTTGAAGGCGCAGGCTCCTTTCCCAAGCAATGCAACGCTAGGAAGCCGAGTACCAGGCCGGGACATAGCTTGAACCCACTTTGAGAAAATGCGCCCCGTTAAGATATCATCGGATTTCTTGAATTCGTATGATTTTCCCTGTCGATTGCCATTTCTTATCAACTGGTCTTTATTCCTTGGCGCATGCCGCAATCTTTCTCCTGCCAAAAATTACACCTATCATTATCGTATTTGTAACTGATTGCGTTGTCCCTCATTTCAATTCAGCCATTTTCTTTAGTCTCCATGTTTCTGCCTTATATGTAAATAGCGGTAACGTACAGTATACAGTGCTATTCCTGATGCTTTAGGGAAGACCGCCACTAAACCTATGTTATCTTGAAGGAAGCATCGAAATTGGCAATTTCCCCAAATACTGTGTGACGTTTGAGCTATGAAGCGTGCTGTAAAATTAAAATAAAAAAGGTAGCTAATGCATTCTTCCCCATTAGCTAACCATGCAAGTTTTAAAGTATATGCTGACGAGGTAGAAGAGTGCTGCCTGCGACAGATTAATTTGTTCATTCAGAACACTTCTCTTCATTTTTATTCGTTTTAGGGCAACATACCTGACACGAACATGGGATTCACTCTGCCGACGTCGACACTCTACGCGTACGGCACATACACGGGAAAACAAGGCAACAAAAAGTAAGACAATTTTGAAACCTTGTGCGAATGCGCGTCCGAAAGGCGTTGGAGAGCAAGCGGCGGCAGACATGATTTCCATCCTCTTTTCAGAAGGTAACCAAAGCATGACCTTGTGCCGTGGAGATGCAGTAACCATGAGGCGACACTGAGAAGCACGAAAGCGTTAAAGCTCCCGTTATGAGTAAATTATGGGGTAGTCTTAGCCGGTATTTCTAGCTAGAAACACCGGGTGACGCACCTTAGGTGGGCAACCTAGGACGTGTGAATTTGTGACCCCTAGATAGCGTGACCATCAAATTCTGAGCAGGCTGACCACCGCGGCAGGTGGCAGTTAAATTACGGAGTGGTCGCCAGGTGTTGCCCAGGTGGACCAACTTCGGTTGCGCAAACACCACGGATGGGAGCACCTGCCATCGCACAGCCCTGTGTTACAACCGCTGCGCCACTGCTTCCGCAGCGGTATGAGGACAAGCAGGGATCTATGAATGGAAAGTCGAGAACGTTAACCCACTCAAGCTTTTACGTCATAATCTTAATACGGGGATGAAGTGTGCCCACAATTTTAATTTCAATTTTTGTTTCATTGCTTACTGCGCAGTCCTAGTACCAGCCTTCTCTCCCCACGTCAAAAACAAAAAGAGGGAGAGGAGATGAAATTTTACAAGCGCTTTACGAAACCACAAAAAAGGGCTAGAAAATGGAGCGAAAAGCTAAATGCAGCGAAACGTTCAGCGCTTAAAATATGGAGAAATAGAATGGAACCTGCGAGTGATAATAAATCAACAGGTATGCAGAATTGTATCGTGAATTGATATAGTAGACCAACGTAGCTGTGGGCTGATTTTGAGCAGCTGTACTCACACAAGTAATCAACTTATCTGAGATCTTGTAGATTTCCCACTTAGTTTGGGTCATTCAGTATATGCTGATGAGCTCCGAAAGGCAGTTCAAACTGAGACGCGATCCAACATCTGCGACTGATATCGATGGTAAATGCTCACGGTCGGCGTCATGCTGAAGCCACAGTACTCATGTATTTGGCTTGCTGTTGGGAGCCAGTGCTAACCGCGCACGAATGTGTGCGTCGCCAGTCGAGGTGCCAGTGAGCACCTGCCGCACAAGGAACGTAGGAGCCTCCTCCGCAGAGAGCGAGAGCGCGTCGGACGAAATAAATTCTACCTGCCAACGAAACACGGAAGGAACTCTATCTGAAAGTACTACGAAACTATTGCCAAACGAATATTTACGGGCTTTATTCTGCACTGTTGCTGGTTAACTCTTCTTAGCGTTGCTCAGGTCGACAAATTCTGGCTCGCCTTCCGGTGTTCAAAGCCACCGGTATCTTGCCTCTGGCGGCGACACTGGCTTTGATCGTAGCTTCGTTCAGCTTACCGTGCGGTTCGCGTAGATAACACTCTTGCCTATGCACCATTGCTTGATTAGTGGGCAGGAGAGGCAGAAATGCTCTCAAAACATGCGCTTCACGCACCCCACTGTTGCCATCGTCCTCTGAGCTCTTATTCCGACGCACGGAGCAGCTTCCGGCTCTAGCCACCGATCAAGTGCGCATTGTGTCTGTATGAGAAAATCTGCGCTGATAGACGGAACGACCGTGTCCTCTTAGACATGAATGTTTTATCTCAAGCTGTGGCAATATTGAACAAATACAAAATTAAACAATACAATATACATATTAAACAATACAATGCAAATACAATATTAAACAAAGGTGCGCTAGCAGTTCGGTTTTCGTTTCTTGCTCCGGTGTTCAGACTGAATGTCCACGGATGGCAGTTGCTCGGCTAGCGGTGATGAATTAATCTCCGTATTTGCGGAATTGTTCATTATCAACATTCGTATATCGCTGCGAGTCTTCCTTGCACTCTTATCACAGCGCTGCAACGGTCAAGCGATGCGCCACTACACTTCAATGGCAGCTGCTGCCATCAAGGAGAGATGGGTTGCGATCCAGGTTGCTCTTCGCGTGCAGCCTGTCACGATTAAATCAGCTGCCCCCTGACACTGTTGACAGGCTGCTGATGCTCAACTGCCGGGCCTCAGAGCAGCCTGCCTTAAAGCCGCCTTCAGACAGCCAGGCAGGCAGTGGCAAAATGCGGGGAATGGCAGCTGTAAGTGCTGCCGCACTGAAAATGGCCCAAGTGTACTTGCGCAACGTATTGTACCGAGGCCTTATTGCGGCTGCTATGTCAATTTCATTCTCGCTGGCCCTTTTTAGAGCGCAGCTCTTTGGCGTCCGTTCCTGGGTTTCGCGTCGTCGTCGGCCTCGTAACCAGCTCCGCCCCCAATGTCACGCTTTTCAATTGGTCGAAATGCTCGTGACGTCACAGTGCGCGAATTTCAAATGGGGCCAATTGTACTTTGGCTAGTAACCATGCAACCAATCAAAGGGATCGTATAGTGATGCTGCAACTAAGTTGGATTGAGTTTAGTTAATTGCTTAATTAATCAATTAGCCTAATTAATACAGAGGATAATGAAGAGGTCAGAAGAAAAGAAAAGAAAAGAAAGACGCGCGCCGCAGCGACAACAGCGTCCGCGGAAGGAGACGCTGCTGAAAAAAACAGATAAGTACGAAGCCGCGTTCCCTCCACCACCACGCACTTCCCCACTCAGTAAGACGTTGCTCGTTTCATATACGTTGTGTCCAACATCCTAGACAGTTCCAACAATTGACAGGTTTATGACAGAACACGATGGATAGAAATGCAATAATATAAATATGAAATAGCCTAATTAACCTTTCTAGTTAGACCGCATAAATCAATAAAACCGAGAACGAAATTGGTCGAGTTGGGGAATCGAACCAGGGTCTCCGGAGTGCGATAAGAGCACGCTAGCCACTCCGTAATGCCAGCTGAATGGTTTGGAATGAATAAAGGCGCGTCTAGCTAATACGGCGTCTTCGTTCACTCCCATCTTCCCCCTTTCCCTTACGGCGAGGTGCAGGTGTCCACCCAGATATGCGAGAGAGAGATACATTTCATTTCCTCAAAAAATAAATTTACCGTCCAGCAAGGCGTACAGCCGAATTGGCGATGGCGTTCTGTGGACTCCCTGGCAGCGTTGCAAGACGCTGTCGCGTTCCACTCTTACAGGCGAAGCTTAACATGTTAACCACACATCAGTAACACACGCAGACAGCCAATGGACGCGTCATTCGCTGGCAGCACTTGATTCATCATTCACAACCACATTCTTAACGTACGCTCCCTTGCCGCACATGCCAAGGACGTACACCACGATCACATTCTGCGCCATACCTCTGTACTTTGCTTTGCTGAAACCTGGATGGATCCCGAAGAGCCTCTCGAAATCATAGATTTCCTATACTGCTGTGGTGCTCGCAGAGACCACAACAGAGCGGCGGGAGTCGCTATCTACTTGCGCACAGGTCTCTCTGCAATACCAGTCGAAATGTTTGGCACGTCACATGAAGTTGGCGAACTGTGCGCCGCAAAGTTGCCCAACGGCTTGCTGGTAGTAGCTGCCTACTTCGCCCCTACCGCACTCACGAAAGACGTCGTGCACTTCCTGCAACTCGCATTAACCGTCCATCGATCCACACCGATGTTAGTAGTGGGGGACTTTAATGTTGACATAAAGACAAACAGCAATTTCCTAACACTTATGCGGGAGAACATCCCGTTCCTCTCGCTCGTAACGCGTCCCACGGCTGTGACAACCTCGCGAGGCACTTGTATAGATCTCGTCTTTGAGAATCAAGCATTGGTGTACCAAGTCGAACATATATCAGTCTATTTCTCAGACCACAAAGCTTCCTTCATGACTGTCAAGAACTGTTAGTGGAGTCTTTGTTAAAGGAATACGTGTGAAAAATAAAAAAAAAATTCTGTGATAGCGCATACATGTGTTGCTCGATTTCTTTGCCTCAATCTATCGAAAAGGTGAAACAGCTTATTTGCTGCGCTCAAATTTCGCATTAGGAAGTAACGTAATCGTCGGTACATTTTTTTTATATTGGCAGTGGCCGCCGTTGCTGATACGAAAAGAAATGTGGCAGCAGCAAGCTTGCTTGTGTTCAGCGCACTTTGTAATTTAAATTCACATAGAAAAAAAAAAGAGTGTCTGTGTCTAATTGTCCCCGTGAAAGAGGCACTGTGCCTGGCCCACCAGCTACTCTGCACTTATTTTAGAATATTCGGTCTTTGGGCTGTTCTGGCAAAGCTGTTTTGATTCAGTACCCCACGATGTAGGGACGTAAAAATGTTTACTACAACTTTGAAGGCATTTGAAGGCATAGCGTGAAGGCATACGCATGACAAAAAAGATATACCGTTAATTTAAGAAGAACCGCGTTCAAACAGCAAGCATGAATGGAAGCGGCGGCCCAAAGTTTATATTGAACTGGAAAGTGCCCAAATATGCAGCAACGGTTATTGAAGAATGAACACACTGTTTCATAGGACGACAAATTCTGTCATGCAATGCAAGAAGTCATTCGACTGAAAGCACCTAGAATGCACTGCGAATTGGTTGACTCATTAAGAGGATGCACAGCCGTGCAAGACATACAACAAGCCATGCGCCTTCGAGCACATGTGAGCTCTATGCCGTGCTGCGTGCACTAATCAGCTGGTCCACCGGTTGCAGGCGGCGATGTTTCTACACTCGGCAAAGGCTCCCTGTAGGGCCGTCGGTAGCAAAATTAAACGTGCACAGCTTCAAAGCCTGGCAGATAGCAGATCAGATATGCCTGTGCCGACATTGCAAGCGATGTACTTTAGAGCGCTGCTTTTAAGCCCCGTTAACATTTGCGAGAAACTTCTCACAGCAGATCTTCATCACCGGCGCCGTCGCCTTGCAGCTCCGTGGAATGGCGTCCACACTACGCGAGTTTGTTCTTATAGCGCGTCTCTCCGGGGCTGCACAGCTGCAGAGTCCGAGGAACTAGCCGTTGCTCTAGCGGTGGCGGAGGGCTATAGTACCGGGCGGTCACTAACAATACTCACGGACTCTCAAACAGCCTGCCGAAATTACATGAATGGCGAGATATGTCGTCACGCGCTCCGTATACTCCTCGCAGCGAGCGACAGAATTAAAAAAAATGGCTGAGGCTTAGCTAAGGTTAAGCCTAGTCAGATGCGAAGCATATTGATGGCTAGGCTTAGTAATACATGGCTTTCCTTGGTTGAATACTTGGTCATTTTTATGCAACCACTAGAAGTGTAGCAAGGATTGCCGTGGCAGCTATATACGGGATCATCGGTGAATTCAATGCAGAGTGTACAACCGCTGCCCCAGCACCGGCTACAACAGCATTCTTGGCACCCATGGAAAGTACATTGGAAACACCCTTAGTTATTCCACCACCGCCACCATTCCCTATAGACTGTATTGATGTACCCCCAGCAGCAGCAGGCAGCGCCTCTGATGTGGAGCCTCCACCGCCGCGGCCGACCGCGCGAGCCGGCAGCCCATCTCTCCTCTGCTGTGACGTCATGTTGTCACGTGGTCAGCCGCCGCGCCTCTGATGTGGAGCCTCCACCGCCGCGGCCGACCGCGCGAGCCGGCAGCCCATCTCTCCTCTGCTGTGACGTCATGTTGTCACGTGGTGTCACGTGGTCAATGGTAGCTCCACCGCCGCGCTCGACGGGCTGTAGTGTAGTTGTAGTAATATGCTTCGCATAAAAACCAAGAAGAACAAAACGACAAGATCCCACACAAAATTGTGTGGGTACCGTGGCACACGGGGGTGGCAGAGAACCAAATGACCGACAGGATAGCTCGAGGATACATTACTTTCCGAGCATCCGACGAGACTCCGGAACTCGCGCCAGCAACCAGGGAATACTCGGCCATACTACAAAACTATAGAGGCAGAAGAATACGATATCCCCCACCGCACAAATCTCTCAGCAGAGAGGAAGCTGTAACTTGGAGACAATTACAAACAGGCTCTTTCCCAAACCTACATATACTAAACAAAATGCACCCTACCATATACGCGGACAAATGTCCTTGGTGCGACGAAAAACCTACTCTATATCACATCACATGGGCCTGCCAAAACATAGACGTGGTCCCCAAAATACAAAACCCGAGTGCGGAGCAATGGGAGACTGCTGTCGAGCGACCGCTGTGAAGACCAACAAGGTCTGGTACAGCGAGCTCAACGGGCGGCAGCGGCGAGCGTAGCCCTGGACTGAGGGCAACCGACCATTGATTAGAAGCGGGCGACTTCAACAGAGAAGGCTCCTGGGGATATATCCAAGACGTCTCGGAAGATGCCCCCAAACCGCAGGAAAAAGCACAGTGAAAATAAAGTTTTCCCTCCCTTCCTTTCTTCTTCTAGTCTATCCCGTGATACCACCGACGGCTCCTGCTGCATCTCCATAGGCGAGCATAGACCAGATTCCGCCCGCTCACGTTAGGTCGTCTTCTCGCTGTCCTGTAGTGGCCGCGGTCGACGGCAGGTGAGTGACGTGACGTCATGATCACCTCCCATTGGCTGTTTTCTTCTGCGGAAAGGAAAAAAAGTGGTAGGGTTTCGACGTAGGTAAACCGGGTGTATATACGATAGCCTGCGTTTAGCCTGGTTTGCTAATTTCTTGGTCATCGGCCCGCCTGGAAAGGATAATAGACTCTCGTTCAGCTCTCATCAACGTTAAGCTGATGTGACCTATTCGTGCCGCAGATAGAAGTTGATGAATACGACGGTGTGCAATCCACAGGGTGAGAGGCTGTTGTATTCTAGCTAGGGGCTGGATCGCCTACGGCGCTACTACTCTCGTGCAGAGGCCGGCGAAGCTGATACGTGTGCGCCGTCGCTGGTTCAAAGCCCAGTCGCGGCTGTATTTGTTAAGGCGTAAGCGTTACTTGCTCTATTGAACGAAAACCCGTCTTCCTGTCTTCCTGCACGCGTGTGCGTGTGAGCGCGCACGCGCGACGCGTGTCAGTCAACGCTCTATGGTACTTATAAAAGATGGCATCCGCGTGCAACCTCGCAGGTGGAGTCTAAATTAATTACTGGTCACAGAGGTTGCTTGGGACAACCTGGATCGCGCAAGTCGAACCACAGACAGCAGGAGCTATCCGATGGCAGTGGCATAGCGCTTAACCGTTGCACCAGAACGCCAGAAGAGGTACGAGGACTCCCAGGGATTTATGAATGCTTATTCGATATTCTGCGAAACAGATTAGCATAAGGACAGGATACAAAAAACGCAAATCACAGGAAGGGCGCTGTTTCGCGTTTTTTGTCCTCGTTCCGTTGCACTGTGTTAATCTGTTTCGTACAAAGTAGGAACCAACTAGCCCACACCAGAATCCTCTGGGAACCTAATTCCAAAAAAACCTATTCTGCATATTTGGACATTAACCCATTAGCTACCGCTGCACCGGACGTTTGTGATGTGGGGCACTTGTGGACTTGCTCCGCGACGGCTCCTATTAGAAAACGGCTCCTCAGGGAAGTGGGCCTGCGGTGGAACTCCAATGTAACATTGGGAAATGGGTTATGAACAATTAGTTCACCAGCAGACTCTGCGATTACTTGGGCGAAACTGGTCTCCAATCCTTCTTTTAACTTTCTCTTTCGTACCTTCCACTCCCGCTTTCTCAACCTATGCC
The DNA here is from genome assembly GCF_055824585.1 of Amblyomma mixtum. Taxonomy (NCBI): domain Eukaryota; kingdom Metazoa; phylum Arthropoda; class Arachnida; order Ixodida; family Ixodidae; genus Amblyomma; species Amblyomma mixtum. Next base: position 68,674 of record NW_028317729.1, on the reverse strand, counting down.
TCATGGCAGAATTGACGAATTGAAAAAAAAAGAAGAAAGAAAGCTATCGCGTCATATCCTTGAGGAGGAGTGGGGGCCGAGGCACGATGGTGGGGCTGCCTTCACGATGTCATGCATAGAGAGAACTGCCAGCCGCGTGGCACCGGGTTACATCACGCCACGGCGCGCGTTGACTGAGTTCACAAAGTGAGCGGGCACGCTTTCTCTTTCTCGCACGTAAGTAGTGCTAAGTGTCTAAACCTACTTTTTTTTTATTTGAGCGTTGGGCTGTTGCTTTGCTAGGCTTGGCCGATGTCACGTTCAAGGTCGCTCCAACCTTCACTCCAACAAGAACGCAGCTCCTCCTAATTTACTTGAGCTTCCTCACATTGGCTGCGGCTTGCAGGACGCGCCTCCGAACTAACCCGGTTTACTCGGAGGCTTCATACGATGTTTTTGGCTGGGATCGTGTTAAGTAGTTCTTCGGCACTAGAGTTCCTCCTGGACCGATCGTTCTGCGGAGCGGGAGACCAACCGGTCTGCCGCAGGAAAGCCCGTTTGTGCGCGAAGTCGTGCGCGGGAAGCATTCTACGTTGCGCGTTTTCCCATTAGTGTGAGCGTGCATTTAGGCACCCTTTCCTAGACTTAGCGGCGTGCCTCGCTGTAAGCGTAAGCTAGCGCGGAGCACAGCGGATGATGAAAGACGGCGACAGAGAACAAAGCCCCAGGATGAAAGAGGAGGCGGAAGGTAGTACGGTAGCGTCACTGGACTGGCCACTGGTAGGACGTCACTGGTAAGGTATGCGGCGAGCGCGTCGCCAGAAGTGCCAGTTGTGGTCGCCCTTTTCTCAGATGTATCACCACAGTCGCGGCACCGCTGTCCGTTCGCGCAAGGCGATGCTCAGCCGCGGCGGATCTCTGTGCGAGCGGTCGCAATGAACACTGGAAAATGGTTTAGAGCTTACAAGGAGTGATAAGTGTAACTCATATCAAGCATTTCACCTCCGATAACGCTGGAGTAGAATGACACGAACGACGTGATATTTGAGTTTGGGATATTAAAACTGGGCATACATTTTTACAACTCGCCAAGGGTTATATTATATTTAGATAATTTCGTTCTTTTTGCAACAGCTATAAAGTAGCAAGGCGGTCTGTAGACGCCAAGAATGCATTCGCTTTGAGCCATAAAAGTGCGCTAGGTGGCATTGCAACCGTTTTCATGAAGGGGGAGTGAAGACAAACTGATGTTGGCCTCCATCAAAACCTTTCGCCATTCTAATGATTACAATGCACATTAAATGAAAACGGAAAATTTACGAGCTAGAAACGAAAACAATGAAATATAGAAGCCAGGGTTTGCTAGTCGACATATGCAATATCCTACGTTACGTCACGAAGATATTTCAGGGTGGTTAGGCTACACAAAGATTCAAGCGAAAACGGCTGCCACCGAATAATATTTGGTGCACACGTAAGGAGTTTCAGTATTGAGGCGGAAAAATTCCTAAATACAATTGTCTCAGGACTAAATGCTCGTTTTCATCCGAGGTACTCTTGAACCGAACCAAAACGAGCAGGGGATAGAATTTTACTGAACGCAACAGTATGATAGAGTTGTCATCAATGTTCCCTCTTTAATGCGGCCTTGTAGTTTTTCTCTTTTTGCGCTATAAAATGTTCGCCGCACCAAAGCGCCGCATAGCTTCACATCTTACTTTCCTTCACATATTCTCAAGAGCTTATACGAGCGCACTTTTCTGATCAAGTTACCGTTTGTCATATAAAAAGCGTATTTTGAGAATATTTCGCGATCAGAAATGAACCCCTCTAATTTCAGAAAACAACCCTTATCGAACAAAAAAAAATAAACATTCTACAATTGCCTCAATTATCTTGCTCAAAAAGAAAATGCGGGCCATGTTTCTAAAATTAAAAAAAAAGAATGAAAGTAGTAAAAGGCCCGCGGCGGGTTTAATTCTATGATATGTTATCAGAATCAGAATCATTTCATCCAATATCGTGACGATGTTGGGTGCGCCGACAAAAAGAAAATGGAAAGGCTTGACGAGGCCGACGCACCCTACAGAGGCACTGCAGTGTTACATAACGTGGCACTTTCGGAAAACAAAAGAAACAAAAATAACAAATCTGGTATTAGGCGTTAATCATTTCGGAATCCTTATTTAAATGTCATTGAAGAGTGCAGCTTAAAATTTGTCAACCATAATTTGTTGGTATCTTTGGTACATTTCATTTTAATATCGATCGCGTAGGGTATTTTGCTTATCTGCGTTGCAAGGCTGACAGCTTTATCATTCGACGATAAGTTTTATCAACACAGGTTTTATACTTCCGTAAAGTTTCGCACAGCTGTGGCAAACGGATAGGTCGAAGTTCATTGAAAATCGGTTCAGAGTGTTCTAGTCAAGAAGCGTTAATTACCTTTTCCTGAATAACAGCGCGAACTTGGACGAGGACAGAAGAAAGACACATGGACGCGACACATGGAAAGACACATGTCCTCGTCCGAGTTCGCTCTGTTATTCAGGAAAATGGCGTACCAACTCGCCCAAGCTTCCGCTTTAGCGTTAATTACATTTCGAACAGCTTTATTTTGAAGGAGGCACAAGCGGTTAATATTCGTAGAAGACGTGGTAGCCCAAATCAAAAAGCATTAATTTATAACAGAAGAACACAGTGCACTATAAAACATCTTCGTAATACTCTTCGGCGTGAAATATTTCAGTCGACACAAAATACCGTCAACGTTTGACAGGTTGTTCAACACCATGTCAACGTGATCATTCCAGTTGAAGTTGTCATTAAGAATAACACCTAAGCTTTTTACCGCAGGCAACGTTTCGATAAGTGACTTACCGATCCTTAAACAGAGCGGTGGCATATTTGTTAACTTTTTACGACGCCTGAAAACCACAGTCTTCGTTTTGGCGGTGTTTATGTTAAATAAGTTATCCCCAAACCATTCTAGGAGCAACTGTAAACAATTTGTAGCTTGTGTTTTGAGATCTGGCAACTATGCAGCTCTAAAGAATAAAGTGGCCTGGTCTGTGTAAATGACGAAAGTTCGAAGTTTACTGGTACACACAGTATCGTTAAGATATAGAAGAAACAGCAATGACCCCTAGATACTAACTTGCGGTACATCTGAAACGATGTGACCAATATCAGATAAGTCATTATTTGTGTTTTTGCGTAGGGAACTACGGTTTCCCATTAGTCGAGTACTGATCATATACAATGTAAGACAGCACACGAGCAAAACTGGCACAACCGAAATACCGGAAAGAATTATCCGCTGTTATGAAACAGTTTAATTGCAATGACTTTGTCATGTATGACTGAGGAAAAATTTCACAGTATCGCTTCAGCATGCTAAAACGTTTTTATTCTTTTGATGTTTTTCCAGAATAAAAATTTCCACTCACGAATACAAGGAAGCTTCCACGAAAGAAACTTTCGAGCTTGATCCAGGGACGAAACGGCCGGAGGTGATAACATTTGACATCATGGCCAACCTTATCACCGCATCCGCTGGGGACGGTCAGATAGACGCCGAAACGAATGTATTGGGCGGGGAAAAGTGCAAGCCATGTATAGTATCCATCGAAGAAAATTTCACAGTAGACTCCGTCATAATAGTAAGTACCTTCGCCTGACCCTCCCCCTCCCCACGCACATGTGTACTTGAAGCGATTCCTCTGGAATCGGCAGAGCAAATCAGAAAAAAGGAGTTGTAGCTATCTTGATTTTTCGCGGAGTGTAGCTTCGATAGCTCCTTGAATTCGGAATGGCAAACACCTTTTCAAGTTCCCAGCATTGCTGAAGAAACGGTGACAATGCCTCTATATGTGATCCTATTCCTCACTGAATTTAACGTAGAGCGCTTACCCCAAGAATAAATTTATGAATTAATTAATTCAAAAACTATTGAACATTAATGAAACAATGTAATGAATAGATGAAAAGAATGAGAAAATGAATAGATCACAGTTTGTGCTCTCCAGTTCTCTCATTAGCTGTCATTGTGTGAGTGTTTGGACGGAAAAGGCAGGGCCTTTGCGGAAAATATAGAGCCTGCCCAAGAGGCCCTGGAGCTTACTTCTCAAATGTCTAGTGAGGCCATTATAACATATGTTTTTGAACGGCACGCGCGATGCTTATTCTTAACTTGATGAGATCTGATACGCCGGTGGAACACTGGTGATACTGTGGAGCGAGCCACAAAATGTGGTCCGGAATTAAACCGCATAGGCTGTTTACTTGTGGTGAAGGCTACAAGTGAGATCCAATGACAAATGCTCGCACTTTTTTACTTTTTTTCCTGCAGCACACTGGCAGTTACAACGAATTTTAGGTAAGTGTTCGGTCTTTGTGCCTTTGTTATAATGCCGTTTGACGTCTCTATATTTTCGAATGCAATGGGAATATTTAGCGCCACAGCCTTTCTTCTAAGAATTTCTTGAACATGTCCGTGTAAGATTGCACCATCGTACGCGCTTGATGCCAACCGTGAGGCTGGAGGAGTCAGAGAATGGCAAATAGATTGCCCGGGTTGCCTCTTAGCCAGTCTCTTAATGATATGCGTTTCAGTTAATGCGCACAACGCGTATGACATGCTACCGCAACAGCCATACTTCCTAAATCAACAAACAAGAATTTGCCTGCAGTGCATACCGCAGTCAGCGAGCTCCCCGATAGACGATCAAGATCGCAGATACGGGCATGCAAACATGCGAAAAAGAAGGCGGCATCTTATAGGCGGTAGCACCTCCATTGTTAGAAGGCTCGCAGACATGCAATTTCTGCGTGCATCTCGAAGGAGCTATATCCGCAAACAGCTCAGGCACTCATCCTCGTTGTCACTCCACAGTAATAAGTGCTGAGTGATTTAACCTGTAACTGTGACAGAGCCTTTTACTACCGCCATTGGGCCTCAGATGCGGATTTACGTAGACGCTGCTCGTCTCAGTTCCTTGAGGCCCGAATTGATACCACTGGCTATCTGCGCATTTCCTCGAAATGTCATGTCGGCTTGCTTCTGAGATGACTGTTTTCACGGCCTCGTTCCTCTCATTCCTCAGGCATCAGTGCCCTGAGCTAGCTTCAAAAGTGCATCCGTCCCTCAGTGGAGCGTAGCACCACGAAAATTGTTGGCGAAAGCGGGGAGCAGTTTTCAGTTCAACCTGCAGCATTTTCGCGACTGAGACTTCCCAATTATTACCTAGACTGACCGCTGATGGCGCTGCACTTCGTCACCATGAAGAGACACTCTTCTCGTGACCTCAAAGGAATGTTGAGAGTTTGCATACCAACCAAAGACGCGCTAAATTTAATATAGAAGCGAAAACGCGCTTTGAATTAGCTTAATTTGTTGCCAGGAGAGACCATCGCGACGCATCGGCCGATTTCGAACCAGAAAGCGCATTTTCAGCTCAACACTACCAAAGCCAAATACGAAACATCGTTTCCCCTGCATTACCGCATGTAGACTAACTGCTGCTTAAGAAATTCGCATACACACATGCGCGACTTTTACCACTAAGCAACATGGCTTAACTATAGGCCCCAGCTTTTCATTACAGTATTTCTAAATCCAGCGGAAACTTCCCGCCGACATCGATCCCGGATTTTTCCGATAAATGCGGTATTGCGGTGGCATCCAGACAATCTTGAAGGTATTGGTGAGCGCTATGAAATACGGAAAAAGGACGGACACACAGGACGTCGTGTGTGTCCGTCCCTTTTCCGTATTTCATAGCGCTCACCAATACCTTCAAGATTCTATTTCCAACTAGTCCCAGTAGTAGCTCTTTTGACCTTAATCATCCAGACAAGGAACGCAGGCAGCAGGGATGAGACTCGTGTCTACCACATGCGTTCAGCCGCTTCGCCTATGGGGCGACTCAGGAAGGTTGCCGCAGTAATTATCGGGAGCACAGTCATGCAGTAGCACAGCGGACAGAGATTTGCAAGTTTCCTATTTTCCGCTGATTAGTTTGCGTCCATGCGACAGGAATTCTAGAGGGGTGCTTTACAAGCATCGGGACTTAAAACTGGATGACCCTGCTTAGTGGAGGCACTGCTGGACCCAGAAAGGCGCGTCTACATTGTGAGGCCATTTACTGCTCGTGATTGAAGTGCTGTGACATTCTTAAGGATATGCATTAATCTATCCCTTACAGCCCATTGGGCACACTATGCACATCAATAGAAGGAAAACCGAAGTTATACTCGGCATGAAACGCGCAATATTCCAGTAGACCCCCGAGCACTAGCCCCCGACGTTGGCAGGCCTTAACTTAAGCGTCCTCTCAGATCGGGCGATATTGTTTGCTTCTAATGTGGAAGCACGCGTCAACGAGCAACAAGCAATATTATGTATATATATATATATATATATATATATATATATATATATATATATATATATATATATATATATATATATATATATATATATATATATGTATATATATATATATATATATATTCTATTCAGTAGGGGTTTCAATGGCCCAGTTTACTAGTTTAGGTACAGTATTACGACAAACGCGACTGTTCTTTTAACGTTTACTTTGCCAACAGTTTCGGGAATGGTATTCCCTTCGTCAGGGCAGGCTTACAATGAATCCGTTTCGTCAATAGAGGGACACAGAACAAGCGAGGAGGTGTAATCTCCGCCCTCGAAACAAACTTGAGAATGAGGGCAAGGGACCGTATAATAGACAGCACGACAAGTCTCACACGGGCCGCGGCTGAACAACAACAACAACCAGAAAAACAAACAGGGAGGTGGAAATGATAAAGTAGTATCAAAGAACGAGTTTGGACAGCACAGCGATAGAAGGGGCAAAAGAGCGTTAAACCCGGCTCTCGGCGCACACGGATGCCGCTACGAACCCACCCCCCCCCCCCCCCCCACCAACACGCGCACACCCCCGCACGCAAGACGCCGCCAGGGCCGAGGGGGCGGCCCGTACCAAGTATCCTGAGACGCTTGAAGGGGACGCGTTCGAGAGACGGCCAACACTCGTTAACCGCTGCAACGACAACCTGCGACAGTGCCCTCTGTGCTGTGTATTAAGGCGAAAGCCTTTAATGCCTCATACTGTCGTTAGCAGACGCGTCGGCAGCCGTGTCGACAGACGCGTCGGCAGAAGTGTCGACAGACGCGTCGGCAGCCGTGTCGACAGACGCATCGGCAGAAGTGTCGACAGGCGCGTCGATGAGTGTCGACAGACGCGTCGGCAGATTCGCCCGCCTTTCGGCGTCACTGCTTAAAAGGCTCAAGGTTCCAGCATGAATAAAGGCGCATCTAGTGAATGCATGGGCTTCATAAATAAAATAAAAGGAGTAATATCAAGAAAAAGAAAATACAAAATAACAATAAGAAAATAAACAAAAATACAAACAAAATAAAAATATGCGAAAATAAAAATAAAAAACAATAAAATTAAGAAAAGAAGCAAAAAATAAATAAAAAACAAAATGTGAAAAATAAAAAGTAAATAAAAACAAACGGTGACCAGGAAACGCTTTCGCCTTGGAGCACTTTAGAGAGCCAAAGTACCCCCTGAATTTTTTTGCCTCATTTCGTCGCTTTGCTCACCTGTCGGGCTTTTCTACCGGACAATCTGGCGCCCGTTTTCCCATAAATATACTAGGCTGTCCAAACCCCTGTCCCGCAGTGCGCTTCCGGTGAAAAAACAGCGTCCGTCGGGTAAAGTACTGAGGTAGCCCGAGCGCCTAATAGGAAGACAGAGATGAATTTGGGGGAACAAAACAAAAGCAGGGAAGAACAGAAAAAAATTAACTCTAAAAATGTTTAAAGAAAATGTAACACAAAAAATGTTAACGCACACACAGGAAGTGAAAAGAAAAAAAGAAAAACTATTGATTAAATGTGGCGCCAAACAAATATGACATGGTGAGAGCACTTTCATAAATTTTGGCGCAGTGCATGTGGTTTCGAGACTTGCCTGCACGCGCAGGTTAAATCATTCCAAGATTATCGAGTTGAGTTGATGTTGGTGTAAGTAAATAACAAATGACAAGGAATATGTAGAAAGATGAAAATGAAAATGGCATGAAAAAAATAAAATGGGGCACAAGAACTTATACAAAAGTTAACAAATTGAAAATAATAATACATATGTGCGGGAAACGCGAAAGGTCAGCGGCCCGCGGAGCTGCCGCGTGGTCCCAACGGTCTAGGGGATAGATCAAAGGTGTCTATTTGGGATGGAACGTGGATGCTGGAAGGAGGTTGGACAAAAAAGTACTCAGGAAATAAACTGCCAGATTCCCCGTCACTTCAAAGTGTGTCCGCAGTTGTCAAGAACAAGTTCCGGCATATTCAGATAATAAAGCAGTCCAAGGCCTATTACCGGCGGAATTTCCTACGTTGGCTCCATTAAGCAGGAAAGTCTCCCGGGAGTAGCGTTCATGCCATGGGAGAACGTGCCGAATTTATGAATGAAGTATGATTTTTTTTGTTCTGTGTAATAGGTGTTACGGAACCCGGACGGGAGAATGATTACATGGATGTTTTCAAAACTGTGGAGTGGCAGACGCAGGTGCCTGGAAAGGGGCAAGTTGCGTAAGGATGACAAATGCGCTTTGTGGTTGTTGAAGCGGAGACGAAATGTTGTATGTCTGACCAATGTACTCCTCCCCACACACCTCGCTTTGAAGTTTGTAGATAACATTGCTCGAATCGCAGTCGAGGTCTTCATTTAAGTGAAACATAAAGCTATCGGACTTGGATTTTGCCAGTTTGGTGTCGGAAATGTGCGGACACACTTTGCAACGGGGTTTTCCGCATGGGTGGCATCCAACACGGGCTGCGGTCTTCTTTGTTTTCGCATTGACACGCAAGTCTCTCAAGTTCTTGTCCCTGCGGTACACCACTCGGAGCGGTTCCTTGAATACTAGTGACAACCTATTACTCTGTCTGATTATATTAAAATGACGGCTTAGTATGTTGTTTACCCTGGGAGCCGTTGGGGAGTAAGTAAGGATTAGGTTTGTTTTCCTGTCTTTTTTCACCTTGTTCTCTGCCAAAATGGAAGAGCGGTGTAGGCTGCGAGCGCGTTGAATCGCGTCTTCGACTATTTCCCCCGGCTATTTTTGTCGTGATAAAGCGTCCTTGAGAGTCCCCGTATGCTGGTCAAATTCCTGTGTTGTAGAACATATTCTTCGGTATCTATGAGCCTGAGCATATGGGATACTTCTTTTGCAGTGCTTCGGGTGGCTACTGTGAAAATGGAGATACTGCTGCCTCTCAGTGGGTTTTCTTTATAGGGTAGTCGAAAGGCAGTTGCCGTCTACCGATATTTCCACGTCGAGAAAATTAATCTTTGAGTCGGAGATACAGTGGGTAAACCTAATGGAGGGATGCAGGTTATTAAAGTGCGCAATGAAGTCCAGCAGGCTCGCTTCATCATGTTCCCATACAAGAAAGATGCCGTCTAGAAAACGCTTGTAGAAAAGTGGTTTTTTTGGCTGTTCCTCAAGGAAGGGAATTCCTAGTGACGCCATAGAGATGATGGCATAGCTAGGTGCCATTTTTGTGCCCATCGCTGTAGCGCTCATTTGGAGGTAGTGCTCGCCATCAAATTCAAAATTGGTGGAATTTAGGACCAGTTCAAGGAGGACGGAAAGGCTTCCACCGTCCAAATAAACGAAAGAGTTTGAGCTTTCGAATGCTGCCAGCGTTGCTGTTATGCCGTCTGCGTGCGGAATATTTGTATACAGGGAGCAAACATCCATGGTCGCCAGAAGCCCTCCTGTGAGGATGGTCAAGTTTGAAATCTCCCAAAGGAAATGGCTTGTGTCTTTGATGTGCGATGGAAAACGGGGAGGGATGACCTTGATGATAAAATTAATGGAATTAGATATGTTCTCCGTCACTGCCTCGTTGCTGGGCACAATTGGACGGCCAGGATGGTTAACTTTATGTATTTTAGGAAGGAGATAAAACCGGCCCGGAGCTGAACTGCTCGGCGACATTGATTTTAACATTGCCTCAGTTATTCTACCGTCCTTAGCGAGTCCAGCAAGAGAGTCCTCTATTTCTGTGCCTAGTTCACGTGTGGGGTCGTTCGGAAGCTTTCTGTCAAACTGAGGATCATCGAGCTGGCGGTGGCCTTCTTTTAAATATTCTGAATTGTCCAGGATTACTACAGCTCCACCCTTGTCAGGAGGTTTTATTACGATGTTTTCGTCTTTACGCAACGTTTCCAAAGCCTCTCGTTCTTAGTTCGAGAGATTGTAGTGAACCGGACGTTGTTTTCCATACGCCCTTATTATGCCCTTCTGCACCGCAGATATGTACAGTCTTTGTCAAAAGTTGATAGCCCAGGGGGTTTGCTTCTAAGCCTCGCAGTGGAACTCTTGTAACATTCGTGGTAGTCCTAACCACTGGAGGAGTACCAGAAACATTCTTACCTTCAGCAAATTTGGAGCGCTGGAGGTGCATAACGAACCACACACTGTGGCTGAGAAACAAACCCCCTGGGCTCCAAACATCTGACAAAGGCTGTACATGTCACGGTGTCTGTTACATTGTTCGCTCGGTGTCCACAACTTCTCTGACACGGTGGGTATCGTTTGTTGTCTGTCACTGGTGTTTTCGTGAAAATACTCCTTAAGGCAAATACTCCCTACCTCCCTCGTATCGGCAGAGCCCCGACACATATGAGCAGTTCTGTCATTCCCTGGAGTTCGAACAGCGGTCTCACGGCCGACAGTTTCCAACCAACCATTAGCGCTTAGCTCGGACGGTTTGGTTTCTGTACATCTGTTTGAAGCCAGCGGAACTCTGTCACGTTCTAGCTTTTTGGTCTTATCCCTGGCTACTTCCTCTCTTCCTTTTGCCTCGTAGTTTTTTAGTTCGCTCAGTTCGGCAGTAGAGAGACCATGTTGGCGTCTCTGCTCTTCCTCGACATCTCTAAGTTGGGCAACTTTCCGTTTGCTATGATTGATGACCGTTTCTGTGAGCTTTAGCGATACCTCTAATAGTATATTATCCCATTCCTCTTTTTTATCTCACTGAATGTGGACATGGAAAGTGTACAGCTCAGACGATGACCTTTTGGAACAGTACCCTGTGACAGGTAAGACGTTAGGTGAGATGCATGAAGCTCAAATCTCACGCGCTTATCAATAAACTTCCTCACTGAGAGGAAGGCCTGGGACCACGTCTGCTCTCCGCGGGCCGTACCTTTTGCAACACAGCAGTCAGTTCCTCTGTCCAGAAACCGCATGCTGGGCAGCCATGGCGTACGTCCGGCGGGTGTTGTAGCGTCACTCCGGCTCAGGGGGTGGCGGTGGAGTGACACTGGACGGTGGTGTTGACGGGGCCGCGTCTCCTGAGCGGCGCCCAGGGATTCTGCTGCGTGGCACGAACGGCGTCGGCTGGCAATGGGGAAGCGGGTAGTTGAGCTCCGCTTTGAAGTGTTGGGCCAGCAGTCCGACGCCCCCAAAACTGGTGTGCAATCCGTCCACGGCGAGGTAGCGCCACTGAGGCAACGATGTAAAACCGTGTTCAATGTATCGCACACCGGGGCCTAGTTCTCTGCGCCTGCATAGCTGACGAACTCCGGTCTTGAATTTGGACAACTGGATGTTAAACCATCTCACGAAGCGGTGATCTGACCCTCTGCTTCGGCGATTTGGGGCACGGCTAAGAGGAAGGCTGACGCCTATCTTCTTGTATCCGGTCGGTTCTGGCGAATCTCTTCAATGAGTAGTGTCAGTCTCTACAGGGACGAAAACGACCCATTTCTTGCGATGTCAACTGTCCCGACGTGTACGATCAGGGTGTTCACGCTCGCAGGCACGGACTGCAGCGGCATCGCCACAGTAAGAGATGAAGCAGGGGGCCTCTGGGTCACTTGGCGTGAAGTGGTTGTGTACGTACTTAGTAAGGGATAAACCCATGATGGCACTGTTGATCGGATGCCTTGGATAATGAGGAATTAGACGCTGTGTCGTTGGGCTCCTGGCAGCCATGTTTAGAAATTCTATTCAGTAGGGGTTCCAATGGCCCAGTTTACTAGTTTAGGTACAGTATTACGACAAACGCGAGTGTTCTTTTAACGTTTATTTTGCCAACAGTTTCGGGAATGGCATTCCCTTCGTCAGGGCTGGCTTACAATGAATCCGTTTCGTCAATATAAGGACACAAAACAAGCGAGGAGGTGTAATCTCCGCCCTCGAAACAAACTTGAGAAGGAGGGTAGGGGACCGTATAATAGACAGCACGACTTGTCGTGCTGTCTATGAGGGCAGAATGACAGCAGGAGACCGTATAATAGACAGCACGACTTGTCGTGCTGTCTATTATACGGTCGCGGTCATACGGTCGCGTAGTCGCGTTTGTCGTAATACTGTACCTAAACTAGTAAACTAGGCCATTGGAACCCATACTGAATAGAGTTTCTGAACATGGCTTCCAGGAACCCAATGACACAGCGCCTGATTCCTCATTATCCAGGGCATCCGATCAACAGTGCCATCATGGGTTTATCCCTTACTAAGTATGTACACAACCACTTCACGCCAAGTGACCCAGAGGCCCCCTGCTTCATCTCTTACTGTGGCGATGCCGCTGCAGTACGTGCCTGCGAGCGTGAACACCCTGATCGTACACGTCGGGACAGTTGACATCGCAAGAAATGGGTCGTCTTCGTCCCTGGAGAGACTAACACTACTCATTGAAGAGATTCGCGAGAACCGACCGGATACAAGAAGATAGGCGTCAGCCTTCCTCTTTGCCGTGCCCCAAATCGCCGAAGCAGAGGGTCAGATCACCGTTTCGTAAGATGGTTTAACATCCAGTTGTCCAAATTCAAGACCGGAGTTCATCAGCTATGCAGGCGCAGAGAACTAGGCCCCGGCGTGCGATACATCGGACACGGTTTTACATCGTTGCCTCTGTGGCGCTTCCTCGCCGTGGACGGATTGCACACCAGTTTTGAGGGCGTCGGACTGCTGGCCCAACACTTCAGGTTTCAAGTTTCAAGTTTCAAGTTTATTTAAAACGCACATAGTAATACAAATACAATAAAATCAGTACAGAAGGATGTCCCATAGTACACGACGTCGGGGGGACCTCCTAGAACAAATCAAGTGGGGCAAAAATTGCAAAGATTGGAAGGCAGTGTATCAATTAGCATAAATAAACAATCTACAAAAAAAAATTATAATGTTATGTGTGAAAAACGGAACAAAAAGTATATACAGCAACAACTTTGAAACATAATGCAAAGAAAATGAGACTTTAAACAAGGATTACTACTGTTTAGGCATGTGGACCACACAGTGAATTAATTAAGTACTCTTTAATGCGGTGATGAAATGAGTGAACAGTAAACGACGCTTTAATTTCACATGGCAAAGTATTCCAACAGGATATGCCGGCAAATATTGTGGTAAATTTTCCATAATTAGTCCTCACTTTAGGTAGAAGAAGATTATTACGCTGTTGAAACCTAGTAGAATTAGTATTTATAAGCTGATCAGGAAAGCCATCAATATGAGCAAAGCGGAGCTCAACTACCCGCTTCACCATTGGCAGCCGACCCCGTTCGAGCCACACAGCAGAATCCCTGGGCGCCGCTCGGGAGACGCGGCCCCGTCAACACCACCGCTTAGTGTCCCTCCACCGCCACCCCCAGTGCCGGAGCGACGCTACAACACCCGCCGGACGTATGCCATGGCTGCCCAGCAGGCGACTTCTCGACAGAGGAACTGACTGACTGTTGCAAAAGGTACGGCCCGCGGAGAGCAGACGTGTTCCCAGGCGTTTCTCTCAGTGAGGAGGTTTATTGATAAGCGCGGGAGGTTTGAGCTCCATGCATCTCACCTAACGTCCTACCAGTCGCAGGGTACTGTTCCAAAAGGTCTTCGTCTGGGCTGTACACTTTCCATGTCCACATTCAGTGAGCGAGAAAAAGAGGAATGGGATAATATACTATCAGAAGCATCGCTAAAGCTCACAGAAACGATCGTCAATCATAGCAAACGGAAAGTTGCCGAACATAGAGATGTCGAGGAAGAGCAGAGGCGCCAACATGGTCTCTCTGCTGCCGAACTGAGCGAACTAAAAAACAACGAGGCAAAAAGAATAGAGGAAGTAACCAGGGATAAGACCAAAAAGCTAGAACGTGACAGAGTTCCGCTGGCTTCAAACAGATGTACAGAAACCAAACCGTCCGAGCTAAGTGCTAATGGTAGGTTGGAAACTGTCGGCCGTGAGACCGCTGTCCGAGCTCCAGGGAATGACGCAACTGCTCATATGTCTCGGGGTGCGGTCGATACAAGGTCCGCAGCTGAGAACTATGAAACAGCTGGTGGAAATACAAATGTGGTTAATTTTTCACAAAAGGTTCTCACACCTGAAGAGCTCAGACTTCTTTCTAAAGGTTTAACTTTTTTTCCGGCATCTGATAGGCTCAATGAGTTTCAACTCTTCCAGGATCTGGACAATTTCGCGCGAAACCCCTGCCTTAGGGAGTATTTCCACGAAAACACCAGCGACAGACAACAAACGATATCCACCGTGTCAGAGAAGTTGTGGACACCGAGCGAACAACGTGATAGACACCTTGATATGTATATATCTGCGGTGCAGAAGGGCATAATAAGGGCGTATGCAATTCAACGTCCGGTTCGCAACAATCTTTCGAACGAAGAACGACAGGCTTTGGAAACGTTGCGTAAAGACGAACACATCGTAATAAAACCGGCTGACAACAGTGGAGCTATAGTAATCCTGGACAAATCAGAATATTTAAAAGAAGGTCACCGCCAGCTCAATGATCCTCAGTTTTACAGAAAGCTTCCGAACGACAACACATGTGAACTAGGGATCGAAATAGAGGACTCTTTGGCTCGATTCTCTAAGGACGGCAGTATAACTGAGGCAATGCTAAAATCAATGTCGCCGAGCAATCCAGCTCCGGGCCGGTTTTATCTCCTCCCTAAAATACATAAAGTTAACCATCCTGGCCGTCCAATTGTGTCCAGACACGGGGCAGTGACGGAGAACATATCTAATTTCATTAATTTTCTCATCAAGGACATCCCTCCCCGTTTTCCCTCGTACATCAAATACACAAGCCATTTCCTTCGGGAGATTTCAAACTTGACCATCCCCACAGGAGGCCTTCTGGCGACCATGGATGTTTGCTCCCTGTATACAAATATTCCGCACGCAGACGGCATAGCAGCAACGCTGGCAGCATTCGAAAGCTCAAACTCTTTGGTTGATTTGGACGGTGGAACCCTTTCCGTCCTGCTTGAACTGGTCCTAAATTCCAACAATTTTGAATTTGATGGCGAGCACTACCTCCAAATTAGCGGTACTCCAATGGGAACAAAAATGGCAACTAGCTATGCCAGCATCTTTATGGCGTCACTAGAAATTCTTTTCCTTGAGGAACAGCAAAAAAAAAAGGCACTTTTCTGCAAGCGTTTCCTAGAGGACATCTTTCTTGTATGGGAACATGATGAAGCGAGCCTGCTGGACTTCATTGCGCACTTTACTACCCTGCATCCATCCATTAGGTTTACCGACTGTATCTCCGACTCAAAGATTAATTTTCTCGACGTGGAAATATCGGTAGACGGCAACTGCCTATCGACTACCCTATACAGAAAACCCACGGATAGGCAGCAGTATCTCTATTTTCACAGTAGCCACCCGAAGCACTGCAAAACAAGTATTCCATATTCTCAGGCTCACAGATACCGAAGAATATGTTCTACAACAGAGGAATTTGACCAGCATACGGGGACTCTCGAGGACGCTTTATCACGACAAAAATACCCGGGGGAAATAGTCAAAGACGCGATTCAACGTGCTCGCAGCCTAGACTGCTCTTCCATCTTGGCAGAGAACAAGGTGAAAAAAGGCAGCAAAACAAACCTAATCCCTACTTATTCCGCAACGGCTCCCAGGGTAAACAACATACTAAGCCGTCATTTTATATAATCAGACCGAGTAAAAGGTTGTCACTTGTATTCAAGGAACCACCCCGAGTGGTGTACCGCAGGTACAAGAACTTGACAGACTTGCTTATCAATGCGAAAACAAAGAAGACCGCTGCCGGAGGTGGATGCCATCCATGCGGAAAATCCCGTTGCAAAGTGTGTCCGCACATTTCCGACAGCAAACTGACAAAATCCGTCCGATAGCTTTATGTTTCACATAAATGAAGACCTCGACTGCGATTCGAGCAATGTTATCTACAAACTTCAATGCGAGGTGTGTGGGGAGGAGCACATTGGTCAGACCAAGACAACATTTCGTCTTCGCTTCAAGAACCGCAAAGCGCATGTGTCATCCTAACCCAACTTGCCCCTTTCCAGGCACCTGCGTCTGCCACTCCGCAGTTTTGAAAACATCCGTGTAATCTTCTCCCGGAATGGTTCACTTTTTTTAAAAAAAAATGGCATATGTATAGGTTGTTCCATCGCTCCGGTACTCAGTGATCTTTACATAGCTATGAAGGACCGAGCGTTACACAGCCGCTTTCAGTGTAGCAATGTTAAGCAGATCTTCCGTTTTGTCGACGACTATTTTGTCATCCTAGACTATTTTGTCATCCGAGGCCCGCCCACTCGAAGCTTTAAAGGTTCTTTGCAGTTTTTCTAGTGAGCCCTTTGATTGCCACCCACGAACTGCCTTCTAATGATTTCTTACTTTAGAATTAGGACTCTATTTTGACAACAATCATGGGTGCTGGACCTTTGAGCCTCGAGCCAAAAAACCCCTTCTGCCCTTTGATTCAGCTCAATCGAAGTTAGTTAAGCGCAGTATGGTTAACTCTTGCTTCTATAAAGCAGTAAAAAAATCATGAAATCATAATTTTGAAGATAGTTTTTTAAACCAGACGCGCCGACTTGTGCAGACTGGTTACCTTCTCACGCTCTTGTCATCGGTGGCCGAGGCCATGTTGAGAAAAAAGAACCACGTCAAAGGGACAGGTATAAGAAGATTGCCGTGCTCGGTTCCAAACTCAGCATCGGTTCCAAACGTTGCGGGCATTTTGAAAAAACCATGTCATTCTCATGCAAAGTGATCGACTCAAACACATTTTTCAACAAGCTCCCCGGATCGTCTATCGACGTGGCAAAAACTTCAGTGACATTCTCTTTTCTTCTAAAACAAGCACAAGTGTGTCAATCGGCTGTCATCCATGTAATAAATCACGTTGCAAAGTCTGCGCGCAGATGCTGACATCAGTAACGGCTTCCAGCACTGTATCGAGCTTTAAAGTGAAAATTCGGAGAAACTACTCATGTGATACCAGCAACGTAATCTACATGCTTGAATGCTCAGTCTGCAAAATTCAGTATATTGGCCAAACAGAAACACCGTTCAGACATCGTTTTAATAATCACAGAGCTCATTGCAAGATAGTGCCTAGCCTTCCTATCTCTAAACATGTGAATAACACTAAGCACTTTTCGAAAAAATTCAAGTACCTTTACTGGAATCCGGCTTCAAGACCCATTACGAACGCAAAGTTCGTGAATCATTTTTATACACAAGTTTAATACTATTTTTATTTCTATTTCTTGGGAAGCTGACTTGTCTATCGTCATAACCGCAAGACTTTATAGTATCATGCCGTGTTTCATCTACACTGATCATTTTCATCCTCTTTTTACAGTTAGCGCTGCTTTTTCTTTCTGAGTAAATGGCTTATCTCTGAAACAGCACCACATCTTAGTACTATACCCTTTCACAAGAGGCGTTGTTTAATCCAAAGTGGTATTCATCTGTGTTCTCATGTCTGATTTTTTCTTCGCCTTTTCTTGTGCATTTGAGCTACGACCAAAACATTTTTTTATTATTTACATTTTTTTTCACAATGTGATTGCAGTTATCCTCCACGAAGATTTAGTAATTTTTGACTGTGCTTAGTTGACCACATTTATCATTCACTGGCGATTCATACTGAAGTGTTTGCCGCTGCGATGCGCCAATCACAATGCTCCCTCCCCGCGTACATGCACTTATAAACTCACTGTGATGAAGGCCAGACCCTGGTCGAAACGTTAAAATAAAGTTGTTGTTTTTCTCCCGTGTGTCAACCGAATTACGCTTATGTTCTATCGGATCCATCCGATATTCGACCCCTATTACTCTCTCTATATACATATACAGTATGTATATATATATATATATATATATATATATATATATATATACATATATATATATATATATATATATATATATATATATATATATATATATATATATATAGCGAAGTATACGCTTCGTTAAAGGAAACATTTATTCAACTCGACGTTTCGATCGGAAGACCGATCTTCTTCAGGAGTGATTTTACATTGTGAATGCATCCCCTTTTATAGGGGCGGGCACAGAACAGGCAAGTGGGAAACACAAAGCACATAGCAGAAAAATACGCATAAAAAATTATTAGAGGCAGTGCGACCCACACACACATACACCAAAAAAAAAGAGTGCGAGGAACAGGTACTCAGTCAGAAAATACAATGTCCAGATGCGGCCTCTGCTTTGTTAAGCAGAGGCCGCATCTTCTGGCCGTATTTTCTGACTGAGTACCTGTTCCTCGCGGTCTTTTTTTTTCTTTTTTTGGTGTATGTGTGTGTGGGTCGCACTGCCTCTAATAATTTTTTATGCGTATTTTTCTGCTATGTGCTTTGTGTTTCCCACTTGCCTGTTCTGTGCCCGCCCCTATAAAAGGGGATGCATTCACAATGTAAAATCACTCCTGAAGAAGATCGGTCTTCCGATCGAAACGTCGAATTGAATAAATGTTTCCTTTAACGAAGCGTATACTTCGCTATATATATATATATATATATATATATATATATATATATATATATATATATATATATATATATATATATATATATATACATACTGTATATGTATATAGAGAGAGTAATAGGGGTCGAATATCGGATGGATCCGATAGAACATAAGCGTAATTCGGTTGACACACGGGAGAAAAACAACAACTTTATTTTAACGTTTCGACCAGGGTCTGGCCTTCATCACGGTGAGTTTATAAGTGCATGTACGCGGGGAGGGAGCATTGTGATTGGCGCATCGCAGCGGCAAACACTTCATTATGAATTGCCAGTGAATGATAAATGTGGTCAACTAAGCACAGTCAAAAATTACTAAATCTTCGTGGAGGATAACTGCAATCACATTGTGAAAAAAAATGTAAATAATAAAAAAATGTTTTGGTCGTAGCTCAAATGCACAAGAAAAGGCGAAGAAAAAATCAGACATGAGAACACAGATGAATACCACTTTGGATTAAACAACGCCTCTTGTGAAAGGGTATAGTACTAAGATGTGGTGCTGTTTCAGAGATAAGCCATTTACTCAGAAAGAAAAAGCAGCGCTAACTGTAAAAAGAGGATGAAAATGATCAGTGTAGATGAAACACGGCATGATACTATAAAGTCTTGCGGTTATGACGATAGACAAGTCAGCTTCCCAAGAAATAGAAATAAAAATAGTATTAAACTTGTGTATAAAAATGATTCACGAACTTTGCGTTCGTAATGGGTCTTGAAGCCGGATTCCAGTAAAGGTACTTGAATTTTTTCGAAAAGTGCTTAGTGTTATTCACATGTTTAGAGATAGGAAGGCTAGGCACTATCTTGCAATGAGCTCTGTGATTATTAAAACGATGTCTGAACGGTGTTTCTGTTTGGCCAATATACTGAATTTTGCAGACTGAGCATTCAAGCATGTAGATTACGTTGCTGGTATCACATGAGTAGTTTCTCCGAATTTTCACTTTAAAGCTCGATACAGTGCTGGAAGCCGTTACTGATGTCAGCATCTGCGCGCAGACTTTGCAACGTGATTTATTACATGGATGACAGCCGATTGACACACTTGTGCTTGTTTTAGAAGAAAAGAGAATGTCACTGAAGTTTTTGCCACGTCGATAGACGATCCGGGGAGCTTGTTGAAAAATGTGTTTGAGTCGATCACTTTGCATGAGAATGACATGGTTTTTTCAAAATGCCCGCAACGTTTGGAACCGATGCTGAGTTTGGAACCGAGCACGGCAATCTTCTTATACCTGTCCCTTTGACGTGGTTCTTTTTTCTCAACATGGCCTCGGCCACCGATGACAAGAGCGTGAGAAGGTAACCAGTCTGCACAAGTCGGCGCGTCTGGTTTAAAAAACTATCTTCAAAATTATGATTTCATGATTTTTTTACTGCTTTATAGAAGCAAGAGTTAACCATACTGCGCTTAACTAACTTCGATTGAGCTGAATCAAAGGGCAGAAGGGGTTTTTTGGCTCGAGGCTCAAAGGTCCAGCACCCATGATTGTTGTCAAAATAGAGTCCTAATTCTAAAGTAAGAAATCATTAGAAGGCAGTTCGTGGGTGGCAATCAAAGGGCTCACTAGAAAAACTGCAAAGAACCTTTAAAGCTTCGAGTGGGCGGGCCTCGGATGACAAAATAGTCTAGGATGACAAAATAGTCGTCGACAAAACGGAAGATCTGCTTAACATTGCTACACTGAAAGCGGCTGTGTAACGCTCGGTCCTTCATAGCTATGTAAAGATCACTGAGTACCGGAGCGATGGAACAACCTATACATATGCCATTTTTTTTAAAAAAAAGTGAACCATTCCTTTGTGCAAATGTGGACCTTAAGTACACAGAAAGTAGCTCGAGAATGCCTGCAGTTGAAATGCAACTCTCGTTCTGGAATTTTACAGATCCAAGCTGGTCAATACAATCCGTGATGCAAGTCGTAATAACGAATGGCATAGTATAAGTCCTTAATGTCAATAGAAAAGCCGTCTTGTTGTTTTTGATGCCATGAGCATATTTACCGATGTGTGAGAGCAATAAAATTTCAGTTGTTAGTCAGCGCCTGTGTCTCGTCTCCCCTCTCTACGTCCTTCGTGAAGTTTGCGCTGTTTTCGTGTGAACTAGAAACGAAACAAAAATAACAAAGAAACACATTCAGCCTCCTATAAAATTCAGCTTGCGTTTGATTCATAGCGCATCATTACAGCGTTATCATGTACGCCTAGATGGCTTCAAAAACTGTTGTTTCCTTCATGTATTAATTTGTGGATTGGCCTTCCGGACTGACTACACATTAGCAGCACACAATGACAAAGTGTTTGAATGTTTTTTGGCATTGTACTGTGGGCAACGAAAGAAGAAAGAATTTCTTTTATCCCCTATTGTGCTTTTACCCACGTTTTTTTTTTAAGCGTTGCTCTCTTCGTGTTGATTCTCTGACCATATTTCTAAATGCTTTATTGTCGGTGCCTGATATTATTGTCTTTAATTTGTTTTTTTGACAATTCCTATCGTGTAATGGCCTTGAATTGACAGCTAATGTATACTTAATATAATAAACTAATAAAAATGTAATAAAAATGTTGCTCCGGCCGTTCCATTCGGACGGAGAGGGTGTAATAGCGGAGAGGGGCGTGGCCGCTCCTTTCGCCGCACCGCGGCGCGCGTTCCCGACCCCTCGCCTCCCCTGTTATGGCTTCGCGCGAGGCGATTTGCGGCGCCTTGGACGTATTGAGTGAAGAGGAGTGGTAGAAAACCACGACCAAGAAAATCTACACAAGAACACCAATGCCTCCAGCGGCTAGGTAATTTTTTTATTACTAAGCTCCAGTCGCTGCGGCCGCATGTTGCCCGAAGTGGGCAGTCATGATGCTATGCGAAACGAGAGGTCTCGGAAAACCATATCTGCGGGTTTGAGCGCAGCACGCCATTGAAAGCATGAAAGTATGAAAAGGCATTACTTTATAAAAGAAGTGCCGCGACTGACGAGGCAACGCAATAATATTTTTTTTTCCAGTGAATTCACGAACGTTTGTCCATAACAGTTTCATTTGTTCTTAACGTTGTTTTCCCATTTACCACTTCTGTTACCCCTGGTTGCTTTTTTTTTCTCATGTTCGTGTTTCGCTTTTTTTCCCCCTCTATTTTCGTGTCTGATGTTATTTTCTCCGTTTTGTATAAATTTCGTGTTCCTTTCTTGTATTTGACTTGTACCGCGTTATTGTACCGATATTACGGTTTTTTCCATCTGTATATACCTTTTTTTCGATTTGCCCCCCTCACCCAATGCTCTTCGGGGCCTGTGAGGTACTAATAAATAAATAAATAAATAAACGTACTAGCCCGGTCAGAACGCGTTTATCATTCAAAAACGGCCTGGAAGGAAAATGGCAATTGTACTGATATGAAAATAGGCAGGCAATGTTGCACGCTGAGCTGTCAATTTTTATTTTATGTTCACTAGGCAAGCTCGTCACGGTTCCTCCTGTGACCAAGAAGAACGCTGCCTTGAAGCGTTTGGTAGCTGCTCAACTATGCAGTCTTCCGCGCGAAACTTTGCTGCGCGCACTTTTTGCAAGCATTTGCTCAATGCAGGTTGCACTGTATTGGACTTAATATCACTGTGTTTTTCAAGCTTTCATTTTCTGTGCGAAAGTGTCGAATTTCCTTTACTTTTCCTGAAAAGGTGCACCCTTAACTGCTTTATTTCTCTTACATCTGAATGTTTATGGGGAACAATATTGTCACGGACTAAAAGACAACGAAGTGTGCAGTGGCGCAGCACGGAGCGCTCGCGCTAGGCCCGCCGACAAGGGATTTGCCCTGAAACCAGTGTGCGATTATATTCACGATTATATTACCACGTATCACTATAGTGGCCGTTCGTTCGCGCTCAAGACCGCAGGAAAGGGGTGTTATCATTTTTGTTTGTGGCGCGAGAACCGACTGCACTAATCTCGATTCATCACAGGCAAGAAGACCTGCATCTACGTTTTTCGAGATTACTGTAGATGATCTTGACCTGTTATCTCGAAGTTTCCTCGCCGGCTTTAAATTAAGCGATGCCACTAGCGGCAGGCATACGTAGTTTCCCCGCCGGCTTTAAACTGAGCAATGCCACTAGCGGCGGGCATACGTAGTTCGACGACTGACGAGCACATTTTTTGCTTACGCCACCGCCGAGTGATTCAGTTCTTTTGCGGGCGCAAGTCAGTCCAAATAAACAGCTTCGTTTGCAAGTTTTGTTGCTGTCTTCCTGACTGCTGGATTGCCGTCACTACACCGTGACATCTGGTGGAGGTGCTGGGTAGCCTTCCATGTACCCGACACCCCCAGCAAGTCGCGACGCCAGCCTTTCGAGTCATTCACCGGAGGACCTGACTCCAGTCCACCGCACAAGCCGACGTCTGCAAGGGGACGCACCTGAGTTCGGGATTCTGCCGGACCCTACCCGGAAGCGAAAGCCAGTAGCAACGTCCATCATGAGCCTGCCCCGGGCGACGACTCCAATTATTCGTCAGCAGCCCCGGGTGCCAGCAACCTTCGGCGCTTCGCCTGGTGCTAACCCCGAAAGTATGGCTGGAGCATTTCGACCGTATGGCTATCTTCAACAACTGGGACAATGCCGCGAAACTTAGGTACGTCTTCTTCGCCTTGGAGGGACTAACAAGAATCTGGTTAGGGAATGAGAAAGCTAGCCTCACGAACTGAGAAACCTTCAAGGAGCAGCTTCTAAAGACCTTCACGAACGTCGTGCGAAAGGAGAGAGCCCAGCAGCTGCTACAGTCTCGCATAGAACACCCAAACGAGACCGTTGCAGTGTACACTGAGGAGATGAAGCATCTCTTCCGGCGTGCCGACGAAAACCTGCAGGAAGGAGAAAAAGTAAAGCTGCTCATGCGAGAAGTTAAAGAGCAACTCCTTGCCGGCCTCGTCCAGAATTCGTAGAAGAGGCATCCACTATGGAAAAAAACTCTTGATTCCCGAGCCCGCCAGTATGACCGCCAGCAGCGCGTTTTCTCAGCAAATTGCCTGGACACCGCTAAAAACGATAACCTGCGGGAGGTTATCCGTCAAGTTGTGCGAGATGATCTCCGACGATTGCACAGACTTCATCCGGGATGAGGTTCAACAGTCCTTGGGTGTGACGCCGACAACCACGCAGCCTCTGCAGCCCACAGCCATGACTTACGCCGCAGCTGTGCGCTGTCCTGGACCTCGACGACGGGACCCAAGCCCCTATCACCCTCAGCCAGCTGCGTTGGACCGCCGCCCTCTCGCCCCAGCCCGCCCGTCCTACGAGCGTCGCACACAGCCGAGGAAATGCAACGAGTGGAGAACTCCCGAATATGGCTTTGTCCGTGGAAAGCTTGATCGACTTAGATGATCGATGATCGATGGTCGATGATCGCCCCGTTGTTCATTCAAGAAGTCCATTCCCAAAACCACGTCTCGCGAGCATTGCTGTAGGACAAGGAAGTTTGCAGCATAGGTTCTCCCATTTACATTAACTCTCGCGGTGCAGCGTCCTGCCGGCGTAATCAGGTTACCACCTGGGGTGCGGACAGCGGGCCATCCCAAGTTGTTACTTTCCTGAGTCAGACAGCGAGTGTCGGACAGCGAGGGCAGTAACCGCGTGACCGTCGACCATAACTCCAAGGTCACTTGTTCGCTTTTTCGTATCCTGCTGCGACGAGCGCAACTCATCAAGTTGCCTTTAAAGGTCCTCGACGAAGCATTGAGCGTGCCGCCCCGATCGAGTGTCCTCGCCTGCATAGGTACTGGAGACATCGAAACTGCCGAAGGCGTCATTGAGGGGAACACCCAGCTACTCCTGGATCGAGGACTGGGCGTCGCAAGGGGAGTAGCTCAAATCCGGAATGGCCAAGCCCAGGTGTTGCTAACCAACTTCACCGAAGAATACCAGCATCTAAACAAAGGTACTACGATCGCTTTCCTCGACGAGCTGGCAGACTTCAGAGACATATTTGCCCTACCCGACCAACGCGTAGAACCATCTGACCAAGGCCATCAACCAACGTTAGACATCAACCCGGCATTACCCCGGAGCAGACAAGACCAAATACGCAGTCTTCTTCAAAGGTACAGCGATTGCTTCTCATCAGCATCGAATGTGCGACAAACTCGGCTTGCCAAGCACCGCATTGTCACAGACGAACACGCCCGACCACTGCGACAGAGCTCCTAGCGCGTATCGCCGCTAGAACGCCAAGCTATCTGCAAGCAAGTTGAGGAAATGCTTCGTGACAACATCATCCAGCCATCGAGGAGTCCCTGGGCAGTATCAGTCATCCTAGTGAAAAAGAAAGACGGCACCCTTCGCTTTCGCGTCGATTACTGCCGCCTGAACAGCATTACGAAGAAGGATGTCTATTTCCCCCCATCGACGATACATTGGACCGGCTGAGCAACGCTAAGTACTTCTCATCGACGGACCTGAAGAGCGGCCACTGGCAAATTGAAATCGACGAAAAAGATTGCGAGAAGACTGGGTTCATCACACCAGACGGACTCTTCGAGTTCAAGGTAATGCCATTCGGCCTCTGCTCTGCCCCAGCGACGTTCCAGCGAGTAATGGATACGGTGCTCGCAGGCTTGAAGTGGCAAATTTGTCTAGTCTACTTAATGACGTTGTCCTCTCCTCATGCTTTGAAGGCCACCTCAGGAGGATTCGGTTAGTGCTGGAAACAATCAAGTCTTCAGGCCTAACACTGAAACCAGAGAAGCGCCACTTCGCCTATGAGGAGCTGCTGCTGCTGGGTCACGTCGTAAACAAGGATGGAGTTCGCCCAGACCCTCAGAAGACGGCTGCGATCGCACAGTTTCCACAGCCTAATGAAAAGAAAGCTATACGCAGATTTCTTGGATTGTGCGCTTATTACCGGCGATTCGTCAATAACGCTTCGCGCATCGCTGAACCTTTGACCCAACTAACCAAGGCTGACGTGTCTTTTAAATGAGAAACGCCGCAAGTGGAAGCTTTCAGAGAGCTGAAGGGCCGCTTACAGTCCCCTCCTGTGCTCGGGCACTTTGATGAAAATGCCGAAACAAAAATTCATACCGATGCAAGCAGTGTGGGCTTAGGAGCGGTGCTCGTTCAGAAAAATGGTGGAGAGGAAAACGTTATCGCGTACGCTACCCGTTCACTGTCGAAAGCCGAAGCCAACTTAACTATTCGACGACCGAGAAAGAATGTCTCGCCATTATTTGGGCCACGTCGAAATTTCGCCGCTACCTGTACGGACGACCATTCGACATTGTGAGCGATCACCATGCTCTGTGCTGGCTAGCCAATGTGAAAGATCCCTCCGGCCGCCTTGCTCGTTGGAGCCTGCGTCGTCAAGAATTCGACATAACTGTGGTCTACAAATCTGGCCGCAAGCATTCCGACGCATACTGCTCGCCGCGAGCCCCCGTCGACGCAGCACCGGAAGAAGACGACGACGCTTTCTTAAGACCGGTAAGCGCCAGCAGTTTCGCGCAGCAGCAGCGCTCGGATCCTGAGTTGCAAAGCCTAGTTGATTACCTGAAAGGCAAGACCGCATCGCCTCCCCGGGGGTTCAAGCGCCAACTGTCGTCCTTCGTCGTTCACAATAATGTCCTCCTGAAGAACTTCGCGTCCAACAGGACAGTACATCTTGTAGTGCCCACAAATCTTAGGCAAGAAATTGTACAGGCACGTCATGATGAGCCGACTGCGGGGCATCTCGGGATTCCTCGCACGTTGCGTCGCATCCAGGAGAAGTACTATTGGCCGCGGCTAGCTGCCGACGCTTCCCATTATGTGGAAACGTGCCGTGAGTGTCAGCGACGCAAAACTCCTCCGACTAGACCAGCCGGACTCCTGAACCCCATACCACCTCCAGCTAAGCCATTTCAGCAAATGGGGATGGACCTCCTCGGCCCCTTTCCGACTTATCATCAGGTAACAAGTGGATCATCGTCGCCACCGACTATGACCCGATACGCCGAAGCAAAAGCGTTGCCTAATGGTACCTCAACAGAAGTCGCAAAATTTTTTGTCGAACAAATTCTCCTGCGACACGGCGCCCCCGAAGTGCTCATCACAGACAGAGGAACGGCGTCCGCAAGCCATCCTCAACTATAGTCAGACAAGCTATCGGAGGACAACTGTCTATCATCCACAAACCAACGGACTCGCAGAGCACTATCGCAGACATGCTCTCCATGCACATTGACGCCGAACACAAGACGTGGGACACCATTCTGTCCTATGTGATCTTTGCCTGTAAGACTGCCGTCCAGGAGTCCACCAGGTTTACCCCATTCCAGCTTGTATACGGCAGGAAGCCCACGACAACACTCGATGAAATGCTCCCGCACGTTTCAGACGAAGCCAACCACGACGTCGCCGCCTACCTTGATCGCGCCGAGGAAGCCCGAAGACTTACGCGGCTTCGCATTAAAGACCATCAGCACGCCGACGTCCTACGCTACAATCTGCGCTGACGAGACACGCATGACAAGCCTGGTGATCGTGTTCGGATATGGACGCCAATTCGCCTCCATGGATTGAGTGAATACGTAATCCAGTGGTGACGTCACCAGTGTCACATAGGCAAAGTGGTGCGGAAAACGATTTTGCCTCTACGCACTTTAGACAGTTTCGAACGCGCTGCATATACATTCTTGTGAGGCCTGCGTCTCGTCGTGTCCGCGTAAGCTTCGTCTTATGCCCGCAAACATTTCATGCTTACTCTACTCTTGGTTATGGGAGAGCCAGAGATTTCTTTAAAATTATTTTTGCGGTTGCGCAAGACATGAGCATACTGCCGGAATACTAATTCTGCTTCTCGGCTTATGGCCCAAAAGACGCGGGTTCAATCCCAGCCGCGGCAGTCGAATTTTCATGGAGGCGAAATTCTAGAGACGCGTGTACTGTGCGATGTCAGTGCACGTTAAAGAACCCCAGGCGGTCGAAATTTCCGGAGCCCTTCAGTATGGCGTCCCCCAGAGCCTGAGTTGCTTCGGGACGTTAAACCCCAATAAACCAATAAACCAAACCGGGACATTAAACCTCCAAAAACCCACCGAAACCTAACTCTTCTGCTTACGGCTTTCTTACAAATCAATCAGCGGAACTGAGGAAGCCCTACACACGCCATATGCATTTGTTTGCCGCGGCAATGATACCGTGGCAGCGCACAACCGACATGAACGCTCGTCACCGTGCTAATGTAGCCGGCAGTTCACACCTTTCCCGGTGGGTTATTCTTATTAAGGGGAAAGACTTTAACGCCTCATACTGTCGTTAGCAGCCGTGTCGGCAGCCGTGTCGACAGCAATGTCGGCAGCCGTGTCGGCAGTTGTGTCCGCGTTTTGACGGGTGTCCACCGAGATATGTGAGAAGCAGCGGCGACCCTAGTCGACGACTACACGGCCTACTGCGGACTCCAGTGCGCCCCGTCGAAATCAGAATTTGTGCACATACGTCCCTCCCCTCGGGACACAACTCCGCTTTGCATCAGTCTCCCCTCGGGACCGATCCGGGAGTCCAAGGAGATCCGCGTCCTTGGTCTCTTCATACACCACCAACGCAGAGTCGACACCACCCTAGCCATACTTCGCACGGTGGGAGACCAGGTGGGCCGCATGGTCCGCCGGGTCTCCAACAAGCGGGGCGGATTACGAAGCAAGGATGAACTGCGGCTTGCCCATGCTTTCGTAACGAGTAGAAACCTCTACTCAACCCCCTACTTGCACCTGCGCAAACATGATGATGACCAAGTGGAGGTCATCCACCGGAGAGTCATCAAGCGGGCTCTCGACCTCCCGGTCACCACGTCCAACCAGCGACTTCTGGCCTTGGGCGTGGTGAACACATTTCGGGGGCTTCGAGAGGCCCACTTAGTCAACCAATACACGCGTCTTGCACAGACCACGTCCGGTCGCCGCCTCTTGGACCGGCTACACATCAAACATGACTACCATATTGAGGAAAGGGAGAGAGTGCCAGAACCCTAGAGACGCGCCCTCCGGGTCCGACCCCTTCCCCGCAACATGTCCAGAGAGGACCATAGCGGTCGTCGCCAGGCGCGCGCGGAAGCGTTGGCGCGATACTATGGTAACCAACAACATGTGTATTACGTGGACGTTGCCGGCCCACACCACGGGGTGTGGTACACGGCCGCAGTCGTACACAACACAAACACAGTCAACGGGCTCACTTTCAAAGCCTACAGCGCAACACACGCGGAGGAGATTGCCATTGCTCTTGCTCTCACTACCCCCAAGTCGAAACACATCATCACCGACTCGCACTCGCGAGGGGCCTGTCGGAACTACGAGTTGGGATGGGCTCCCCCGCTTGCCTGGCGCATACTGGAATATAGCTGTCGATCTGAAGATCCAACTCCACGTAACCTGATTTGGGCCCCCGGTCACCAGGCACTCCAGGGAAACGAACAGGCCGATCAGGCCGCCCGCGCACTCTCTCCCCGGGCTATCTCCCTGTCCTTGTAAGGGTACTCCCAATCAGACAATCTGGCCATTACATTCAAACAAATCACCGATTACTACAAGGAGGAGCACCGGCGCTACCCGGCCCCTTGTAAGGGTCTGGATCGCGCTGACGAGCGCCTCCTCATCAAAATTCTTACTAACACTGTACTGTGCCCGGCGGTGCTTAAACATTTCAATACATCCTTTGATGGCGCGTGCCAGTTCTGTGGGGAGGTGGCTGACACCTTCCACATGGTTTGGGCGTGTCAGTCAAACCCATCTATCCCCCCCAACCCGAACCCCACCAGAGAGGACTGGGAGGCGGCCCTGCTCGGCTGTCAGGACCTAAAGACCCAAAAGGCCTTGGTTCACCGGACGCGGGCGGCGTTGCTTGCCAATGGGGCCCCAGAATAGGGGGAGGAGCTCCACCTAGTATTGTTAGGGGAAAGGGCCAATAGGGCCTACCCCAATCACCTCTCTGTAAATATTTATTGCATTATAAATGTTTTTCACCACCACCACCCTCGTTCTTCTTTCACTGCCACTTCCTCTCTTCCTGAACGGTGCGGTTAAGGTGTTCGCGGAGATGACACAGAATTACTGCGCCATTTACATTCCTCAAAAAGCGCTGCGTTCAAAGGGCAAGGCATCGCGCCGAACGGGGGTGGCGCTCCGTTGACTCCCTGGCAGCGCTACAACACGCTGTCGCGTTCCGCTCCTAAAGGCGAAGCTTAAGCGTAATTAATTAGCAGTCAATTAGTACTTAGTCGTTAATCAGTAACTAGTCAATAATTAGTAATTTTTCATTACTTCGTCATCAACTATGTGTGACGTCATCAAGTGGTGACGTCGCCAGTGTGACAGAGGCAAAGTGGTGCGGAGAACGCTTTCACCTCTACGAACGGATGGGATGGGATGAAATGGGATGGGATGAAATGGGATGGGATGGGATGGGATGGGATGGGACGGGACGGACGGACGGATGGACGGATGGACGGATGGATGGATGGATGGATGGATGGATGGATGGATGGATGGATGGACGGACGGACGGACGGACGGACGGACGGACGGACGGACGGAGGGACGGACAGCGCCCCCCTTTGAAACGGGGTGGTGGCAATTGCCACCATGCTCAGCTTTTCTTTCTTTATTATTTTTTGTTTACTGTGTTAGCAATTCTCATTACGATTCGCCATCACTTTAGACAGTCAAAGTGCCCCCTGAATTTTTTCTTAAGCACACCTCTGGCGTGTCTGGAGGCTGCTGCGTCGCAACAGTAATCATGCGTGTCACACGGGCGTTCCCGCGCTGAACAACCCGGGTGTTCGCGAGCTGCGATCGCTGCGCCCCCTATAACAGAGGGGGCACTCTCCAGCATTCCAGCAGCCGACTGGCGCATCTAAAACAAACGGCAGGGCACGCACATGCAGGCCCCTGGATGCACAGACCCAACAGCGCCGCCGCACGTCTCGTCTAGTTTTCACGGCGACAGTCGTCACGCGAGGCGGTTTTTCGAACGGCGAGGAAGTTGAGAGGGCAAAATAAAAGCACACCAATAATAATAACAAAAAAGAAGAGAGGCACCAAGCTTAGTTCATGTGGAGGTGCAGCTGCACGTTGTCCAATTGGCCATGAGGGTCCCGCGACGTCCCCGACAGCGAGGCTTGATCGCGATGATCGACGCCGGCTTCGACGGCGCGAAGCGGATTCCACGCTGCGGCCGATGCACGGCCCACGTCGCCCTCCCTCCACCTGCTCCCCTCTTCACTTAAGGGCTTCTGGTCTTGGCTTTCGTCGCTGCGCGGGTTTCGAAGCGTCGCTGCCGCGCTTGACACGCGCTTGTCTCGACTACAGCATTGAGCGAAAACTGAACCACACCCTCCGTCCCCTGAACCGTTTTATATGTTGCCGGCCAGGTACTGCGTTGTCGTTGTGACTGATACTTATCCAGCGTAGCAATTAAAACCCCATTCAATGCGGGCGTTCATCCCACTGCTGCGAAGGTGGGCTTCAGCCATTCCTGCCGTCCCAGCTAGTACATTCACTTTTTCAGTGACGCAGGGGAACAGCTTCAGAACAACCAACGAGGTTCATATAAAGCTGCGAACACAAAAAAAAAATGACCACTCGTCGGAGCGCGTCGAAAGAAGAGGGCTAGAGTCTCTCCGCACCTGCTGCTCGACCTGAAGGAAGCGGTCGCCTCAGCGGCGTTAGACCCCAACACACAACTCGCCGTCACATGCGCGGCACATTCCCTCAGGAGATACAGGCGATCCATAACTGCTCTCTCCATTTCATCGGGCACAGTGGGTACGTACAAGTGTTGTCCAGTGAAGGCCCCTTGACGCAAGCGACACGCTCGCGGCCGCAAACGTTGAGCAGACGCGTTTTCAGCACAGCCGCAGTGCACGCTGAGTGGAGACGAGAACACAGTTCCACTCTTTCGGTCAGCATACTTGGCTCAGATTCCACTTGAAATGCGGATAAAACTCTACTATATAGGCGAATAATGATGAGCCCAACGCTTCGCCCTAGCCGAAGGCACCTCTCGAAGAGGAATTGTACGTTGCTCCCTCCTCCCGTGAGCTGCTCCGGGAACACACGCATCGCGCAGTAGAAACGTTTAGTTTTCCGAACAAGACATCGATGTCCGCTGCTGCGCGCTGAACATAAGGGTGGCCAGACCAGGAAACGCACAGAGATTATTCGCCTGCTTCAACGCTACAGTGGGGCCACGCACAGAGGGACCGTGAACGGAACTGCGAGCCCGGTGTTCCAATCACGGCCCCTTTCACCGCGGGCGACGGGCGCGTCCAAGCGTCCGCGCGAACGCTCGCCCCACTGCGAGGCACAGATTGTTTTTGCGCACAGCGCCCGCGCGCACGGCTCAATTTTCCCACGGCAACGCAGGCACGAAAAAAACCCCAGAAAAGCCGCGCACTCGATGCCAAGATCTGTGGCGTTCAGGACAAGAAACGGGAGACCAGTAAACAAAAAAAAAAGAAACGAGAAAAGTAAGGCGGGAAATGAAGCGTCATGGCTTGGGCCGCGGCTCCCCTCAGCGGTCGGTCCTCGGCTTCTTTGTGTCCCACCGAAGAGGGAGGCAGAGGGAACCGAGATCTCGGGTTAAGCGATCAAACGGCCCGGCTCCGTGGTCCACGGACTGACAGCCCGTCAAACAGCCCGCCAGAGTACCGCATCCCCTTCCCTTATCCTCCTCTCCCGCCTGTCGCTCTTCCCGGTCAGCCCCGATATCCTCGCGCTCTGGCGCCCAGTACGCGGTAACTCGGGACGACGGGTCCCGACTCTAGGGAATAGGGTGTGAGGTTGTGAAAGATTGCAGGTTAAATTTATGCGTTAAGATGCATACACTAAAGGTATCAGAAATAAACGAGGCGGCATTTGTAGGAAAGGAAACTAATTTCAGTGTTCAAAATGAAAAGAGGAAAGAGACAAGAGAAGAAAATAACAACTTGAAAATCAAACGGGAAAACTGAACAAAGCCCTCGCGAAAAGTACAGAAAAGAAAGTCAAAAAGGAAAGGCACACTTGTCTCTTATACGAGCGCCGAGCGAGGAGCAGTGGTTGGGCGTTGGGCAGTCTCTAGGCCGAGGTCAGCGTCTCTGTGTCGATGCACAGTTGGCGGTGTTTCCCACGTTGGCCTTCAACGCTGCCGCAGCGTCAGCGTCCGGGTACGGTCCCCAGGTCAGGTAGCCCGGGTACGCCACGGAGGCACCAGAGGCGGCCCTTGTGGAGAAGCAGTCGGACAGGACGAGAAGAGTGGCGCCTGGGTCAGGTGGCTGAGACTCTTGACGACGGCTGTCCAGGTCTGGTGGCCCGGACGTCTACGGCTGAGGTCCAAGCCCGGAACTCGGGGAGCCAGCAGAACTCATCCACGTCCGTCGCCGACCGCGCTCTTCTCTTCTCTGCCACGTATTCCTCTTCCATCCGCTCCGCCGTACTCCTCCGCATGCGCTACCCGTGCTTTTTCGTCTCCTGCCCCACAACCGACGCTGGGTGGCGCTATCTCCTTACAGAAGGGCCCCTGTTTGGAAGTTGTTTCCAAGGGGAAAAACTCAAGTCTAGGAGAGCGACCTCAGTCGTGTTCGACGATCGCACCCCAGAACACCACACCACAGCGTGCACACTACACACCACACAAAATACGGCGGTTGTGAGTGTTCAAAGCGTACACAGACATTCGCACACACAGCACAGAGAGTACATGAATAGACAACCTAATGCGCCCATAGAGGGCGAGGAATCACGGAAGGCATAAAAAGTAGGTAGCGGACACTTAAAAACCCACATGAACAAACAAAGACAATGTCAACAAGAGCAGGTGTGGGCTCATGCTCTGCTTAAATAGTCGGCTCCAACATTGGAGGAACCCTTGATGTGCTCCACATGGAAAGTCCATGGTAGAGAGAGGGTGCGGTAGATGGTCCTTGGCGATCACAAAATGAACAAGGGAGGGGAAAACCTCATGTTGCTAGAGCCAACGTTTCGACAAGGGGACTTGTCTTCGTCTGGGCAAAGCGTTCATCATCGGCAGGGATTATATAGGGTCTTCGCTCCGAGGAGGAAGGCCCCGGGGGTGGGGAAGGAAAGTGGTGTGGGAGGGGATGCGTGTCAGGAAGGGGAGGGAGGTGAATCATCATTCGCTAGGCTGCGATAGTGCAACAACCTATATCCGGGGGGTATGCAATGAACAAAAGGCTTTGAAGGGGCTGCGACGGGGGGGGGGGGGGGAGGCGCTGGGTGAACCTGCAAAACTCAGATAAAAGGATTAGTCAGCGTGGTGCAGGGAAATGAGAACAAGGGAAAAAAAAAGGGGGGGGGGGGGGGCTGGCACTGGAAGGAGAAAGGAAGGGGGGCATTTCCAAGGAAGGACAAGGCAGGGGGGGGGGGGGGGGAAATGGCTCGTGTTCAGAGAAAGCCAAAAAGTGGGGGCGGAGGGGGTAACAGGAGTGTTCAACAGAATGGAAAGCTGGGCTAGTTGTAGGTTGTTCATGATGAAAATTTCTGGGCGCGAACAAACAAAGGACAGCGAAGAAACCACAGGACGCGCGTCCTGTGGTTTCTTCGCCGTCCCCTGCCCGCCCGCGCCCAGAAATTTTCATCATTAACAGGAGTGTCATGGTTTCCGAGAACTGGTAGCAGGGGATTAGGAGAAAAAAAAAAAGGTGAACAAAGGAAGAGGGTGACAAGGCCGGAAATGGGGTGGAAGATATGACTTGGGAAGGGTGCAAGGAGCGACAATATACTTATGTGAGGCTCTAGGAAATAGTCTGACCACGTGCAAGACATTTGTTAATTTAAAATTATGCTGACCCTGGAATGTACCTGAGAGATTCCAGGTTTCCTCTGGACATGTTGATCCCTGTTGGTTGCAGTGTTTTAAATTTGTGGATTAGGAATGCTTCTCTGTATTTTCTGTCCCTAGTCGATTTGAAGCCTGACTGAAGAATGAACAATTTGAGTTCGTCGAATTTGTGATGGCGTTGATTAAAATGGGTCGACACTGCCTTCTGTTCATTCCGTGCTGTGTCAGCCCGGTGCCCGTTTAATCTGGCACTCATTATTTGCCCGGTTTCTCCGATATATTGTTTCTGGCAGTAGGAGCACTGGAGCATGTAGATAATATTGGACGATGTGCAGTCAAAACTGGTCTTTATATCGAAACTGAAATCGCTTGCCGTACTTTTAACCGTAGTGTCCCTTTGTAAATGTTTGCATGTCTTGCATCTGGGTCGAGAGCATGAAGTTACTGTCGGTGGTGGTTTCTTACCGAGCCTAGCATGCACCAGGATGTCCCTCAGGTTTGTGTTGCGTCTGTATGTTACCCTTGGTGCGTCGGGAAATATTTTCTTGAGACGGTCGTTACCAGTTAAAATGGGGTGGTATTTCCGCAGGATATTGTTTATGTTTGGAAGCGCGTTTGAGTATTTCGTTATAAGTGCAGGAGGTCGTTGACTGTTAGCTTTTGTTCGTTTTTTAAGAACTACGTCTCGTTTCAAAGTGGTTGCTCGTTGGAACGCATTATTAAGGGTTGTCTGTGGATGGTTTCTGGTGATTAGTGTGTTTTTTAGCGAGTGGAGGTGTTTCAGGTAGTCATCGTCGTCGCTACATATTCTTCTTAGTCTCGTTGCCTGTCCTACGAATATACCTTGTTTGCAGTGTCTTGGATGATGGCTAGTGAAATCTAAGTATTGTTGTCGGTCAGTAGGCTTCCTGTAAAGTGTGGTTTTGAGCTTGCTATTTTCTAAATGGACAGTGGTGTCAAGGAAATTGACTTGCGTTTTCGAGGAGTTGAAGGTGAATTTAATGCTGGAGTGGAATGAATTGCAATGTGTGAAGAATGCCTTCAGGGTCTCAGCCCCATGCTCCCATATCATGAAAATATCGTCTATGTACCGCAGGTATATGAGTGGTTTTTTTAGAAATGAATTTAGAAGTTTAGATTCTAGTAGCCCCATAAAAATGTTCGCGTAGGTGGGTGCGAAGGGAGTGCCCATGCTTGTTCCAAATACTTGAAGGTAGTAAGAAGAATTGAATTCAAAGTAGTTGAGTGTTAGTACCAATTCAAGTAGCGTGAGGTACACTTCAGTTTCGTGCGGGTGAGGACTTTGAGTTAGAATTTTTAAGAGTGCGTCGATACCTTCATTAATGGGAATATTTGTGTACAAAGCGGCGACGTCAAGTGTGACAAGTATGCTATCTGCTGGGATAATGGAAGCGTCATTCAGAGACTCTATTATGCGGAGAAAGTGCGGTGTATCCTCGACAAAGGAAGGGAGGTGGGTGGGAATATCTGCAAGATAGTTGTGCAGGAAAATTGATAAGTTCTCTGTGGGCGTGTTATTGTTTGAAACGATAGGTCTGCCGGGGATATCTGCGGTAAACAAGTCTTCTGCGGAAACCTTATGGATTTTGGGAAGTAGGTAAAAGCGTCCTGCCTGTTTGTTTAGCGGATTTAAGAAGTGGTAATCGGACTGCGTGATTAGTTCTCTTGATAGTAAGTTTGCCAGTTTGTTCAGAATCAATTTGCAGAACTCTGAAGTGGGATCTGAATCTAATTTCCTATAATGACAAGGGTTGTTAAGTTGCCTAAAAGCTTCTTTTTTGTATTTTTCGGCTGGCAGGATAACTATGCTACCTCCTTTGTCTGCAGGTTTAATGACTATATCGGTTCTAGAAGCTAAGTGGTTCAGAGTAGCCTGTTCCGTTGGGGTAACGTTTCTGCGTTTTCGAGCTTGCTTTGTTTGGTCTATAATTTCTTTCGAGACAGATTTAATGTACAAGTCTAATTCGGGACTCTGCTGCGCTTCCGGCGTCCACGTGCTTTCGGCTTTGAGAGGGATGGGATTAAGGCTGGTTACTGCAGTAGGGTGAGCACGTGTTGACCACGTGTTACAGGAAAAAGCTAGGTTAGTAATTGGGGTGTTTGCTTTTTCGGCAAAGAATTCCTTAATTCGCAATCTTCGCGCAAATTCTGTGAGGTCTCTGTGAAGTTCATACTCGTTAAAATTATTGTTAGTTGGACAAAATGTAAGGCCATGCTTCAGAATCCGTTTGTCGCTATCACTTAGGGATTTGGAAATATCGACAATGTTGCTGTCAGTGTCCTGCGGCGGAAAATGCGCATCTTTTGTCTGTATCGAAATTGGAGGGCGGTTGTTAAACTGTCCAGATGTATTCGTATCTAGCGGAAATTTATCTCTAATTTGTTTATGCTGTTGTTTATCGTGCAGCTTGCGTTCCTTTCTGGCTACAAAATCTGCTAATGCCTGGCTTTCGCCCGAATTTAGTTCTATCTTACTAAGTTGATCATCGAGGGAATTTAACTGCTCTTGACAATGTTCTTTTAAAATAGCTATGAATGAAAGGGATGCGTCATTTGAAACCTTTTCCCATCGAACGAGGAGTTCAGGCCTGAGCGCACCGAGGGAGCACCTAACATTAACTCGAAGTCCTTTGGGTATTGTCCTGCGCTGCGAGTAGGATTTGTAAGTGTGTAGGTGGAATCGGTAGTTAGTTTGTTTAGTGGCTAGTTTTCTGGCGACCAGGAAATTTCGTCTTTTGGGTTCGGGGCGATTGGTGCTGCCAGATGTGAGTCATCTGCGCTTGTGCCGAGTGGACCTCTTGACGGGTGTTGTGTGTTTAGGGGACTTCTGTTTGGGGGTGGTATCGGTGTCGAGGTCCGCGTCGGTGACAATCTGGGTGCTAGTGTGCGTCACTAATCGCTTAGGTGTCTGTGTGAAGTGTTCGCTTTGTTGTTTAGTGGCTACTTTCGGTGTGATTCCTACGTGCTGTTCCGCTGGTGTGGGATCCACGGTTACCGTCTGTGTGCCAGCGTCGCGAGTCTCTGGAGTGAACTGTGTGGAGGTGCCCTGGGTCCTAGCGGGGGCAGGCTGTGTTCGTTCAGGGGTGTTGTCGCTTTTGTGGGTGGTCTGTTGTTGAGTGTTGGCCAGAGTGGGAGAGGGAGCATGAGTGGGCTGTAGCGTCCGCCTAAATGTGTTTCTCAGCCGGTACTTTATGTTGTCTGCCATTACTTTGACGCCAAAAAAATTAGGGTGAAGTCCATCTCTGGCCAGGAGTGCCTCGGGGTCATGATGGATCTGAGCGTGGTGGATGATTTCAACGTCTTTTTGGTAATGTTCCATGTCCAGCAAAAAATTGTTGAGCTTAAACGAGTCCTGTGCGTGAGCTGCGAGTTGGCGTAATTGTGGCATGTGTCTGTGGTGCAAGTTGACTACCCTAGGAAGCACGGTTGTCAAGTGCAGTTTCGTGTTTGGTCTGTTGGCATGGACCTCGTGTACCAGTGTATTCATAGCCTCAATGGTCTGTTCCGCACTGCTGTGTTTCAGGTCATTAGTCCCGCAGTGAATGACGAAGTGCGTGATGTTCTGTGGTGCAGCGGCTATCAGTTTCCTTATGTCATTGGTTTTGGCGCCGCTCTGAAACCTAATGTATGGTGCATGTTCTCCGGGAGGAAAGTGATTGTGGATGTGCTTGTATTGACTATCACCTATCAACGCTACATGTGCCAATGAAAGAAGGGGGAGAGGCTTACCTTGTTCCGTCATCTTCCGTTGACTGAAGTCCATGGTAGAGAGAGGGTGCGGTAGATGGTCCTTGGCGATCACAAAATGAACAAGGGAGGGGAAAACCTCAGGTTGCTAGAGCCAACGTTTCGACACGGGGACTTGTCTTCGTCTGGGCAAAGCGTTCATCATCGGCAGGGATTATATAGGGCCTTCGCTCCGAGGAGGAAGGCCCCGGGGGTGGGGAAGGAAAGTGGTGTGGGAGGGGATGCGTGTCAGGAAGGGGAGGGAGGTGAATCATCATTCGCTAGGCTGCAATAGTGCAACAACCTATATCCGGGGGGTATGCAATGAACAAAAGGCTTTGAAGGGGCTGCGACGGGGGGGGGGGGGGGGGGGGCGCTGGGTGAACCTGCAAGAGTATTCTTGTAGCAAGAGACTCCATCTGAGCACGCGACCATTCAAGTGTTTGGCCTGCGCCAAATGCTGAAGCGGTTGATCAGTTTGAACGGTGAAGGTTCGGCCATATAGGAAAATGTGAAAGTTGGCTACCCCCCATACGAGTGCTCAGATTCCCGCACTAACGACAAGTTCTAAAACATTCCCCCTCTATTAAAGAATATCGTGTCTCTCGTGGTAGCAACTGCCTACTGGCATACGAGACCTTCTGTTATTGTGGTCTGATGGATAAAGACGTCTTCATTTGTATTATTTGTTTATAAATCCGTATCCATTCTTCACATTAAACCACTTCACCGTCCCGAGAACTCTTTCAGCTAGTACCTCCGTTTTCCTTTGTGAAACCGGTTTCTCCAAACCGATCTCGGTCTCCACCATGATTTTAAATGTTCCCGTCCTACCATGTTATTCACTCTGCGCCGGTCGTAGTCCGCCGGCGCCGATGGAACAACTCCCTCATTTACTTTGTTCTGCCTTCCCTTCCACACAGTCCGTTGACACGTATCACACGACCTGACATATCAATGTCAGCCTGTACACCGGGCCAATAAAACTCACTGAGCACCCTAGCTATCGTTTTCCGTAACCCTTGATGACCGGATAATGCACTCTCATGCACCAACATAAGGACATGCGTTCGTAAGCACTTCGGTACCACCGCTTACTCAACAACTCGGTCGGGACACACTTGGTATGTCCGGAAGAGAACAGAGTCATTTGTATGAAAAGTATGGGCGGTCTGTCCCTTGCCAGGAAATGTTTGCCACAACTTCCTGCGACACACCTCTATGGTCGGGTCTTCTTCCTGCTTGTGGCGAAACTCCGGCCGTGACGAGTGGAGTCTGTTATGAGTGGGGCTTTTGCTACTCTCTGAAACCTTCGCCGTCCCCGTAAGGGAAGGAATATCGACCGAACCCGTCATGGCAGGGCAAGCTGCCTGATCAGTTAGAAGTGGCGGGTCGACCGAGAATGGAGCTTTAGCGCCAGGGACATTGCCTATTATGATGTCGTACAGGGGTGTAGACAAGCACCGCGCGATGGCCTTACCCGAGAAATATGGTGAAGAAATCACCACCTCCGCTTCCGGAACTTCTACACAGGTCCCCTTGGCCAAGAATAACGTAGCCTTTTTCCCGGTAAGTGCCGCTGCCGGTACAAGGGACTCACGCACAACAATGATGTTGCTGCCTCTATCCCGTAACCGAACCAGGCTGGCCGAACACCTCGCCGTGCCCCTCGGGCATAGCAGCTTCCACACGGGTGGAAGGGCAGATCATCTCCCCCAACAGGCCCTTTATGCGCGTTACCTCTGCAGGGTTATCGGGACGTGAATACCGAGGTGTCATGCAATATGCGGACTTCACACGGTCTCCTGGTATCCTAGCTCTGCTTGACTCGGCATCATGTCCTACCTCGCGGCACCAGGTGCAATACGATTGCTTCGGCTTCATCCGACAATCCGACGCCTTGTGCCCAATCTTCTAGCAAAGAAAACACCGAAGGCGGGATTGTGAACCTGAAACCTCGTCCTTGGCTTTATTTATCGTGTGCTCCCCCTGCTCTTTAAAGACCAACAAGTTGTTTTGCCGCTGTGCTTCGAAAAATGATCGGCAGCCTCCGCCAGCTTGCAAACTGTCTTGCCCTCCCGTTCACGTAAGAAAAGGGCTAAAGGGGAATGACAGTTCTTTAGGAATTGCTCACTCACGACCATCTCGCGAACCAACTCAAAAGTGCGTCCTTCTCCCCAGATCTCGACCCAACGGTCAAAGAAGCTATATAAACAACCTCGCAGCATAATGCGAGGCCGTTTCGCCATCCTGGGGCTTGCTCTGGCGAAACTTTTCTCGCTACCCTTCCGCGGTGAACCTAAACCTCTCAAGCAAGGCAAGCTTCGCTTTGTCATAGTCCACGGAATCCTCAGGCGAGAGCCGACCCAAGACCCTAAGTGCTTCGCCGCCAAGGCACAAGCTCAACGCCGTTGCCAACTTTTCTTTTGGCCAACCCTGCCCCGTGGCCACATGCTCAAACCTCTTTAAGTAGGTATCGAGGTCATCTCGCGCTTCATTGTACTGTGGTATGAGGCTGTGCGGGTTAATGGAGCTGGCCGGTGCGACGCTACACTCTCCAAGGTCACTTGAAGGATTTCCTCCACCCTCCATGAGCTTTATTTGTAGCTGCAAATTCCGCGCCTCTAATTCCAAACGTTCCTTAGCAGCCTCACGCCCCGTCTCTAAATTCCGTGCCTCTAACTCCAATCTCTGCTTCTCCGTCTCTAAATTCCGTGTCTCTAACTCCAATGTCTGCTTCGCAGCTTCACGCCCAGCGGCTCTCTCTTCTCGTAACACATCCAACATGCACAGTGGATCAACACCCAGGACACCCTCGGTAGCGACCACTGCATACTGAACACTGTCATTTACACTCGGCCCTTACATCGCCCCCTTGCGCAAGCCAAACTTCCCGACTGGAACGCTTTCCGCCAGGCCCTCCCAGTAACTTCTCTCATGGAACAGGACTACTCCACTTGGGCACACGGACTCACGCAAACACTCCGTTCACACGAAAAGCAGATCCAGCTTATGGAGCGTGCACCTGACATGGATAACCACCTAATGCACGTCTGGGAGGCTCGCTGCAGCCTCACTAAGCGGTTGCGGCGGCAGAAACACAACCGTAAACTCCGCGCTCGCATCTCTGACCTCACCCAGCAAGCTGCCGAGTATGCTTCCCAGCTCGCAGACACTAACTGGGTAGATCGATGCAACAGTGCAGCAAGACAGATGTCCAGCCGCAACACTTGGCGGCTCTTCAGAAGTCTCATAGACCCCACACAAACACGCTCGGAGACCCAGAAACACATCAATCGCGCGATACACAACTTTCAAGGAAACACGAAGCAGCTAGCGAACACCTTGAGCTCACAATACCTCAATCAGGATCAAGACCCGCGCGGGCAAGATTATTCGTATGCAGGCTGTGAAAATCCGGAACTGGATCAACTTTTCCAGCTTCACGACCTTCCCGCGGCTCTTGCCAAAATGCGCAGGGGGACAGCGCCCGGGAGGGATAAGGTCACAGTCAAATTATTGGCGAACCTTCCTGATCGGG
Organism: Amblyomma mixtum; assembly: GCF_055824585.1. Taxonomy (NCBI): domain Eukaryota; kingdom Metazoa; phylum Arthropoda; class Arachnida; order Ixodida; family Ixodidae; genus Amblyomma; species Amblyomma mixtum. Next base: position 26,707 of record NW_028317729.1, on the reverse strand, counting down.
CATACGAAACCCTACTCGAATATATTGAAGCGGGTATACGACGACGACAAACAGCGATGGCACGAGTGGGAAGAGTAGAAGACGACAACGAAGTTCGGACTGTGTTCTCGGTGCCGCTCGCAGCTGTTCTTGTCTATTTTTAAATATCTGTAAATATATTCTTTCCCGCAACATATTTGGTGGAGGTGCGGATTTCCCCTACGTCTACCGACGACGGAGCTCCGCAGCGGCCGCCAGTTGCCTTCACTCATCATGACCCAAGACGCCGCCCAGCAAACCTCAGCCCCGCCCATGACATCACTCGTTCTTTCTCCCCCTCGTGACCCTGGGACATTTTCTGGTACCGACAACACTGACGTCGACGACTGGATCAGCATGTACGAGCGAGTGAGTACCTACAACCGCTGGGATCCGACCCTCATGCTCGCAAATGTAATATTATATCTAAAAGACACCGCCCGGGTCTGGTATGAGACGCACGAAGACCATTTGACCAGCTGGGACGTGTGCAAAGAGAAACTCCGTGAATTGTTTGGACAGCCGCTCGGCCGAACGCTTGCCGCTAAGAAGGACCTCGCCTCCCGAGCTCAAACATCTACGGAGTCCTATGTGTCGTACATTCAAGATGTGCTGGCCCTCTGTCACAAAGTTGACGCCAACATGCCTGAGTCTGACAAAGTCGGCCACGTGTTGAAGGGAATCGCCGACGATGCCTTCAACTTGCTTGTATGCAAGAACTGCACTACAATCGACGGAATTATTAAGGAATGTCGACGCTTCGAGGAAGCCAAAAGCAGGCGTATTAGCCAGCCGTACACACGCCTCCCCAACACGGCTGCGACTTCTTCATGTGAAGACCTGCGACACCGGGAAACTCCAGCACCCCCAGAAAATGTGACCCGCATCATCCGACGCGAGCTCGAAGCTATGTCCCCTGCCGCCCTGCATCTACATGATGGCGACAACCGCTTGCCTACCATCTCTCTGGTACAAGCTGTCGTCCGCCAAGAGCTTGCAAACCTTGGTTTCCAGCCCGTCAGCCCTGTACGGTCTTCACCACCACCCGAAATCACTGCGATTGCTCCTGGACGACCTTCGTACTCCTCTCCACGTCGCCGAAACCCTAACGATTGGCGGACAACCAACGACAGGCCCATTTGTTTCAATTGCCACCGCATTGGCCACATCTCCCGTCACTGTCGAAATTATTGGTCCCGTCGCAGCACATACCGTCCTCTCAGCTCCCACCGTGACGACGAACAGCCCAGCCACTACACGCCCCCTCCAGCCCAGCACAGTGCTCCAGTCGACGGCCAGATTCCCCGCTCCAGCCGCTCCCCGTCCCCCCTGCGTCGACAGTCCCGTTCGCCCCAACGCCGTCGCTCCTCTCCTGGCCCCTACGGACGCTCGCAAGCGGAGAACTAGACACTGCAGTGTCTGGAGGTGATGCTGCAGTACAGGCCCAGTCCCAAAATCCTCGATTAGCCCTTCGCGCACACCATAATTTGCTCGCCATTCATGTCGATGGAGTGCCTGTGATAGCCCTGATCGATACAGGCGCGCACGTATCTGTCATGAGTTCAGCCCTACGACGCCGCCTCCGAAAAGTACTGACCCCTGCACCCAAAGCCGTTCTCCGCGTTGCCGACGGCGGAACGCCTCATGTTGTTGGACTATGCACAGCCCGTGTGACCATATCCGGCCGCCATACATCCGTTCTGTTCTCTGTTCTGGACCAGTGCCCTCATGAAGTCATTCTTGGCCTCGACTTCCTGTCTGAGCATTCAGCCCTCATTGACTGCGCCACTAATGTTGTTCAGCTTGGCCTTCCTCTTTCTGCTGAGTCGCCGTCCCCAGTTATACACCGTCTTTGTGCTGTCGACTTTGTCCGTCTACCGCCTCAAGCCGCAACTTACATTTCTTTCTCATCTGTTCCCCCTGTACCTGATGGTCACTACGTAGTCACTCCTGAACTTGACGTCGCCCTGACGCGCAGCATTGCGCTTCCACACACTGTATTTACAATGTCGGCCAACCGAGCGTACCTTCCGGTCCTGAACTTTGGTTCATCCATCCAACCGCTCCCGCAAGGCATCTCACTCGCCACGCTGTGCCCTGCTGCCGAATGTGTGATCTCAGTGGTGGACAGCTGCTTACCTTCCACTCAGCAATGCCGGCTGCCTGCGGCCCCATCAACAGTGAACCCAACGGACGACTACGCCGACAAGATCGCTTCTGACCTACCGCCGCTGCAAGCTCGCGATCTTCGGTGCCTCTTATCATCTTTCCGCGACATCTTCGACTTTGATAGCCGTGTTTTGGCTCGGACCTCTGTGGTGACGCATCACATAAACACCGGTGATTCCGCTCCTCTCCGCAGACGTCCGTACCGAGTGTCCAGCGCCGAACGCACCGTCATAAATCAAGAGGTGGACAAGATGCTCGCAAAAGACATCATCGAGCCCTCGTCAAGTCCTTGGGCTTCACCAGTCGTCCTGGTGAAAAAGAAGGACGGCAGCTGGCGCTTCTGCGTTGATTATCGGCACCTCAACCGCATCACAAAAAAAGACGTATATCCACTCCCAAGGATCGATGATGCATTAGACTGCCTCCACGGCGCCAAATATTTCTCTTCAATTGATCTTCGATCGGGGTACTGGCAACTTGCTGTTGATGAAAAGGACCGCGAGAAGACCGCCTTCGTGACGCCTGATGGCATATACTAGTTTAAAGTCATGCCGTTCGGCCTCTGTAACGCCCCGGCTACCTTCGAACGCATGATGGACTCCCTTCTTCGTGGCTTTAAATGGTCCACTTGCCTCTGTTACCTAGACGATGTTGTGGTTTTCTCGCCTACTTTTGCCACGCACCTCGAGCGCCTCTCCAATATTCTGACAGTATTTCGTAACGCCGGACTTCAGCTGAACTCATCGAAATGCAAGTTCGGTCGTCGCCAACTCACTATTCTCGGACACCTCGTTGACGCTTCTGGTGTACGCCCAGATCCCATCAAAATTCAAGCTGTGAAGGACTTTCCTCTTCCAAGGTCGTCGAAAGATGTGCGCAGCTTTGTCGGCTTGTGCTCGTATTTTCGCCGTTTTATCAAAGATTTCGCCGGCGTCGCTCGTCCCCTCACCGATCTTCTGAAGAACGACACCCCCTTTACTTGGGGCCCTGCTCAAGAGAACTCATTTTCAACCCTCGTTCATTTGCTGACCACTCCGCCCATCTTAGCACATTTTGACCCGTCGTCTCCCACAGAGGTTCGCACGGACGCCTCCGGATATGGCATCGGCGCCGTACTAGCACAACGTCAACAGAGTCAGGATCGAGTCATCGCTTATGCCAGCAGCCTACTTTCAGCCGCAGAGCAAAATTACACCATTACTGAGCGTGAGTGTCTTGCCCTTGTCTGGGCAGTGGCTAAATTCAGACCCTACCTGTTCGGCCGTTCATTCGCTGTTGTCACTGATCACCACGCTCTCTGTTGGCTGTCTTCACAAGAAGATCCCACCGGTCCCCTTGGTCGCTGGGCATTGCGCCTCCAAGAATACTCATACTCCGTCGTGTACAAGTCAGGGCGCCATCACCAGGACGCTGACTGTTTATCCCGATACCCTCTAGAACCACCTGACCTAGAGGACGCTGAGACTCTGCCCTGCCTCTTCGCCATCTCCGATCTTGCCGATATTGCCAACGAACAGCGCCACGACTCATCTTTACGTCCTATCTTTGATGGCATCCGTTCTGCAAACCGATCTCCGTCTCTGAACCTTTATGTGCTCCAGAACGGCATTTTGTATCGCCGAAACCTACGCTCCGATGGCCCTCCGCTCCTGCTCGTGATACCCCAACGTCTACGCTCTTCTGTCCTTGAAGAACTGTACGATCTGCCGACAGCCGGTCACCTTGACGTGTCCCGCACGTACGCTCGGGTGCGGCATCGCTTCTTTTGGCCTGGTCTCTATCGTTCCGTCAAACGTTACGTGGGCGCTTGCGACCTGTGTCAACGTCGGAAAAGGCCCTCCACTTTGCCTGCCGGTCTTCTGCAACCCATCGACATCCCTCCGGAACCTTTTCACCGTGTTGGCCTCGACCTTCTTGGCCCTTTTCCGACGTCCCTCTCCGGCAACAAGTGGATCGCTGTCGCAACTGATTATACGACTCGGTACGCCATCACGCGTGCTTTGCCGTCCAGCTGCGCTACCGATGTTGCCGATTTTCTTCTGCAAGACGTCATCCTTCACCACGGCGCCCCTCGTCAACTGCTCACCGACCGCTGTCGTTATTTTTTATCCAGAGTAGTTCACGACATTCTTCGCTCGTGTGACACGCAGCACCAGCTCGCGACAGCTTACCACCCACAAACCAATGGGCTTACGGAAAGGTTCAACCGCACGCTCACCGACATGTTAGCCATGTACGTATCGCCAGACCACCGAGATTGGGACGCAGCCTTACCTTATGTGACATTTGCATATAACTCTTCCCTTCATGACAGAACAGGCTATTCTCCTTTCTACCTTTTGTTTGGTAGGCATCCCACCTTGCCTTTGGACACACTCTTGCCGCCTTCTTCAGCCCCCACCACTGCTTACGCTCGGGACGCCATCTCCCAGGCCACGCTGGCGCGCCAAATAGCACGTAGTAGGCTTCAAGCCTCTCAAGTTTCCCAGAAGTCAGCCTACGACCGCCGTCACCAGGCCGTCGAATTTACCCCAGGATCACTCGTCCTTCTCTGGACGCCCTCTCGCAGCGTCGGTCTCTCCGAGAAGCTCCTTTCGCACTACCGTGGCCCTTACCGTGTCGTGCGCCGTGTTACCGACGTGAACTATGAAATTGCTCCCCTTGAAACCTCGCCATCGTCTTCTGGCGCCACCACCGACATCGTCCACGTCTGTCGCCTGAAACCTTATCACGACGCCCATACGCCGCCGCCCTAACGCCGAGACGGCGTTTCAGCAGCCGGGGGTCCTGAAGCGGGTAGACGACGACGACAAACAGCGATGGCACGAGTGGGAAGAGTAGAAGACGACAACGACGTTCGGACTGTGTTCTCGGTGCCGCTCGCAGCTGTTCTTGTCTATTTTTAAATATCTGTAAATATATTCTTTCCCGCAACAATATTAACGCCATTTGGACCGCGGACTCTTCCTTGCCACCGGATTGGAAGACATCATTGGTAACCTTCATCCCAAAGGCGGGGAAACCAGTAAACACAGACAACCTCCGGCCCATCTCCCTCACTTCATGCATAGGAAAACTGATGGAAACGATGGTCCGTGACCACCTCTCAAATCTCGAGAGCAAGAACACCTTTGCCGACACCATGTTCGGTTTCCGACCCAGTAAGTCCGCACAAGACATCCTTTTACAGCTTCATCACGAGGTTCTCGAACCCATAGAACACCGACACAACGACAAAATAGTCCTAGCACTCGATCTCAAGGGTGCGTTTGACCATGTTAAACACGGCGTCATACTAAAGCACCTTAGCGAGACCAACTGTGGCCCTCGTACATTCAATTACATAAAAGATTTCTTAACAGACCGCTTGGCCTATATACGTATACAAGAGACCGAGTACGGCCCGTTTGAGATGGGAACGCGGGGCACACCACAAGGCGCTGTTATGTCCCCGCTTCTCTTTAACATTGCTATGATGTATCTCCCGGCACAGCTGGCGGCTGTCGGCGGTGTTCAGCATGCGCTGTACGCCGATGACATCACCATCTGGGCCACTACGGGAAACATAGGAGAGATGGAGGAACGCCTGCAAGCAGCGGCGAGCATAGTTGACCACTATGCCACGTACTGCGCCCTCTAGTGCTCCCCGTCCAAGTCTGAATTTGTGCATATTCGATCTTCTCCGAAATGCAAAATCTCCGTTCAGCTATCTCTCGCAAGCGGCCCCATCTGTGAAGCGAAAGAGCTTCGAATTCTCGGTCTCTTCATTAATCAACATCGTAAGGCAGACACAACTCTTGCCGAACTCCGCGAAGTCGGCGACCAGGTGGGCCGAATGGTTCGCCGCGTTTCCAACAAGCGAGGAGGGTTCCGAAGTAAGGATGCGATGCGGCTCGCGTATGCCTTCGTAACTAGTCGAGTACTGTACTCGACTCCTTACCCCCCCCCCCCCCCCCCGCTTACGGAAACATGACGAAGATCACTTGGAAATCGTACTCCGCAAAATTTTCAAGAGAGCCCTCAATCTCCCGATATCCACTTCCAACGCGTGACTCCTACCGGGTGATGCGACCGGCTGCAACAACAATGGATCAAGGGAGCAGAGCAGGCCTAGGCGAACAATGCCGCCACTCCCCAGAAGCGACTACAAGATCATTATTCGACCTAAGAAAGGAATCATGGTGAAGACCCTCACCACCCACAAAGTAGCGCGCTCCATTGTCATGGCGTGCGGCCAGCAATGCAAGGACGATGACCTACTTGTAAGGCTTCGCACCGGATCCAATATCATTATCGTTAGCACCCCGCACGAGAAAACGGCCCAGCTAGTGCGGCACATTACCCGTCTCAAATTCGACGGAAAGACTTATGATGTAAACGCTTACGTGGCAGCACCGGAAGACGTCCTGCGCGGCGTGATCCACGGTGTAGACCCAGGTACCCCTCCTGAAGAACTCAAAGCACACTTACGAGTCAGAACTCAAGGAGTCTTCAGGCAAGGATGCTTGGAAAATCCAAGACGGCAGTGCTCACGTTCGACGGCCCGGTCTTGCCGAAATTCGTCATATATTACGGAGGAGAAGTACCATGCTACCAGTACCGCCCCACTAGGCAAGTGTGTTACGTCTGCTTCCAGCAAGGACACCGCTCCGACGTCTGCCCCACACCGAACATTATTGTGTGCGGACTGTGCGGAGTTTCAAACCCGCCCGACGACCACGAGTGCGCGCCCAAGTGCATAATCTGTGGCGAGGCACACCGGACCGGATCCAAGGAGTGCCGGGAGAGATTGAAAAAAGCAAGGCCAAAACCCACAGGAGGAAGAGGACGGAGCGACCAACGCGGGCGACCACCCAAGCGATGGCTCAGCTCAGAGGGAGAGACATCGAGGAGCCGATCGAGGTCCAACTCCTTCCCGCCTCTACCACCAGCCGGCCCACAGGAGGGGGAGAAACAAGAGAAAAAGAAAAAGAAGAAGCTTTCCCAGACAAGCGGCGGCAAGGTGAGCTGGGCTTCTACCACTGCTTCGCACTCGGTACGAAAGGGTAGTGACATAAACAACACAAACAACAAAAACAGTCGTGTCACAAAACCGAAGGACGCGAACAGCGATGCGCTCAGACGCGAGCTAGAACTGGCTCGAAGGAAACAAAACGAGCTCGAACGCAAAGTTGAGGAACTCACAAAAACACTAAAGGAACAACAGCGGGAACTCGACACGACTAGAGCCCTTCCAAAACGACAACCACAGGCATCGAACGAAGGAGACCTTGAAACACGAATGCAACAGATGATGCAGCAGATGATGCAGGATATGATGCAGCAAATCCAATCGCAAATGCAACAGATGCAAGTACAATTCCAAGGGCAAATCTCAGAGATGAGAAGCGCTTTTCGAAAACAAAAACACACCGAAAACATTAGGGAAAGGGCGTACAACCGTCCAGCGCTAACAGCGTTCGCAAGCGAACAAGGCAACAGCAGTAACGCGTAAACATGATCAATACGTATCGGCAAGAACAAGAATACTTAGATGTTTGGCAATGGAACTGCAGAGGCTACCGCAAAAAGCAGGCCCTCTTAAAACAATATATAAACACACAACTCACACCTCCTGATGTAATTGCGCTCCAAGAGACCGGAATCAAGCCGACCTTACAAAGGAACGAGGTTTACGAGAGTCAAAACGAAGGTAAAGCGGCCGTCCTAGTCAGCAAAACCATTACCGCCATCAGGCACGATACCATCGCCGACACCGACGTTGAACACGCGCTTGTTGAACTTATTCCGAAAAAGCGAAAGGGACGCAGCACGTTCTTACTGAACGTGTACAGCCCGCCGAGACACAGAAAAGCCAAACTCTTCGAACTGTTTTATGGAGCGCACAAGCTGGCCAAAGAAAATGCACTCATCATCGTAGGAGATTTCAACGCCATGGACAGGAGTTGGGGATACCAGAAACAAGACATCAAGGGAAGGACATTAGTGGAAGTAGCGGAATACTTTGGCTGCAGTCTAATCACAGATCCTGCGACCCCCACGAGAATCGGGAATAGCGTGAGCACGGACACATGCCCGGACCTCACCTTCGTAAGGAACAGCAGGGAGTCACAGTGGGAAAACATGATGGAAAATCTAGGCAGCGATCACTTTATCCTCCGGACACGAATAGCATCCGACACCATAAGACGCCAGATTGGACAGGCGAAAATCACTGACTGGAACGCGTTTCGCGGGGCTTGCAACAAATCTGAAGGCGGTATCCAATCACTGGAGGAATGGAGCGGCATGCTGAGAGAAACGCGACAACGATGCACAAAAAGTCTAAGGAGAACGACAGCAACTCCTGAAGTAGACGCCCACCTCCTCAGACTATGGGAAGCGAGACGCAATCTCACCAAAAGATGGCGGAAGCAAAAACACAACAGGAAACTAAAACTAAAGATAGCAGAAATTACGGCAAAGGCGGAAGAATACGCGATGCAACTCGCGAAACAAAATTGGGAACAACTCAGCGACTCACTTAGGGGAACTCTAGGCACGGCCAGAACCTGGAATCTCTTAAGAGCACTAATCGATCCGACCAAAATAAAATCAGAGAACAATAAAGCCATCCAGCGGTTCATCCACTCCTTCGAGGGATCAGACATCGCCCTACTGGAGAAGGCACGAGAAAAATGTTTCGGCGATCACAACCCCCCGCGATACCAAGGAACGTATCGAGGAGCCGAAAACGAGAAACTCGACCGCTCCATAACTGTGGAAGAAGTTTACGCGGCAATAAGAAACAACACCAGAAACACGGCAGCCGGAGCGGACAGAATCGACAACGCCTTAATCCGCAACCTGAGCGACGACCTCATACAAGAGCTCGTCACCTTTCTTAACAAGCATTGGGAGGCGGAGACGGTTCCCGAAGATTGGAAACACGCCGAAGTAATAATGATACCTAAACCTGGTAAAAAGCTACAAATTGAAAACCTCAGGCCTATATCACTCACGTCGTGCCTTGGCAAGCTTTACGAACGGGTTGTAACTTTCAGACTGCAAAATTACATGGAAGACAACGACTGTGTACCACATACCATGTTCGGCTTCAGAGCGAAGCTCTCGACGCAGGACGTTCTCCTCCAAATACAAGAAGATGTCCTGCGAAACGTACCTCGGACGGGAGAAAATGTCATAATGGCCCTGGACATCAAGGGGGCATTCGATAACGTCAGCCACGAAGCGATCCTTACGGGCCTAGACAACCTGGATTGCGGACGCAGAATCCACGGCTTCGTCAAAGCATTCCTGTCCGATAGAACTGCCACCATCGGCATAGGAGACCTTCGATCGGAAAAAATTCGCACTCCAAACAAAGGAACACCCCAAGGGTCAGTTATCTCACCCCTACTCTTCAACATAGCTATGATAGGCCTAGCTCGAAAACTAGAGAACATCGAAGGCATCAGGCATGCAATGTATGCTGACGATATAACAGTCTGGACAAACACGGGCTTTCTCGGAGAGAAGGAAGAAAGGCTACAGCAAGCGGCCTCTTGTGTAGAGCAATACCTCGCAGAAAGAGGACTCGCATGCTCGACCGAGAAATCGGAACTGCTGAGAGTCTGGAGAGGCAAGCAAAACCGGACCGTCCCAACCAACGAGGACCTAAAACTCAACGTCTACCTAGATGGGACGCCCATACCCGAAAAGACAACAATAAAAATTTTGGGCATGTGGGTTCAATCCAACCAGCGCAGTACTCACACTTTTACCCTACTGAAAGCAACAACGCTACAAGTCGCACGCATGATCACCCGCATCACCAACAGGCGACATGGCATGCGTGAAGAAGACACACTAAAACTAGTCAGAAGCCTAGTAGTTAGTCGAATCACGTACAGCCTACCCTACCAGTGCCTCAACAAAAATGAAATACAACAAGCGGATGCCCTGCTACGCAAAGCGTATAAGACAGCGCTCCGACTACCACGCAACACGTCTACAGAAAAACTCATGGCCCTGGGATTACACAACACCTTTGAGGAGCTACGAGAGGCGCAGCTTGAGTCGCAAAAACTCAGGCTGTTGCAAACAACGACAGGAAGAGCGCTCCTGCAGAGGCTCGCATACCGCGAGCAGATGCGAGAAATGTCGAGGACGGCAATGATCCCCGACGAGCTTCGCAAGACCCTCAAGGTAGCGCCAATACCAAAAAACATGGATCCCAACCTCCATCGAGGCAGAAGAGAAGCAAGGGCCGAATTCATCGAGAAAACATACGAAAACATACGACCGTGTATACAGACGCGTCTTGGAGAGGAGCAGATACCAAAATCGCTGTAGCGGCGGTGGTCGATTCGTCTTTACGCGAAATGACCACCGCGTCTCTCCGAGGCTGCACAGCTGCAGAGTCCGAGAAAATAGCCGTTGTTCTAGCTGTGGCGGAGGGCTATAGAACCGGGTGGTCACTAACAATGCTCACGGACTCTCAAACAGCCTGCCGAAATTACATGAATGGCAGGATAGGTCGTCACGCGCTCCGTATACTCCTCGCAGCGAGTGACAGAATTAAAAACCCGGAAGAACAAAACGACAAGATCCTACACAAAATTGTGTGGGTATCGGGGCACAAGGGGGTTGCAGGGAACCGAGAGGCAGACAGGATAGCTCGAGGATACATTACTTTCCGAGCTTCCGACGAGACCGCGGAACTCGCGCCAGCACCCAGGGAATACTCGGCCATACTACAAAACTATAGAGGCAGAAGAATGCGATATCCCCCACCGCACAAATCTCTCAGCAGAGAGGAAGCTGTCACTTGGAGACAATTACAAACAGGCTCTTTCCCAAACCTACATTATACTAAACAAAATGCACCCTACGATATACACGAACAAATGTCCCTGGTGCGACGAAACACCTACACTATACAACATCACATGGGCCTGCCAAAACATAGACGTGGTCCCCAAAATACAAAACCCGAGTGCGGAGCAGTGGGAGACTCTGCTGTCCAGCGACCGCTGCGAAGACCAACAAGGTCTGGTACAGCGAGCTCAACGGGCGGCAGTGGCCAGCGGAGCCCTGGACTGAGGGCAACCGACCACTGATTAGAGGCGGACGACTTCGACAGAGAAGGCTTCTGGGGGTAGAACCAAGACGTCTCTGAAGAAGCCCCCAAACCGCAGGAAAAACCATTACTGTAAATAAAGTTTTCCCTTCCTTCCTTCCTCGCGTTGGTGGTGAACACCTATCGAGAACTCCGCGAGGCGCATCTCGTTAACCAATATGCGCGTCTCGCCCAGACCGTGTCCGGTCGCCGCCTCTTGGACCGGTTACATATCAGACATGATCACCATACCAAGGAACGGGTTCGAGTGCCCGAACTATGGAGAAGCGCCCTCTACGTTCGACCCCTTCCGACTGAGATGAACAAGGAGGACCATAATGGCCGGCGCCAGGCGCGGGCGGATGCCCTGCACCGCCACTATGGCTCAAAGAAACACGTCTTCTACGTCGACATTGCAGGCCCCTACCGGTCCAGGGGGGAATGGTACACGGCTGCAGTCATACACGAGGGAAAACCGGTGGACGGCCTCTCGTTCAGAGCGCCCAACTCAACGCATGCGGAGGAGGAGGCGATCGCCCTCGCAGCCCTCCTTCAAATACATAATCACCGACTCGCGAGGGGCTTGTCGAAACGTCACGCAAGGGTGGGTTACTCCCTTAGCTTATCGCATTTACCAAAATTGTAGCCGAGACTCGGATCCCGCGCACCGATCTATCGTTTGGGCTCCAGGTCACCAAGGCGTCCACGGAAATGAGGCAGCCGACGCCGCCACCCGCGCGCTTTCTCTCCGGGCATTTCCCACGAGACCCGACGCCGACCAGGACTTACACAAAAACATTTGCAGTGAGCCCTGTACGCTTTTCCTGGCAACACGACTCAACTGGCACAGAAACTTCGGGACCAGTATCTGTGTACAGCCCAAGACCCCCGTGGATCTGCGTACTCTTATGCAGGCAGAGAGGACACGGAGCTGGATCAACCTTTCCAGCTCCATGATCTGCGGGCGGCTCTCGCCAAAATGAAACGGGGCACTGCGCCAGGACGAGATAAGGTCACCGTCAAGCTTTTGACGAACCTGCCCGACTTGGCATACCAGTCCCTCCTGGAATACGTCAATGCGATTTGGCGCGGGGACACCCCTCTGCCAATCGAATGGAAAACGGCTTTGGTCACTTTTATTCCTAAAGCTGGCAAACCAATTGACACAGATAACCTCCGCCCCATCTCTCTCACCTCATGTGTGGGCAAACTAATGGAGACGATGGTGCGGGATCGGTTATCTACATATCTTGAACACAAACAAGTCTTTGCGAGCACCATGTTCGGATTCCGCCCACACACATCCGCACAGGATGTCCTCCTGCAACTCAGTCGGGAAGTCCTTGACCCCCTCGAATGCCCCATAATGACCGAGTACTACTCGCCTTGGATCTTAAAGGGGCATTTGACAATGTAACAAATGAGGTCATACTCACTAACCTAAGTCACACCGACTGTGGCCTCAACACATTCCAATACATAAGCCAATTTTTAATGGATCGTCAATCCTACATTCGAATTCAAGATAGAGACCATGGTCCTTACCTACTCGGCCCGCAGGGAACCCCTCAAGGCGCGGTACTTTCCGCGCTGCTCTTCAATCTGGCCATGATGCACTTGCCGGCCCAGCTGAGTGGTGTCGCCGGCGTGCAGCACGCCCTGTACGCCGATGACATCACTCTGTGGGCCACGCAGGGCAGCACAGGAGACATTGAAACCAGCCTGCAAACAGCGGCGACGATAGCAGACCGCTACGCCCGCCGCTGCGGTCTTCAATGTTCCCCTCAAAAATCGGAATTTGTGCACCTCCGCCCCTCACAGAAGTGCACAACTAAAATATCTCTCTCTCTTGAGAGTGGTCCCATACGCGAAAGTGATGAGATACGGGTACTCGGACTCTACATCCACAAACACAGGCGGCCCGACACTACATTGGCCAAACTCCGTAAGGTGGGGGACCAGGTAGGCCGCATGGTCCGCCGGGTTTCCAACAAACGCTGAGGGTCACGAAGTAAGGATGCCTTGCGGCTGGCAAACGCCTTCGTAACTAGTCGAATTTTCTATTCGACTCCTTATCTCCGCCTACGGAAACAAGAGGAGGACGCCCTTGGGGTCATCCTTCGCAAAATTGTTAAACGTGCCCTTGACCTCCCCATCATTACTTCAAACAGCCGGCTTATGGCTCTTGGGGTGGTGAATACTTTCCGGGAGCTCCGGGAGGCGCACCTTACAAACCAGTACACGCGCTTGTCGCTAACGGAGTCGGGTCGCCGCCTTCTTGCTCGACTCCATATCCAACACACGCCTCCAATGGAAGACAGGTTTCGCATCACGGAACTGTGGAGACGTGCCCTCCACGTGCGGACTCTTCCAGCAAACATGTCACATGAAGACTATAATGGTCGGCGCGTGGCACGAGCGGAAGCGCTAGCCCGATATTATGGCAAGAAAACAGGTGTATACTACGTGGACGCCTCCGGCCCTCCCCACGGGGGATGGTACACTGCCGCGGTAGTTCACAACAGCAACACAGTTAACGGCCTAACTTTCAGAGCCCGCAGTGCAACACAAGCAGAAGAGGTCGCGATTGCTCTCGCGGCGTCACATTGCGATTCAAAATACATAACCGACTCGCGAGTGGCCTGTCGGATAGTCGAACAAGGCTGCACTCCCTTCCTAGCCTATCGAATATACCAAAATTGCATACGGGATATGGAGCCCGCACAGCGTTACCTTATATGAGCCCCTGCTCATCAGGGGTTGATAGGAAACGAGGCAGCAGACGCAGCCGCCGGCGCTCTCTCTCACAGGGCTGTTTTCTCTTCCCCACCCGATCAGGAACCCGATTTTAATCCGGTCTATACGTTCAAAGATATCACAACCTACTATCAATATAGCCATCGCCTTTACCCTAGCCCATATAAAGGCCTCGAGAAGGCGGATGAGGGGCTCCTTCTCCGCCTCTTCACCAATACATTGCTGTGCCCGGCAGCACTAAAACATTTTCACCCCTCCTTTAACGGCAGCTGCCCGCACTGTAGTGCGGTGTCTTCGGACACCTATCGCATGGTGTGGGCCTGCCCCTCCAACCCGGCCATTCCCCCCATCCCCAACCCAACCCGGGAGGACTGGGAGGCGACCCTGCTCGGCTGCCACGACTTACAGGCCCAACAAGCCTTAGTCCAGCGCGCCCGGGCGGCGGCAACCGCCACTGGGGTCCCCTACTAAGGACCTCCACCTAGTGTTTGTAAGGATCGGTCCCTTACGGGCTGATCCAAACATACCTCCGGTTCATTCGTAATAAATGTTTTCACCACCACCACCACCAGGACTTCGATTTCAATCCAATTTACACTTTTAAGGAGATATTCGATTATTACAAATCCACGCACCAAACTCTTCCCACCCCGTGCAAAGGGCTGGGGCAGGTCAGCGAGCGGGTACTCCTGCGCCTGCTCACCAACACGTTGTTGTGCCCGGCAATTCTACAGCATGTCGATCATGAATTCGACGGGCGGTGCTCACACTGTGGGGAGGTGTCTGACACCTACCACATGGTGTGGGCCTGCCAGCAGAACCCATCCCCACCCCCTATCCCGAACCCTACCCGAGAGGACTGGGAGGCGACCCTGTCCGGTTGCTGCACCCTCAAGGATCAAAGGGCCTTAACGCAGCGCGCCCGGGCTGCGGCAAACGCCAATGGTGTGCCTGACTAGGCATCCCACCTAGTGGTTGTAAGGGCGTGACCCTTCAGGTCACGGCCCCCAACACCTCTCCCTATGAATAAATAAATGTTTTCACCACCACCACCACCCCCTCGCCGCCTCCCATCCCGACTCTAAATTGATCCTCACAGACTCTCGCGCAGCCTGTCGTAACTTTGAGTTCGGTTGGATCACTCCACTCGCTCACCAAATTTTACACCGCAGTACTCGCGACGGCAATCCCACTCATCGCTCAATCATATGGGTCCCCGGCCACCAAGGCATGCCAGGTAACGAAGCCGCCCATGAGGCAGCCCGCGCACTCACTCACCGGGCACCAGGCGTCCCTTGGGAGGAGCTTAACCCAGATCACAGCCCTCTCCTTTCTTCTAAAGAAATTACTGAGCACTATCGTGCCGAACACCGGTGACACCCAGTTCCTATGAAAGGACTGGGTAAAGCTGGCGAACGAATTTTCCTCAGGCTCTTTACAAACACCCTGCTTTGCCCGGCGGTTCTCAAGCACTTTAACCTTTTTTTGACGGTCGCTGCTCATTCTGTGGGGAGCTAGCCGACACCTTCCACATGGTTTGGGCATGCAGAAAAAATCCTTCTCTCCCCCCCATCACCCCTTCCCCGACCCGAGAGAACTGGGAGGCGGCCCTGCTTAACTGCCAGGAACTATCTGCCCAACAGGCCCTGGCTCGGCGGACTAGTGTAGCGGTCTCGACCAACGGGATTCCGGAATGAGGGACTCCGCCTAGTATTGTAAGGGGTGAGACCCATTAGGGGCCTATCCGCGAGCACCTCTCTGTAAAATACTAAATAACTGCTTTTCATCACCACCACCACCCGTGCCTCACTAAGCTCGTCCTCTACCAACGCTCGCAACTCCGCGCCGCGCATGCCCATGCGCTCGCCTAAAGCAAATCAACACAACCATTTACATGCGTCCCCTGAAACGCCCACTAAAACAAGCTCGTATCCCTGACTGGACGACTTTCCGCACCTCTCTACCTATTGTAGACCCCCTCCAGTCGGGATACGACGCCTGGTCCAGATCGCTCACGTCTACACTCACACAACACGAACAGCAGATACAGCTCACAGAAACACAAACAGACGGGGACAACCACCTTCTCCACCTTTGGGAGGCCCGTCGCAGCCTCACGAAGCGATGGAAGAAACAGAAACATAACAGACGCCTAAAGAACCGCATCCTCGAACTCACAAAACAGGCAGCGGAATATGCTACTCAGCTAGCCGACACTAACTGGGTGGACCGGTGCAACGCGGCTGCTCGCCAGATGTCTGGCCGCAACACGTGGCTTCCGCGCTCTCATCGATCCAATACAAACACGCACGGAAACCCAACGCCAATTACATAGGGCCTTGCACAACTTTACAGGAACGACAAAACAACTAGCGCACACGCTCAGGGATCGCTACCTGTGCACCACTAAGGACCCCCGGAAGGCGGCGTACTCGTATGCAGGAGAAGAGAACACGGAGCTGGACAAGCCGTTCCAGCTCCACGACCTCCGGGCGGCCTTGAGCAAAATGAAGCGGGGCACTGCACCCGGGCGCGACAAGGTTACGGTCAAGCTCTTGGCCAACCTTCCCGACGCAGCCTACGCCGCGCTCCTCAAATACATCAATAGCATTTGGGACGGAGAGACTCCTCTCCCTCTCGATTGGAAATCGGCTCTCGTGACCTTTATTCCGAAAGCCGGCAAACCTATTGATGTGGAGAACCTTCGCCCCATCTCCCTCACGTCTTGTGTCGGCAAACTGATGGAGACGATGGTGCGTGACAGACTCTCCGATTTTCTCGAAACACAGCACTTTCGCGGACACCATGTTCGGTTTTCGCCCTCACAAGTCTGCACAGGATATACTTCTGCAGCTTCAACACGACATCTTAGATCCTGTCGAATGTCCCCACAACGACAAGGTGGTCCTGGCTTTGGATCTTAAAGGCGCATTCGACAACGTCAAACACGAAGTAATCCTGGACCACCTCAGTAACACCAACTGTGGCCACAAAACATTCAACTACATAAAACAATTTCTTACAGACCGTCAAGCCTACATACGCATACAAGATGCGGAAAACGGGCCATACACCATCGGCTCGAGGGGAACACCTCAAGGCGCGGTCCTGTCTCCCCTCCTCTTCAATTTGGCAATGCTTCATCTTCCCTCCAAATTGTCCTCTTTGCCCGGGATACATCACGCTCTTTATGCGGATGACATTACAATCTGGGCCACGCAAGGTAACCTGGGCCACATGGAATCCTACCTGCAAGCAGCGGCGACCCTAGTCGACGACTACGCCGCCTACTGCGGACTGCAGTGCGCCCCGTCTAAATCAGAATTTGTGCACATACGTCCCTCCCCTCAGGACACAACTCCGCTTTGCATCAGTCTCCCATCGGGACCGATCCGGGAGTCCAAGGAGATCCGCGTCCTTGGTCTCTTCATACACCACCAACGCAGAGTCGACACCCCCCTAGCCAAACTTCGCACGGTGGGAGACCAGGTGGGCCGCATGGTCCGCCGGGTCTCCAACAAGCGGGGCGGATTACGAAGCAAGGATGCACTGCGGCTTGCCCATGCTTTCGTAACGAGTAGAATCCTCTACTCAACCCCCTACTTGCACCTGCGCAAACATGATGATGACCAACTGGAGGTCATTCACCGGAAAGTCATCAAGCGGGCTCTCGACCTCCCGGTCACCACGTCCAACCAGCGACTTCTGGCCTTGGGCGTGTTGAACACATTTCGGGAGCTTCGAGAGGCCCACTTAGTCAACCAATACACGCGTCTTGCACAGACCACGTCCGGTCGCCGCCTCTTGGACCGGCTACACATCAAACATGACTACCATATTGAGGAAAGGGAGAGAGTGCCAGAACCCTGGAGACGCGCCCTCCGGGTCGGACCCCTTCCCCGCAACATGTCCAGAGAAGACCATAACGGTCGTCGCCAGGCGCGCGCGGAAGCGTTGGCTCGATACTATGGTAACCAACAACATGTGTATTACGTGGACGTTGCCGGCCCACACCACGGGGTGTGGTACACGGCCGCAGTCGTACACAACACAAATACAGTCAACGGGCTCACTTTCAAAGCCTACAGCGCAACACACGCGGAGGAGATTGCCATTGCTCTTGCTCTCACTACTCCCAAGTCGAAACACATCATCACCGACTCGCGAGGGGCCTGTCGGAACTACGAGTTGGGCTGGGCTCCCCCGCTAGCCTGGCGCATACTGGAATATAGCTGTCGATCTGAAGATCCAACTCCACGCAACCTGATTTGGGCCCCCGGTCACCAGGGACTCCAGGGAAACGAACAGGCCGATCAGGCCGCCCGCGCACTCTCTCCCCGGGCTATCTCCCTCTCCTTGGAAGGGTACTCCCAATCAGACAATCTGGCCATTACATTCAAACAAATCACCGATTACTACAAGGAGGAGCACAGGCGCTACCCGGCCCCTTGTAAGGGTATGTATCGCGCTGACGAGCGCCTCCTCATCAAAATTCTTACTAACACTGTACTGTGCCCGGCGGTGCTTAAACATTTCAATACATCCTTTGATGGCACGTGCCAGTTCTGTGGGGAGGTGGCTGACACCTTCCACATGGTTTGGGCGTGTCAGTCAAACCCATCTATCCCCCCCAAACCCAACCCCACCAGAGAGGACTGGGAGGCGGCCCTGCTCGGCTGTCAGGACCTAAAGACCCAAAAGGCCTTGGTTCACCGAACGCGGGCGGCGTTGCTTGCCAATGGGGCCCCGGAATAGGGGCTCCACCTAGTATTGTTAGGGGAAAGGGCCAATAGGGCCTACCCCAATCACCTCTCTGTAAATATTTATTGCATTATAAATGTTTTTCACCACCACCGCCTAAAGCAACCAACTCTGAAGCGCTCATACTGTGTCTAAATTAGCTTAACAAGCAAAAAAAATATAAAAACCGACCTCGTCCTGTCGTAGCGGACGCCAAATTTGTGAGGAGGTGAAAGATTGCAGGTTAAATTTATGCGTTAAGATGCATACACTAAAGGTATCAGAAATAAACGAGGCGGCATTTGTAGGAAAGGAAACTAATTTCAGTGTTGAAATGAAAAGAGGAAAGAGACAAGGGAAGAAAACAACAAGTTGAAAATCAAACGCGAAAACTGAACAAAGCCCTCGCGAAAAGTACAGAAAAGAGTCAAAAAGGAAAGGCACACTTGTCTCTTAAACGAGCGTCGAGCGAGGAGCAGTGGTTGGGCGTCGGGCAGTCTCTAGGCCGAGGTCAGCGTCTCTGTGTCGATACACAGTTGCCGGCGTTTCCCACGTTGGCCTTCAACGCTGCCGCAGCGTCAGCGTCTGTGGGGTCCGGGTACGGTCCCCAGGTCAGGTAGCCCGGGTACGCCACGGAGGCACCAGAGGCGGCCCGTGTGGAGAAGCAGTCGGACAGGAGGAGAAGAGTGGCGCCTGGGTCTGGTGGCCTAGACTCTTGACGACGGCTGTCCAGGTCTGGTGGCCCGGACGTCTGCGGCTGAGGTCCAAGCCCGGTAACTCGGGGAGCCAGCAGAACTCGTCCACGTCCGTCGCCGACCGCGCTCTTCTCTTCTCTGCCACGTATTCCTCTTCCACCTGCTCCGCCGTACTCCTCCGCACGCGCTACCCGTGCTTTTTCGTCTTCAGCCCCACAACCGACGCTTGGTGGCGCTATCTCCTTACATAGGGTTACAATTTCGTTCGGCATGGAACATCGGAACCAACGCCACACGGCGGGATGTGCTTTCAAGGTCCTTTTGCGATACCTTTCCTCCCTCTCTCTTTCCCTCCCCCTCCCCGCCCCCCGCGTTCACTCCACCGCTTCTGACGTGTCAGCCGTCTGACCTTCGCGGCGAAGTGGACCGCGGGAGAAAAGAATCAGCAGTGCAGCACAAACTGCATCATTGAGAGTTAGGCTCACACAGCTCCGCAACGCAACAAAGTTCGTGGTATTCGCGCCTTTAAAAAAAGATAAAAAGTTTTATGGCACATTGAGGACAATGTTGTCGAATTTTATTCTATGATAAAATTGGCTCTTTCATTGTTTATAGCTATTTAACGTTAATGGCTGTTCGGGAGACAAAACTAATTGCTTGCCAAGAAGTTATGAAACATTTTTCACTTCTACCACACGATTGAAACTTTTTGGCACAGGACTCCGCACAAGGGCGGTAAAGCCTAGCGTCCGGGAATATGCATGCCACGAGTAACAGTGTAAGGGGGGACCTTTGTGGCAATATTCATTGTGCTACCCCAGTGCTCCCGTGAAGTCATCCTCAGTATGGAATTTGTAACGGAACACGCCGCAATCATGGACCTGCAGGCGAAGTCTGACCAGTTTTCGACTGAGAATGCCCTCCGAACCCACAGCTCACTACCAGCTGCACTACACATTCTTGACGAGCAAGTGAGCGTGCTGCCACGCTCTAGTGTCATGGTGACCGCCGGTACAATGACACTCCAAGTCACAGAAGGTATAGTCGAGAGCAAGCAGGTTTTGCTTCTACAAGTGGCATTGTTGTTGCCCGGGCAGTCGTTCTCCTCGCCGATAGGAAGGTTGATGTCTTGCTTACGGGCTTCAGCAATGAACATCAGCACTTGAATAAGGGGATGACGGTGGCGTACCTTGAAGCCATCAAAGGAAGTACATGCGTGCATAGTTTAACCAGCGCGCCGCCAACTGTATTCGACTCCCCTATCGACCTGAACTACGACGTGAATCCGGACCTCCCTCACCACCGTCAAGAACTGCGCACCCCGCTCAACCGCTACCCTAGCTCCTTTGCGTCGTCGGCACGCGTCTGACGCGCACATTTTGTAAACCTCCGCATTATTACAGATGACACGGTCCGTCCCCTTCGGCAGTCACCTTCTCGCGTTTCCCCTAAGGAACACACCGGCTGACCTCTCCACCTTTCTCTCATTAAAATTCCTTTCTCTCTCTCTCACCGCTATCAGGGCTCAAGTTCAGGAAATGCTGGATAGCGACGTCATCCGCCCATCTTGGAGCCCGTGGGCAGCCCCTGTGGTCCTTGTAAAGAAAAGAGATGGGATATTGCGGTTTTGCGTCGACTATCAATTGTCGCCTGAACAACGTCACGAGAAAAGATGTTTATTCTCTTTCAAGAATCCACGACGCCTTGGACGCCTCTCCGACGCCAAATATGTCTCTCTTGCATGGACGTGAAGTCGGGGTCCTCGCAAATCAAGGTCAACGAGACAGATCGCGAGAAGACGGCTTTCATCCGACCAAATGAAGACGGCTTTCATCCGACCAAATGAATTATATATGTTCCAGGTCATGCCTTTCGGATTTGCTCTGCACCAGCCACTTTTCAAAGATTCATGGACACTGTTCTTGCCAGTCTGAAGTGGCACACTTGTCTTTTGTGCCTGGATGACGTGATTTGCTTTGCCCCAAATTTCATGCAGCACCTTCGTCACCTCGACGCGGTACTGCAGGCTTTGAAGTCCTTTGGCCTTACACTTAATGCCGAAAAATATCATTTTGCTTACGAGGAACTGAAGTGCTTAGGCCACGCAGTCAACCGAGACGGCGTCCTTCCAGATCAAGAGAAAACCGTGCGAATTTCCCGGCGCAGTGTGACCTGAAAGAAGTTCTCCGCTTTCTCGGCTTATGTGCATATTGGCGCTGGTTCGTCAAAAACTTCCGGAAAATTGCCGCACCCGTTACACGCTTGGCCAAGGCTCATATGCTGTCCACCTGGGGCAACCTGCAGGAGCAGGCTTTTTACGAACTTACATTTTCTGCTATAGAATCTTACATTTTCTGCTATAGGAGTATGAGATAGTGTAGCTGGAGAGCATCCTTTTAAGCAGCCTCAGAAAACGGAAGAACTGATTAAGCAAGACCAGAATACATATGAAAGTCTAACCAAACAAACTGATGGAGCTGGCACAACTGTCAAAGCTAATGAATTAGCAGTAGTTAAGTTAATTCAGGAAGCATAATATCGAAAAAGATCTAGCAGGCTCTAAAAGCGGCGAAGAGAAAGTTAGTCATGGGCAAAACTGATAAGTAGACGCTAATAGGCAAGGCAGTGAACAGCAGCTAATAAGCAATGAACTGGAGCTACTTATTAAGTAATACGGGCAACAATTGATGCTGAACATTGCGCGAGTCCGGTTAAGAGAGGGGGATGAAAGATACACCGTCAAAAAATACATCAGAGGGCCACATGCTCAAACGAACACCTATTCATTATTACACTTCGTTGTACAGTGGCTAACATATTTTAAAAGAACGTTACGCCGGCGCGACTGGAATGCGTGCTTCGCACAAACTTTGAAGACTACCATTTCACTTGAATTCTGTAGCTGGAGCCTATCCAGGATAGCCAAAATAATTAGCGCAGTGTAAGGCTGCATTGATGCGATTGTACAGATGTGCTTCTGCCGACAACATGAAAAATGCCAGTATAGGGACAAAAAAAATACGAACGGGATAAAAAGGACGAACTTCTCTTTGCTTTGTTGACTGCTCTTTGAGCACCATCTTTGTTCTTTCTTAGCGCTGCTGCATGTGCTCGTGCCTGAATGATTGAGGTATTGTTTGTATGGTAATGGAGAACACCTTAGTAATCTGCGATTCGCTGATAACATTGCCATGCAGAGTCACTCAGGACATGAACTGCAGAGCATGATCAATGAGGTAGACAAGCCGAGCACCACTGTGGATATAAAAATTAATTTCTAGAAAACGAAAGTAATGTTCAACGGTCTTTGAACGGAACAGCAGTTTACACTTGGTAGCGAGGGGCTCGAAGTGATACGGGAATGCGTCTTCTTAGGACAGGTAGTGACCGCAGATCCGGATCACCAGAGGGAAAAAAACTAGAAGAATTAGAATCGCGTGCACCGCATTTGGCAGGTCCTCTCAGATCATGAATCGCAGTTTATAAATATCTCTCAAGAGCTGTATCTTACCGATATTCATCTGTGCGGCAAGAACGTGGAGGCCAATGAAGAGCGTTGAGCTTAACCTAAGGACAGCGCATCGAGCTTAGAAAGAAAAATGATGGGTGTCAGAAACGTTAAGATACAGGGAGAGCGGAGAGAGGGTCAGGGATTAAACACGGGTTAATAATATCCTGGTTGAAATCAAGAGGAAGAAATGGGCTTGGGCAGGGCACGTAATGCGAAGGCAAGGTAACTGATGGTCAAAATGGTGACAAACTAGATCCAAGGGAAGGGAAGCGTTGCAGTGGCCTGTCGAAAGTTAGGTGGGCGGATGAGATAAAGACGCTTGAGGGGATAGCGTGGCCGAGGCTGGCGCAGGGCACAGTTAATCGGAGAGTTATAGGAGATGTCTTTGTCCTGCAGTGGGTGTACCTCGGCTGATGATACTGATGTTTTTTGTTTTTTTCTGCTACGAGCAGCATACTTCCGTAGTACGTACAGTTAGGGACAAAAGTCTCCGGACCACGTGTTCCTCGAACGAAGCCGATATCTCTGCTATTAGTGGGCGGCTGGAGACCACACTTGTGGAGGTAAAAGTTAAATTTTTGTTCTTTCATCCGCACAAGTGTGGTCTCCAGCCGTTGTCTGATAGAAGAGCTATAAGCTTCGTTTGAGGAACACGTGGTCCGGAGACTTTTGTCCCCGACTGTACATGACGTGCCTCCGGTGTAGAGCAAAGTGGGCTATGAAATGAGGCTCCATGTAGGTCCAGTGTGGGTAGCACATGTGAGCCCCGGTGTGACCAATGTGGGGTTTGCAACGCGGGCCCCAGTCGACCCCAAATGGGCTTCGCACAAACGCCCCAATAGGTCCGATTTCGGACTGATGGAGGTACTCAGTGTGGGGCTGCCTATATTCGGCCTGCATTTGCTGATGTCGGTAGCATGCTAAACTCCTCCATCGGTCCTGTTTTGGTGAGATGTGGGCTGCGCCTGAGGACGAACGTTAGGGTTTCATCTCAGCCCTCCAAAAATCGGCATGAGACCGATGCGGGTTTTGAATGGGCAAGCCCGATTTGAGCCTGCCTACATGGTCCTCCCTTAGCAAAAACTAATGCATTTGGAATATCCGGTGGGCTATTTGAATTGTATTTGAAAGATATTTTGTATTCGTGAATGCACTAAAAATATGTAGGAAATTCGTTCCTGAAATTTCATGGTTGGTATTCGAAATATATTTGTAAAATGTGCCAAAAATACCTGACTTAAAGCATAATTCGAGCACTTGTCAAATACGTGAAAAAATATGTATGCAGTTTTAGCAACTTGTCAGTGTATTAAAACTGTATTTTCGGAAATATGGAATTAATCCATCCAAACTATACTTCAATTCTAAAAAACGGGCAGTCCTTGTAAACGTATATGTATGCAGTATATGTATGGCATTTGCGTGTTGTCAATGTATTTGAAGTGTGCATCCGTAAATACACAATTAATTGGTCCTAAGAATACTAAAATTCTAGCAAATTGGCAGTCCGCATTAGCATGTTTGCAGCGCACTACAAGCTATCGTTGAACAATCTAATGCTCGAAAGCGAGTTTCGGGAAATCGCATTTTGGTGTTGGCCATGTATTTAAAGTGTACTTTCGTAAATACGCAATTAATCCGTCTGAAGTATACTTAAATTCTAACAAATGGGTAGTCCGCGTAAACATATTTGCATTACACTTCAAGCTACCGCGGAACAATCTAGGGCTCGAAATGACGTTTCAGCGAAGAGCGAAAACTTTCCCTTTCTTGTCATCCTTTCGTTTATGGTAACTTCTAGAAGGAAGGTGAACACCACTTACACCCCTGCTACACGGGCGCTTCGAATGCCTTCCAACCGAATGTCATCTAACGCTGCTACACGTGTTCTGGCTAAGGGAGTGCTTGAAGATAATATTACGCCAATGAATATTAACCGCGTCAGCATGAAATTTCCCCAGGAGTGCGCCGATGAGGACGACTGCACTGGTACTGTTGTTTACATCGCTGCGTGCGAACAGTTAGTGCTCTTTTCATAACATAAAACGCAATCTGCGCTTTAGTTCTATTAAACAATCTGTTTTCTTTTTTACTGGTTGTACTCGTGCTTGTTTACGCAATGCGACAATGTGTGGGAAGCGATGATGCGATCGCACGCCTGAGAAACACTTGGCAGTCGGGTTGTTGGAATCGCGCATGACCGGCGCTTCTCGCTTGTTATCCCGGCTTCCTCCGACGTGGCCAGCACTTTATTTAAACTACTTTATCCCGGAGTATGTCTGGCGACTGTTCGGTTTAACTGAAACGGCCTAACTTGTTATCCACAAGCTAGCGACGGCGACGACTGCTGCTGGCCGTAAAGCACGGCTCGGCAGTCTGGGTCACACCGGCGTTTCCCGTTCATCGTACGCGTGGCCTGCGATGTAAGCAATAGGTGATTTCAGGTCAGTGTTGCCAAAACTACACCCGGTGACCATTTGCATTCGCTAAAGCTTGAGATTCGCTCTTCACAACCGCCGCTATCACAGATCAAACCCTGCGGACTCGCTGGCCCTAGTCGTCGCTGAAGAGAGCCATCGTCGACTGAAATTGATTTGGCAAGTGCTTATCGCTGGTGAGTGTTCAGGTGTGCACATGTGAAACATAGCCGTTCGTTTCGCTCATTTAGAATCAATCATATTATAGTAAACTAGATAGTTCACTATAATCACATGCCGTTGTTGAGCGTGATATATACTGTCGTTGTCAGACTAGTGCGACCGCCGCCGTCGTCGTCGCTGTACACTAAAAACGAGCTGAGGCTTTCGAATGCGTTTGGAAAGTGTCGTGTAGCACCGCGGGAGTCCGTCGATTCCGAATGTCATTCCAATTCTCGAATGACATTCGACTCAGATGTCATTTGAACATTTCCGTGTGGGAACGTGGTAGCATTATACCAGCAAAAGCGCCTTGGGTACTTCTGGGCCCGAATACGCCAGCGGAAAGGACCCCGACTGGCAAGACCGACCGGCTCCTTAGACGCCCATGTATCTTTTGGTTTACAGTTCGACTCCTGACCTATGCCTGACGCAAGATTCAACTAGCAATTCCGTTCTCGATTAGCCGCAGATTTGAACGCAATCAGTAGGGTACTACTGCGATAATTTGGCAGCCCACAGCCTTTGCGCAAAGAAAGGCCTCACCGGGCTAGATAGTGCGTCGCTTTCGGTGGGTATATATAAGGCAAGCCAAGTATCGCGTTCTTCGTATGATTTCTAGTTTGCCGCGTCAGTGTCGTCTTGGTATGCTGTGTGTAGGTATCTGCCGTTCCCATTCAGTCACGTGACCTTATAATTTCACTCCTGTTAACTGATGATAAATACTCGTGTACAATTTGTTCTCCAGTTGAAGCATTAAGCGTAGACATTTTTTTAAGCCCAAGTAAATATATTTTTAATGTATTAAATGTATATTTTTAGTCTATTTCTAATGCATATTTTTAGTACATTTTTAATGCATTATAAATATGCTAAACGGGCAAAAATGTATTTTTCGCGTATTTTTAAGAACATTCAAAATATTATTCCTAGTATACTTAGAAAGCATTCGTATTGCAGTTTAAGCATACGGACAAAAAATGCGAAATAAATATGAAATTAATACAATACGTTTGAAATGCATTTTTAGCACATCCTCTTTTTCGCTTGGCAGCAGCGACGATGGCGTACGGAGTCGAAT